>NC_133659.1:3132753-3432753 GCF_037893015.1 Macrotis lagotis
CCTCAGTTACTTCAAAGCTTAACTTCCTCCACCAGAATTTTGCAGACACCCTAAAAAATTGAAGTCCTACCTTCCCAAGGTTTTGTGTAGAAACTGCATTTGGGCCTTATTTAGGTGTGCAGTTTGATTCCTCCTATAGAAGAGAAGCTTTTTGAAGAACAATGAGTGTTTCTTCTCTTTTTTCCCTCCCTCCCTCTCTTCTTTTCTTCTTCCTTTCTTCTTTCCCCCCTCCTTCCTTTCCTTCCTTATCTCTTTTACCTCGTGACATTACTTAATTTAAAAATCTGTGACATCTTTGGGTGGCTATCAGTGACTATCACCAGATTGGGATGAACCGGGGACCACTCAAAAGGCATATTACAAACATATCACACAGCAGAACTTACCAATGACTCTGCTTCACTAATGATCCTCCAGGGAGGCTATTTCTGTTGGGGCCGTGATGGTGAGACTTGGTGTCCATGCTCACTCAAATCATAGTGTGCTCCCATAAGTGAGAAGAGCTAGGCATCCTCGACTCAGGATGACGCAAGGTGGGGGATGTTCCCTCCTCCCCACTCTCTAACAAAGGGATTCAGTTCTTCAAAACTGACTCTTTTGTTTGGAGTTCTGAACCGTTATTTTCCATCAGGGAGCATGAGACTATTGATGTGTGAGAGTGGACTGATGGATTGTGGAGTAGTCAATAAACAACTATTAAGCACCTACTATATTCAGTCCCAGGGAAGAGCAATGAACAATTGCACCAGATGTGAGAACTCTTTTCAGATCTGATTCCATAATGACACCTTGATGGGTCGTATAAGCAACCACATGGAAGGCTTGGGCGAATTTCCTGGGGTCAGAAGTGGAATTAGCTTGTGAAATTCAAATAGAATTAATTTGTTAGGGGCTATAATTTTGCCTGGACATTTTACTTAAAGTGGCCAATAATTCACTTTGGAAGTCTACTACCTGTTTGTCCAGAGGCCTGGAGTATAATGAGTAGCATTGGGGGGGGGGGGGGACTAGAAGCTCCCACTTGGCTGAATTGGAGATAATTTCTAAAACTTAGTCAAGTTGAAGTTTTGGCCCAGCACCCAGAGAGCTGGGCTTGGCATGGAGAAGGTCTGAGTTCAAGTCCTGCCTAAAGGCAGATTGAGTGTATGATGCTGGCTAAGTCACTGAAAGGCTCAGTGATCTAGGACAGCACAAATCTAAGCTCCAAAGTAGGGCCAGAATGCCAACAGGAAGGGGACACCCAAGTTAAGGAGGGAGGTCAGAAGAGAGCACCCAACTGCCCTTGGGGGATCTGGAGGATGTGATTGCTGAGAAACTGTCAGTGATATTGAAAAATCACGAAAAATGGGGAGAGGACCCCAAAGATTGGAGAAGGGGGGAAACTTGGTCCTGGTTCCAAAAAAAAGCCAACGGTCTAAGTCTTTGGCTAGTGAGCCCAGTGTGGACTTCTGGTTGCTTTGAATTGCTTTTTGGATTGCGGTGAATTGAATTAGGAGCTTATCTTCATTCCTTATCATTTAACACTGGGGCGCTTTGCCAAACCTTCCTCCCAGAGGTTTCCCACATTCATCAGCTCTTTCTGGGTGCTAGCCAAGAAGCTTCAGGGTCAGGCCCAGAGAAGGAAGGGCTGCACAGGTTTCCCAGTGTGAGTGGAGCTGAATTTTAGTGCAAATATTGGTGCCCTTAGTAACATCCAAGGCAGCAGCTCCTCTGCATCTTTTCTTTGGATTCCTAGTTTAAAGATCTGGGGGGTTTGTGGGCTTGACAGATCAGTTAGAGTTGCTCCCTTGGGTGACTTCAAGCAGCCTCCCCAAAGAGCTTTCCAGACCTTTCCCAGAGGCCTTTAGTCCTCTTCTTTACCTGTTCCTTATACCCCATAATTTCAGCTCTTCTCCTTTAATCTGTACTTGAGAGTTACTTAGGAGGAAGCTGTGAGGAAAAAGAATGAGAAGTTATAGGGAGGGCCTCATTGTGCTGCCGCTAACACCTGCGAGGGAAAGGTCCTCAATGTTTTGAAGCCTCAGTTTCCCCAATAAAATGGGAGCACAAAGATATCCCTTCACAGAGTCCTTGTAAGCTCAGAATGCCATAGAAAGCCTCCTCGACAGAATTGGGGTGTTTCTCCTTGAGAAGCAAACAGTGGAGGGGGGAGTATATGGGGGCTTTATTGGAGACATTTAAAGGACTGTCAAGTTAAAGATGGTTTGGCCTGAGGGTAGAGCCAGCAGCAGGGGGTGACCTTGCCTAGACTCAGTGTCTGGGAGACTTTGTAATTAGACCTGGGCCAGAGCTAGATGTGCTGCCCAGGGATGAGGCAGATGGGGTGAACTCCTCCATAAGGGGACTGGAAAGCCAAGGCTGGACAACCACTTACTGGGTTTGCTCTGGTGAGATGCTTCAGCATTACAATGGAAACTTCTAGAAAAGTTGGGACATCCTCTGATTGTCCTTGAGAATCTATTGTGGGGCTGGAAGCCAAGTTCCTGACACCAACCTTTGTCTAGGGCTGATAACGTTTTTTCAAGACCTCTGAGACTTGTCCAAGCTCATGTCCAATTCTTTGGCGGCCTGCCCCAACTGTTCCTCATATTTTTCTGGGCTCTGGGCTTTGTGGAAACAAAGAAACTTTGTGGGTAGTGCCTTGGATTTGTTGTCAGGAAGACTGGAGTGGGACCCTAGATCAATCACTTCACATCCGTTTTCTCTGGTTATTATTCTGTTAAATGGCAAAAATAAAACACCTATTTTATAGGGTTGTGGTGAGAATCAAATGAGTAGAGTATGCAATGCACTTTGTAAACCTTAGATTTAGCATTTATTCTATGCCAGACATTGTCCTACGTATTGGGTCCTCAAAGAAACACACACACACACACACACACACACACACACACACACACACACATACAACACAACAAAACCAGTCCTCTCAAGGAAGTCATAGTATGATGATGGAAGACATAAGTTCAAACCCTGCCTTAGGCATATACCTGTGACCTTGGCCAAGTCACTCAGCCTCTTTCAGCTTCTGTTACTTTATTTGCAATATGGGATAGTAAAAGCTCCTGTCTCAGGGCTGTTGGAGGATCAAATGAGCAACTACTTAAAAGCCCTTTGAACATGTGACTTATTTTCATTATTATTATTGTTGAAATGAAAAAAGATTATTCTAAGTGTGAGAAGGGGGAAGAAATAGGCCCAGAGGAAGGGGTTATCCCTGAGGAAAAAAAGGAAGGTATTAGTTCAAGCATGGCACAATGACAAAACAGTGGTTTTGGAGACAAAGGACCTGGGTTGAAATGATCCCTTTGTTACTCTGACCTTGGGCAATCTCTTTAGCCTTCCTCAATCTCAATTTACTCAATTGTAAAATAAGGATGCTAAACTAGAAGGTCTCTGGGATCCATTTTGGTTATGGACTTCTGACCCTAGGCTCTGCTCCAAGAGAAGAAACAGAAACCCATCCCATCCCATCCTATCCTGTGCCAATGTCAAAGACTGAAAGAAAGAACAAGTTCAGAAAGTCTATGAGTGGAGTAATGAAATGGCATCTAAACAAAACGTCTAAATATGGAGCAGATATTCCACACTAGTACCCAGAGGGGCTGGTGAATGAGATTTTCCTCCATGTGTGGAAAGGAGGGTGCTTGGCCAGGAGGACCTTCAAGGTTCAGTCTTTCTCTAAACGTCTTGTTTCTAAGTCTCTGCCTTGGATGTTTTCCTTTATATGCTGCCCCAGAAATGCTTCAGGCTTGGACACAGTCTTACTGGTTTAGAGAATCACACCTCTAAAAGCCTGGGAAACAAGTCAATGGTATTTTCTTTTAGAAAAAATATCTATGGATCCTTTGTAAAGAATTCCACCTTCACTTTTAAATATATTCTCCTTTTCTCTGACCTCTAGAGGGCCATCCTTTGCAACAAAGGATAAAAATGACAGGGGGAAAAAGAGTCGTTCAGTTAAAAAACTAACCAGCACATTGACAGAACATACCAGTCGAGGTGATGTTCCACACCATGGTACCTCCACCAAGATGAGAGGGAAGGAACTCTCTCCATCAATTGGTAATTAGAATCAAACTTGAATTTCAGGGTCTTTTTTCTTTCTAGTCTCATCATTGTTGACATTTGTCAATCTTGTTCTCTGGGTTCTACTTACTTCACTCTGCATCAATTCATGTCTTCTTATTTTTCTTCTCTTCTTCACATTTTATTCCATTCAGTAACAAATAGTCCTGATTACAACTCATGAAGAGCTAGCTGCTCATGGCCAATGCAAATCATCTAACCCAAGAGGCAAAACTCATTCCTTACACAAACCAGCTAGCATTTAGGAACTAGCAGTGAGGGCTTTAATGAGCATAGTTTTTTCAACTGTCATTTATACATTTCTCCGAACATTGATTTTTGTTTCTCTACCACCCCAGACCCTCATTTCTCCTCTAAGGACTGAGATTTCTTAGTCTTTCTTTTACTCTGAGCTGCTTTTATTTAGCGCCAGCTTTTCTACTGACTCATTGGGATCACCAACTTCACTTCCCCTAATCAACAGACCAGTTTCTATAGGAAGCCTTTCCCCATCTCTCTTTATTCTAGTGCCTCCTTCTCCTCATTATTTTCTTTCTGTATATAGCTTGTCTCAAGTGTTTACTTGATGTCTCCCATTAGATTGTAACCTCCTTGAGGGCAGGGATCCTCTTTTGCCTTTGTATTCCTAGCACTTGATAGAGATTGTGCTACATAGCAGACCCTTCAAATATACAGAGAACATAGATATTTCTGGTAACAGTGCTGACTCTAATATGGTAGCAAATATATAATAAACATACACACAGAGTTGCATTTAATATGATTGGAGGATTCTGGATTAAACTTTTCATTCATTTATTTTAAAAGCATTTATTTTAGTTCCTATCAAGAATGAATCCATGGGTTCCAAAGACTAGAACAAAACAGGTCTTATCTTCAAGATAATTGGGGGGGAGGCACAACATGAACTCAGAAAGGTGAACACAAAATAGATGTGAGGTAGATACAAAATAAGGTGAGAGGGGCAGCCCCAGAAGCTCACGTCATCAGGACAGGCTTCCTGGAGGAAGTAATCTTAAACTAGGTGTAGAAGGAAGCCAGGGAAGACACTGATCAGGGCAAAGCCTGCAGCCTTGGAGGCCAAATGAAGACATGGAGATAAGAAATGGAAGGAGGCCCTTGGATCTGAACTGTGGAGTATGAGGAGGACTACAGGTCAGGATTTCCTATCTAGAATCTTTTCTGGACAGGCAGCATAGCATCTCCTGCAGAGTGCCGGTCTTAAAGACAGGAAGACCTTCTCTGACACACACTGGTTTTGTGGTCATGGGCAAATTACATGAGACTTTCAAGGTCCAAGACAAACATCTACAGGATGCTAATCTGTATTGGAGGAAGGTGAGTTCCCATTAAGAATTCTCCTCTTTAGGGGTATGAGTTTCTCAAAAACGAGTAAAGAAAGAACTGGGAAGTTTGCCCTTAACTCATTGAAACTGGAGATTTGGTGGGATTTTTCCCCTGGCTCTTCTTAAAATCTTGAGTGTAGAAAATTTTTTTATTCCACCTAGGGAATTTGTACTCGGTTGTTGAATTGGGGGTATTTAGAAACGTCCTATGTGATTAGTTCAGATCCATAAAGCTCACTGAACATGTAAAGGGCTCTATGAGAGCTGTTATTATTTGTCTTCCTGCCAATGTCACTGTTATATATACCCTGTTTTTTATAGTTTAATCAACATTTTTGTCTTTGAAAAGTATTTCTAGGGAACTCCAGGAGGTGAGGGATAAGAGAAATACATTGAATACTCAGATATAAGTTATCTTGGCTGCCTGCCAAAGGGAACCAATGTCAAGAGAGGCTGAAGACTATATTTTTAAACAATGGTTGGTGGAAGCCAAGCAACCAGTCAAGACCGAAATTCCCATCCCAAAAGCTGGCATTTTAGCGTGGCTTTTTCCCTTGAGACTCTGCTCCTTAGAAAGGAAGAAGACCCTTAGGTGTTGTGAGATTATCATTTCACCTTAAATGATCTGAAGAAAGATGCTAAGCAAAGATTTATGCACAACTAGCAGCCCAGTCCAGAGGAACTGTCTGTTCCAAATTTCAGCAGACTTCATAAATGAAGAATTGATATCCATTTCATTTAGAAACATCTTTCAGATATGAGTATTTGGGGTACAATTTACCATAGGACTTTGGGGAGATATGGCAGGGTGACCTGCTGGCCTGGAAATGGGAAGATGCTTTTAAATCCTGCCTTTGACTATGCAAGGTTTGTTCGTGAGCAAATGACTCAGTCTCCCAGCACACAACCTCTTCCTTCCCTTCTAGAAGCCTGGTCAGCATCAGTTGTGGGAATTTCTGAACCAGGTGCCCCATACTGATGAAATCACAAGGTTGTATCAATTCCCTTGTCTTTCCCTCCCCCACTTCCTCCACAGTAGTAGAAAGAGGCAGAGATTCTCTAGGAGTCATTATAAACACTACAGTGGGATGTAGAATAAAAGTCAATGAGTCTAATGAGCGCGCACAACCATGGGTCATTCCCCAACAGACAAGTTATCTAAGGATATGAACAAATGAACATAGTTATACAAAAAAGAAAAGAATCTATCAATTATCTGAAAATTATTCAGAATCATTAAGATAAATCCTAATTAAAATAATCAAGAATTACCAATCATTTAGCAAAGAGGAGGAAAAACCCCCACCAGTGATGCAGGAGACATGAGAAGAGAGGACAGTCATTCCATTGCTCATGAGGCTTTGAATTATTTTAAACTTTCTGGAAAATAATTTGGAATTAGTTATTAAAGTTGAAATCTGTAGGATCCCCTATGGACTACTTCCTCCACACTTCATTCAGATTCAGGGGTTGGGAAACTCCAAGGATGGCTGAGGGTAACTCTAAAGGGTTAAGTTTCCAATATTATCATTTATGAGCCCTAATGGCATAATATCTAATAATCATAACAGCAGCAATAATAATAATAATTAACATGTATTTAGAGATTACTAGGTAGTTGAGTGGATTTAAGAAGACCTAAGTTCAAATTTGGTCTCAATCACTTACTAGTTAAGTCACGCAATTTTATTTGCCTCAGTTTCCACATCTGTAAAATGAGTTGGAGAAGGAAATGACAAACCTCATTGTTATCTTTATGAAGAAAACCTCAAATGAAGTCATAAAAAGTCAGACATGAGCAAAATAGTAAAAACAGTTGGTATAAAACATTCCCCCTGAATGAGTTCAAACATTAAGTGCGATGGTAATGAGGCAGACACTGAGAGAGCATATGGGGGGGTGCTTTGGAACCGCTGTGACACTCCTTTCAATTCATCTTTTGGCTGGTTAAGTGGCTTGCCCAAGGCCACACAGCTAGGTAATTATTAAGTGTCTGAGACCGGATTTGAACCCAGGTACTCCTGACTCCAAAGCCGGTGCTTTATCCACTACGTCACCTAGCTGCCCCATGGGCACCTCTTTCTAAGGAGGATCTCGCATCCTGAAACTATTGCTGTCCTTGGGCGACTGTCGTTCCCCACCCATCTGTAGTTGCCAGCTCCCATTAAGTGCCACTACACCAATGGCCAGGAGCACCGTCCAAATCTCCTGAACTCAAGGCTCCCTGAGGGATTTCCCATCTTGGTCGACCCATTTGTTTAACAAGAAAAAAGAATAAACACAAAGCTAGAGGGGATGATGTGCTCCCAGATAGCCTCCCCAGGCAGATGGGAGACAGGGCAGCTTTCCGACCCTCCAGTTCCCTTGAGAGACAGAAAGACAGACATAGAAATAGAGATAAAGAAGGAGAGAGAGAGAGAGACAGAGACAGAGACAGAGACAGAGACAGAGACAGAGACAGAAACACAGAGAGAGACAGAGACACAGAGAGACAGAGAGACAGAGACAGAGACAGAGACACAGAGACACAGAGAGAGACAGAGACACAGAGAGAGACAGAGACAGAGGGAGCTGCTTGAGGGAAATCAGATATGTCGGAATAAAACACAGCAACAAGAACTATTCGGGTAGATCATATAGGTCAACTACCTTTATTCCCCACTAAAGAAGTGAGAATTATATCTTCTGTTGAAAAAGTCCTGAAGGATGCCTTTTATTCGTGTACCCCTGACACTAACACCATGGTATTCTATTTATAAATTAACATATAAAATATGGAGCAATGTATGTCTTACATCACATGTGAATTGTATATGTGATTATATAAGAATTCATACATATATGAATTTGTGTAAAATATAGAAGATTTATGCCTATCACCTATTTGCCTGTCTGTCTACAACATTCCCATTCCCAGAGGAAAGCTTTTATTCGTCATCAACAACAGCAAGTGAAAGGCAAACCGAGTAAGTGCGGTAACCAGTCCTGGTTGATGAGGACAGCATCATCATCTCCTCCTATCAGGGAGGTAGAAAAAAGAGCAGAGCCATCCAATGTCCCAGCTAGTGTGTGTGTGTGTGTGTGTGTGTGTGTGTGTGTGTGTGTGTGTGTGTGTGTGTGCGCGTGCACGCACCAGTTGGGGGGAGGTATCACTCTCTGGTTTATTTTTCACACCACCTCTTTTCTTTTGTTACCTTAAAGGCTTCAAGTCTGATTAGAAGTCAGGAACAGAGGTCACTGGAATTGATGAAACTTATTTTTATAAAAGATCATGCTGGGAATTATCTGTCTCTCCCAGGATTTCTCCTTTTAGATGACTGTTGATGAACTAAAGCCACATCTCCTTTGCAATGAGTTTCACAGACCACAACACCATAGTACCTGCAGCTTGCTCTGTTACAAATATTCTTCCCCTTTTGGGGATGAGGAAACTCAACCCCAGTGAAGTTTGGTGACATTTAAGATCCCACAGTTTCTCAGTACCTGAACCAGGATTCTAGCCCAGATCACCTGGTTCCAGGCTGCCACCTCCAGGAGGTAGATCATGCCCAGAGACCATGCTCTGTGTGGAAACAGCGTGGATTCCCAATTAGAAGCAGTGGGTTTGAATTGTGACTGTGCCATTGATTACCACTGTGACTTGATTCATTTCCTTCCCATGGAAAAGGAGGTATTTGAACTCCACCAAAGGTGTTCCCAGAACTAATTTCAGGAGCCTAGAATGACAAGGGAATGTCTGGACCAACACCTCAAAACAGCACACTGCACATGCTAGGTGCTGAATAAATGGGGAACTGCATGGGATACACTAATTGTAAGTGTAGAATTCATAGTGAATCAAATGGAATTTATTCCACCTTAGTAAGCATTTTATTAAGTGATTCATGGTTCTATAGAGAAAGTTCAGTTTAATTCTTTGTCTTATTAAAGTAATGTCTTGGAAACTTTAAGGTTTGTTTTACTTAATGAAAGGGGAAAAAAAGAGCACAATTGGCTTCCGTCTTCAGTGTGGCACTGCTTAATTTCACCAGTCACAATGAAATCCAGTCAAACCCAATCTCAGTTTTATCCTGGACAAGGATACTTCACTTCAATGGAAAATCCTCAAATATTATAAAGAAAAAGAACATTTAAAGTCATTTTCCACTAAATTCTGTGCCTATAGCTGATAGGTAGCACATCATCCATTTCACACTGATTATTTGAGATGAAAAGCCACGACAAATATTCAGACTTTTTAATGGGAGTTTAATGGTTAGGTACTACCTGTATTAGGAAGACTTTTTAAGATGGCAACTAGAGAGAGGCACAAAAGTCCCAAAAGACCCAAAGCAAAGCTATGTTTAAAGTTCCTGACGAGAAGGAAAACTCAAATCCGAGAAGGACTTTTATGACTAATCGATGTTCAATCAAACTCCAAGGGCATTTCAATGAATGAACTAGATGATCTTATTTTCTTTTGCCCCTTTCCACTGTGGACCCATGCAAGGCCTAGGGCTCCAGGTCTGGGAGCCCCCTTGTATTTTCTTAGCAGCATTCCAGCTGTTCTGTCCAAAATGCCAGCCTTCCTAGCCAGCTTCTGCTGACTATGCTTCTGGAGGAGGCTCAGAGGCTGGACTTTCTGTTTGCCTTTCTTTGAATAGAGGCAAGGGAAGGAATTTCTGTGTGTCCACAATGGTTAAGGCCGTTCTGACTGAAGGAGCTGAACACCTTCCACCTTCCAAGCCCCGGCAGCTTTCTCAACTTTAACTTCAACCTGAAGGAATTGTTTGTGTTTCTGGGTTGGATCAGGCCCCTCCAGTATGGATTTATACCTAGCTTTTCTCGTGGTTCAGCAGCCAGATAGACTTGTATTGGCGTTACTTTTCTGGGTCCTGGTGATCTCAGCTCTCGGTTTCATTCTCTTAGTTTTCTAGAGGCAAAATAAAGAGCTGAATAACATGGATTTGCTTTAAATCTGAGGGAAAGAGGAACCGGAAAACACAGAGACAGACAGACACACAGAGAGAGTGAGAAGACAGAGAAAGGGGGGAGAGACAGAAATAGACAGAGGCAGAGAGGGAGAGAAGGACAGACAGGGAGAGAGACGGAAATAGAAACAGAGGTAGGAAGACAAGAAGCAGGAGGAGAAGCAAGCAGAAGCAAAAGGAGAAGATGAAGGAGGAGAAGAAGGAGAAGGAGAAGAGGAAGAGGAAGAAGGAGAAGGAGAAGAGGAAGAGGAAGAGGAAGAAGGAGAAGAAGCAAGAGTAGGAGAAGAAGGAGGAGGAGGAGGAGAAGAGGAGGAGGGAGAATAAAGAAGGAGGATGAAGAAAGAGTAGAGGAAGGGAGGGGGAAAAGGAGAAGAAAAGGAATAAGAATGAAAAGTAGGAAGAGAGGGAGGGGTAAAGGAGAGGGAGGGAGAAGAAAGAGAAGGGAGAAAGAATTTTTGAGCAAAATTCTATCTAATAAATCCACATTCACTTCTCTTAATAAGCTATTGTTATTATTTCAATTTCTTTCTCCATTGAGGGTGCTGAAGTCTCCCATGATGTGGATGTGTCACTTCTTATTCAGATGGGGATGGTTTGGGTTCATTTGCCCAGTTAGAGCATGAATTGAGGGTTATGCTTATAAAACCAAGGAGAGATTTTGCACTTGTAAAATGAATGAATCCCAAAGGCCACCGTTTCCCTCTAAACTGCATTTTCCTTCAGCTTACAGTTATTTTAGTCAAACAATTTGCTAAAATAAACCCAGTCAGGAAAGAAAAGGGAGTTAGCCATCTAAATAAAGACTTCCAGAAATCTCTTGCAGACACACAAAGAGGGTTAACCTTGAATTTCACTGGTATGTTTATTCTAAACAAATATCTCAAAATACTTTCCCTAATACTCACCACCAGGGTAGACTGAAATTTCTGGTTTTTTTACAAAATGACCAAAGGAGAATGAGGGTATGGGCGGGGAGGGGCACCTGGCATTTCCTTGAATCCTCTCCCCGCCCTCCCCCATACCCCAACAAAGCATCTTTGGTCCAGAGTGATTTCTGTTCATGACACATGGTTTTTCCTTCAGGAGGCAGCAAGGACCAGGTCTTTTTGGTCTTTGTCTGCAAACCCCTTCTGATAGAAAAGTCCTTGGCTTATCTCCTCTTGCCAGATGAACTTGGAAAGGAATCCTAAGCAGGCATGGGGCTCCCCCAATCAGGGTATCTCCTGGGGACCACTGGGCAGGCCACCCAAGGCTGGGGACCCAACCGAGCTCTAGGCCTAACTCCCATCCAGACATCAGCCTAGGTCGCTGAGATGTTCCTTATTTGGAATTTTGTGATTAGCGGGAACTGGAAAGACTGCTTGCTTGCTTTTCCTTTCTTTTTCTCACTTTGGTCAAGGTTTTTAGTGATGACTGGGACAGCTAAGCAGCGAGAAGAAGACTGTTTCAGGGTTATTCAATTACTTACGAATACAAACTATTTTCTTTTATTGTCTTTTAGATTTAATGCAGTGGATGAAAGGATATTACTGGCCACTAACTGCTTTCCCCCAGTGCATTTTGCTCCCACAACTTCAGTTTTAATACCTCTCATGATGGGGAACTCACTACTTTCATATAACCTCTGAATTGTTGGACAGTTATAATTGTTAGAATGCTTTCCTTATCCATCTCCCATTTGCCTTCTGAGAGAGCTGACATTTCTAGAGTCCTTTATTGACTAACAATCCCCGGAAATGTGTGCTATGAATATGATTTCCCAACTCTCAGCTCAATACTCTGTCTACCATTAAGCATCCCAGTGTCCACCTGTACTTGGGAGTCAGGAAGAACTGAATTCAAATGATGCTTCTACAATTCCTAGCTGTGTGACTCTAACCTTGTCTCCAACCTCAGTTTCCTTTTCTGTCCTATGCTTCAGAGATCATCTAATCTGGCCTCTCATTCTGTAGTTGAGGGAACTTCAGGGGGTTGGTCTAAGTTTCTCCAGGGAACCAAATTCGAATTCAGGCTCTCTGGTGCCAAGTCAATACTGTCTATTTTTTCTCATTACTTGGCTGTGGATTTCTGGGGAGAGCCGCTTCCCCCAAACCTCTCTAAGTTTGGCAGATGTCATGGATGATCACATCAGGGAAAAGGAGCTCCGAGAGCATGAAACACAGGGACCAACCACAGAACAAGATGCCTCCATCATCCAGGTCAACTGGCCAGGAAGGAGAAGAATGCCCAAATAGTCACCTTAGGCCAGGGTGTGCCCATGGAGGGCAGCCAGATTGATTATCTACTAGCCAGGCAATGTCACAAACCAGTCCTAGGTGGGACCCACCTGAGCCCACTGGCATTCTCCAAGAGGGAACCCCTAGCTGGGATGCTCGGATCCCAGGATCCTGAGGGGACCTTTGCCATGAGAGAGAAAAGAAAATTTCCATCTCTTCCTGTGAAAATACTGTGGTTTGGAGCATCCGTTTCACATTAAAAGCCCCAATGCAGGGACTTTAAAAACAACAGGCAGAGCGCTATTCTCACTCAGCATTTCCCCTTCAGAGTCACACATTCAGACACTTGAAAAGCGGGTCCCCAAAACTACACAGTATTTTTTCTCCTTCTTGGGGATAGCAGATGATGTCTCAGTGCAAACATTTAGGGTCGACAAGTCAGTGTTTCTTAATTATTTATAAAAATCTGACTTCAAAAAAAGAAAGAAAAGAGGGGAAGGAAAAAAGGACAGAAGAAAGGAAGGAAAGAAAAAAAGACTTGCCATCCTCTTCCAAAAATGACTGCTTTTTTCTTATAAATGTAAATGGTTTCCAATTGTAGGGACCCTGGGATTTTCAAATTGGGGGAACTTATAAAAGGGTTAACTATTCCTCTATGTCATTACCATGCTTCTACTCCACCAACTTCTGCATCACACAAAACAGGTCTCAAAGCCAATAGTCCAAACCCCCACCATTGACCTCCCTTCCCCCAACCCCTCCCCCAAAATAGGGGAGGGAAAAAAACCCAAACAACTCCATTCAAATGACGCCTCCCTTGAGGCCTTAATCGGTTTAGTCTGTAGGATTTCCTTTTTTGGTGACATTATCAGAAGAAATTACCTTGTCCCATTACCTAGACTCAATAAGGGTTGACAGGCCCCCTTGCACTCTTGTCTCCATCCGAGGGGGGGCTGCCAGCAATTCCCTGAGACAGGAAAGTGTCGTCTAGACGGGACCCTTTGAAGTTCTCTCTCCCTCCATCTTCCTGCTCCCTGGCTTTTCGTTCTTGATCCTGGGGGTCTGGAGATGCTCCTTGCCTCAGTCCTCAGAGCCCACCATCGAGTGTGTGTGAGCCGGGGTGGAGGGAACAAGCTCCAGGATGGTGGGGGGAGCTGGCCTGGAATTCATTCTGGTTCAGCCTTGGGTGGCCCATACCAGGCCTGTGGCTGCAGGCCAGGAGGGAGGGAAAAGTTTGGGATGAAGCCTCTGCAAGCTGAGGAGACCCCCGCTTGGGGAGCCACAGGGACAGAGCAGGGCTTTCAGGGAGGAGGAAAAAAGTGCTCATTGAGAGCTCCCAGCCTCTTGGTGAATGACAAAAAGGGTTTATTTTCTTCCCAGGACTACTTTGAGGACAATAGAATTAGTGAAAAGAGACCCCTGAGGTCAGCCAGTCCAGTCCTCCTCACTTTACCGATGAGGAAACTGAGTCCAAGAGACGACCAGACTTCCTTATGATCAAACAATCAATACACTCCAGAGTGGAAACCTGATTTCAGATCCTCTGGCCCAAACCATCACTGTCCCCTGGGTACCTGGGAAAATAAAGCTTCCTTATGGGGCTGGGACCTTGGCCAAAGGACACGGACTTTCAATGGAAAGGAGGCACAGGACAGAGTCACTGACTATAGGTTGCTTCCATTTCAAGAAATCAGTTCAGAAGTAATGATTGAGTTCCAAGGGGCCTCACGGATGCTCTGATCCCAAGGGTCTTTGCCTCCTCTGGATTCTGGATCCCTCTGGTGGTCAGTCTGCTTGGAATCATGGGTTAAATCACTAGAACAAATGCTACAATACAACTAGAGATAGGTAACAGAATGGGGGCCAGCCAATTTTTTTCCCTACTCATGTTCATGGACCCTTGGAAATCAATGAATGCTGGGAGGTACCTTAATTTTGCAGATGAGGAAACTGAGCCCCATCCAGGTTAAATGACTTGCCCTAGGTCTCATGACTGGTTAGTGGCATAGCTGAGATATGAATCTGATCCTACTGACTCCAAAATAGATGCCACCTCCTCTGGACCTGACTGGCACTAAGCAAGAATCCGACTGGATCTAAGAGGCAGTGAGGCCCCAGACTTGTGCCCCCTTGTTCAAAGCTGAAATCCAACACCAAAAGAAATGGCAACCCTAATGAGCTGTGAATTTCATGGGAAGGTTTTACCTGAAGGTTTTACCCTGCAAAGGGTCTCATCTATCTATCTATTTGGGAGTTCTAAATTTTGCTAGAGAGTGTTAGATGGAATCTGAGTAGTTTCTCATTAAAGACAACTTTCCTTGTCAACAAAAACAAAACAGAAAACCAACTTTCCTAAATTCCTTCATTTTTCTTGTTGTCAGTTGAAAAAAGAGACAATGAAACCCAAGACATCTCCATAGAATTCTTGCTCAGTCGACCTGGAGGGTGAGATTTACAAGGCCCTTGGTGAAACAGAGAAAGATTTCATTCCTCTGACACCTTCAGAGGTGGGGTTGGCCTGAAGACTCAGCCAAGGTTTGACTTCAAGGACTCAAAAAGACCCAAATGAATTTTTTAAAGTTAAATTTTATTTTATTTTATTTTATTTTTGGTTGTGAAGTATTTGATTTTTCCTCCTCCCTCCCAACAGATGGCTTGGAACAAATATGCACATGCAAATAAAACAAATCCCCATGTCCACTGCGTATCTGATTCTGGATCTTCCTCCTTCTCCAGTGAGTCAGGAGGTGAAGAATTACTTGCTCTTCTGGCATCATGGATCAGATCCAAGTTCTGAAGTCTTTCAAAATTAGTCCATTTTATGATGTTGACATTTTAGCAGGAATTGTTCTCCTGGTTTCACTCACTTCATTCTGCATCACTTTATACAATAGGACAGCCTGGTGGTACAGTGGATAGAGCATTTACCTTGAAACAGTGCTTGGTTTTGGAGTTAGGAGGCTGGGAGTTCAAATCCAGTCTCAGACACTTGACTCCTACAAGCTGTGTGACCTTGGGCAAGTCTCTTCACCCTGACTGCCTCGCATCCAGGACCATCTCCAGTCATCCTGATTCCTATCTGGCCACTGGACCCAGATGGTTCTGGAGGAAAAAGTGAGGCACAGCCCCACTCACTCAAATCCAATTCATGCACTTGTCATGACAACAGTGATGTCATGGTCTTCTTCAAGAAGGAAGGACAAAAAAAACCCCCGTTTCCTACAGTACTCTTAGTTTTTTTTGAATTTGTGTCTTTGAGCCTTTTGTATGGCACAATGGTCTGTGATAAGCGAAGACTATCATTTGGTCAGCCACTCCACCCACTCTGTCACCACAGAAAGAGCTGCTATGAAGAGTTTTGAATACAAAGGAATCTTTCTTATTAAAAAAAAAAACACCTCTCTTTGGGAATATAGACCTACAAGTGAAGATACTGGGACAAAGGATTGGCACAGCTTCATACTCTTGGGGTAGAAACTTTCACAAAGTCGCAGGATAGAAATAAGCCCTCATAAATCCTCAGCATTTCTGTATATGACTAGCAAGATACAGCAGGAAGAGCTAGAAAGAGAAATCCCATACAAAGTCACTTCAGACAATATAAAGTACTCAGGAGTCTATTTGCCAAGGCAGACTCAGAAACTTTGAAAATAACTATAAAACTCTTCTCACACAAATATCAGATTTGAATAACTGGGCAAATATCAACTGCTCATGGATAGGCTGAGCTAACATAATAAAAATGACAATTCTACCAAAACTAAACTATCTGTTTAGTGCCCTACCAATCAAAATTCCAAAATATTTCTTTAATGAGTTAGAAAAAGTTGTAAGTAAATTCACATGTAGAAATAAAAACTCAAAAATCTCCAGGGATTTAATGGAAAAAGTGCAAAAGAAGGTGGCTTAGCCCTACCCGATCTAAAATTATATTATAAAGCATCAGTCATCAAAATTGTTTGGTATTGGCTAAGAAATAGAGTGGTGGACCAGTGGAATAGACTAGGTGCAATAGCAGGAAATGATTACTGAGTAGTAATCTGCTGATTGATAAACCCAAAGAGTCCAGCTATTGGGATAAAAACTCTCTAGTCTATAAAAACTGTTGGGGAAATTGGAAGTTAGTATGGAAGAAACTTAGATTAGACCAACACCTCACACCCTAGACCAAGATAAGATCCAAATGGGTACAAGATTTAGACAAAAGACAATGTTAGAAGCAAACTAGGAGATCAAGGAGTAGTTTACCTGTCAGATCTATGGAAAGGGAAGCAGTTGATGACCAACTAGATAATTTTGATCACAGTAAATTAAAAAGTTTTTGTACAAACAAAATCACTGTAACCAAGATCAAAAGAAATGTGGCTAATTGGGAAACAATTTTTATAACTAGTATTTCTGACAAAGGACTCATTTCTAAAATATATAGATAATTGAGTCAAATTTATAAAAAAATACTTTTAGGGAAACTTCTTTCCAGAAGCCTGGACCAATTCATACTCCCCAACAGTTCGCAGAGGAGCCTCTTCTTCTGCCATCCCTGCCAACATTTATTGATTTCTTCTAATCCTGGTCAGTTTTGCCAGTCTTATGTGTATTAGGTAGAATCTCAATTTATATTTTTCTGATTAGTATGATTTGGATCATTTTTATATGTCTGTAGAGAGGGATTTCTTCTTGTGAAAACTATCTGATCATATTCCTTGACCACCTAAATAATTTTTTCTCACTCCCTGGTCTGCCTAGGCTGGGATTCCCACCAGTAGAGTCACTGAAGGGTGATGCAGACTACAAATGAAAGGCAGCACATGTGTTATACAAGAGTCTCCAGATCTCTTCTATTATCACATCAGAAAGGATCCCTTTGTCAGATTCATCAGGCAATGAGTTGGGTCCTAAAAGGACCAGAGAATTGGGACCAGAAGAGACTTCAGACCATGGACCCAACTCCTTTATTTTACAATGAGGAAGGTGGGGCAGGGAGGTTCAGGGCAAGGAGATGTGAGCAAGTATTTAATATCCAGTTCTCCAGATGAAAAGAAAATGTCCCCCTGGCACACTCCAGTTTAATGTGCTTTATTAAGCTTCTCCAGCACCTCCTTAAGTCTGGACAATCAACACACCATCTAACGAGCCCTGGTTTATGCTGTTTGCTGATTTCAGGGGTTCAGATCCCCCCATAACCTTTGACAACCAGCTCTTAAAGCCAATTGGAGTGGTTCCATCACACCCCTGGTCAAACATGGACTGAGTAGGAAAACTTGCTTTGGTCTCAACTTCTCTTCTCCAAATACAGGTCCAGGGGCGGCAGATGATGGAGAAGAAGGGGCCGAGCAGGGGATAGGGGGCAGCAGGGTGGTCTGGGACATGGATACACAGTGTGAATGCCCAGGTCCTTTGACCCTGATCCCCTGAAGGAGGGAGGATGGGGCGAGTCCAAAGAGAAATTCTTCTCACATTGCCCTATTGTCAGGGCTGACCCTGGACTTGGAAAAAGCATGGCAAATAGGGTTTGTTTCTAAGCACCCACAAATGGATTTATAACAGCCTCTCCCCCTGCCTTTTACAGGACTTCTTACAGATGTTCCTTATGTGAGGTTGTCTGTAGAATGTGATTGACCCTGGCCATTTCCAACTTGTATACAGAGCCATTCAGTATCATAAACTCTCCCCCCAAATCCCTCCATGTCTATTTAGGGAGTGGTTTTGTAGCTATTTGACAAAAGAAGTGAAGTAGCATGGGGGGCAGATGATAATGAACCAAGGGGGGCAAGCTTGGAGCTGAGGGAGGGGGGACAGGGGAGGAGGGCCAGGGCAGGGAGGTGAAGCATTCTTCTCCCCCAGAGAGGGGCCACAACATGCCATCCTCGACAAACTTCCTCCCAGGGATGGCCGCAGGCGGGGCCTGGCTTCACTCTTTTTTTGGTTTTTTGATTTCCTCCACAGCCTTTCGGCTCCGTCGGACTTGGCTCTTCCTGTCTGGCCTCTGTCCAATTCACCGGGTCCCATTCCTTCAAATTGGCCTCAATGGTCTTAAAGTGCCCTCCCATTGAAAGATGCCCTTGGACAAGCCGAAGAGGTTATGGTGAAAATCCCCACTGAGTCACACTCACACACTCACACTCATACATACACACACTCATACACATACTCATACATACATAACCAAATACACATACACACTCACACACATTCATACACACATAACACACTCACACACACTCATAAACATACACACACATACAGCATATATACACTCATACATACATACATACATTCACACTCATACATACACACACTCACACATGCATGCACACACACAGAGGCTTCCCTACAACAGCCTTTATGGAACAGTCTTATTTCCATTTGTCATTACCATTTTTACTGTCTTTCTGAAATATACTATTAACCTCATTTCCTAATTTCTGGTGTGGCACATGAATGACATTTTCACTTGTGATTCACCCTATTCTTCCACCTAAGGAATCTCTCTCTCTCTCTCTCTCTCACACACACACACACACACACACACACACACACACACACACACACACACACAGAATTTCCCTAGAATTCTGAATTGGTGAGTAATTTTATCGGGGCCTCTGAACCTTCTGTGGCTGGAGGAAACGCTCTGTGTAAAACTTGTAGCTTCATCTGGTAGTGATTTGTCATTTACTGTGTTTTGGGCTCTCTGCCAGATCAGCTGCTGCCAAAAGAAGGCAGACGAGGGAATAAAATTATTATCAAGGAAAGTCCTGGAAATACAGTGAAGGCAGCACATGGAGAGCTCAACCTGAGTCTAGGGTCAAATGGGCTCCCCAAAACTACTTTACTGAAGGAAAGACAAGTGAATATATTCCCTCAAGGCTTATTTTCTTTTGTCTTTAGAATATCTAAGTCTTCTTCTTTTTTAGAGACACAATCAGGATGAAGTGACTTGCCAAGGGTCCCACATCTGAGATCAGATTTGAACTCAGGTCCTCCTGACTCTGGCCTGGTATTCTATCCACTGTATCACCTAATGCCCCTAAAGTAGTATTCCTTAAATATATTTAGCTAATTAGACAGCCAGGAATAGGGTTTTTGTATCACTTGACTCATGATATGAATCACCTAAGTGGTTGCCCCTCCTTTACCGGCATTTTTAGTGTCTTGAAAAACCAAATTTCTGTTCAGAGGTGTAACTAGGGTGGGTTGGCTGAGCTTTGGATCTGAGCACTGAAATTGAAAAGGTCTCCAAAACTTAAACATGGACTTTTTTCAGCAGTTACAAGTATTTATTATAAATAATTGTCTTTCCAGCTTAACTGACCTTGTGTTAATGACTTGCCCTCTTCATTTTCATATCATGATTACATAGTTGTTTTGGGGGGCCTGGTTTATGCCACTTGCCTGGGGTGCATTTTTGTGTTGTTTGCCCCAGGAGTGTTTTCAAACTACTTGCTCCAGTGCCAAAATTGCTAGTTAACAGTTCTGTTCCTGGTTATAATTATTCCTTGGAATATGCAGTTGAAAAAATACACATCTTTAAAATAAAACATTTCTGAGAAAAGGCACCATTTAAATATAGCAAATCCATGTTATAGGAAAAGGTAAGTGTGTGTGTGGAGGACATTTAAGAGAATGTCCTAGAATTTCTCTGAATAAGTTAGTAATTGAAAATAGCAGGTAGGGAAAAGATTTATAATAGCCTTGAGTACCGAGTCCCCAGTGTCTCCAGGCTGCAAACAGTCCTTTGGAGTCCTAACACTAAAAGTACAAGAGGACATAGGCCCCCTTGACAGAGAATCAGGTCCCAGCTGGACATCCCCCTCACCCCCAAATTAGTTCCATTGGGGTGTGTCCCAGTCTACTCCCAGGGTCTCCAGAATTGCCTTTGGCCTGGATGAGCCCTTTCCACACTGATTAAGCAGGAAATCAGTAATGACTGCTTCCAAACTTGAAAGGGCTGGGAGTGCACCCCCATCTGGAGGAAAGCAGCAGGTTTGTCTTCTTTCACCACTTCCAGGGGCTGTGAGTGTGGCAGCAGCCAGAACATTGCCACAGAGGCGGACTCCGACTGGGCTCCAGGTCTTCTGGAGGAGAGGGTTCTGGAGTGACAGTGGCCAGCGGCTCATCATCCTGTGGTCAGACCAGAGGTGACCCCTTGGACTCAGCCAGGCGGAATCTTTCAGGGCCAGCCATGTGTCACTGACCCATGAAGGACGGCGCCTATGCTCTCTGTCTGTCTCTCTCTCTCTTTTCTACTTACCATCAGGACTATTTCATTTCTATCTTTGTATACCTAGGAGCCAACACTGTTCCTGGCCCACAGTAGTGCTGGGGTGAATTAAATGAATGAACTAATGAAGAAGGTCTCTCTGAAACCGCCCTCCAGAGCCCGGGGACACCT
This sequence comes from Macrotis lagotis, assembly GCF_037893015.1. NCBI lineage: Eukaryota > Metazoa > Chordata > Mammalia > Peramelemorphia > Peramelidae > Macrotis > Macrotis lagotis. Next base: position 3,153,770 of record NC_133659.1, read on the forward strand.
CCAGAGAGAGGGTGGAGGAGGCTGGGGGGGATACTGGTTGAGGCCACCACTCTGTGTTGTGATGCACATCCCTGTCTGTGGTCCTGGGTTAAGCCCTGAGGATACCCCGCCACCAAGCTACCGTCCCCTCCTGGAGCTCCCATGCTAAGAGAGATACAACATATTTCAATGGGACAAACATTTCTTCAGTGCAAGCCTGCGTGCAGGAGTTTTGGGGGTAGAAGAGTTGACAAGATAGTTCTTGCTGGAAGGGGAGAGATCAAGGATTTAGACAAACAAGGACAGACTTGTGCACAATGAGGCAGCGCAGGACCGAGCAACATCAGCAGCCAGCCACAGCCAGTGGTTAAGAAAGACTTGCACGGGGGATTTCTACTATGGCATGGAAATGCTTTATTCCTTAAACGAAAAACCAAAGAAATACTTCTTGCCCTCCAGAAGCTAACAGTCTCCTGGGGTTACACACCCAAAGATGAGCAAATAAAGAGTCACGCAGATGCCTCTGATCGACATCCCCAGGGACCAGTCAGAGACAGCCTCGTGGCCGAGGCAGCCCTCCAGCTGGGCCAGGCTGGGACATCCTAGGCTTGGTGTAGGTCCTGGCCAGGCCTAGGGCCCAGGTAGAGGGAATGTGAAGGGGCAGCAAGAGGTAGAGCCAGAAAGGGAGGGAGAGTCCCATGGTGGAGAGCTTGACATGGCAGGCCGAGAACTTGGCAGCCCTGACCACTGTCCATTCACCAATAAGCCAATGTGTGTTGACCAAAGGCCTGGGTCTAGAGACCTGCCCTCATGGAAGTCAGTCTGAGAGGAAGAAACCATCTGTGTGCAGATGTCCTTAATGCATTGACATGTGTGGAATTCATGACAAAGGGCTGGGTGAGCTTCAGAGGAGAAGCCTGTGACTTGTCCAGAGAGACTGGGAGCAAGAGCCAGTGTTTGTTCCTGAGAAATAGTGGAGGAATCAAAGGGGAAGAGAAGGCTGGGGAGGGGTCTGGTCTTGAGGTCACAGTTGCTCTTGTCACTGTTACTGGACTCGGAGAGCCATCCCCACCTTGACTGCTCTTGGAATCCATCATAAGTCATGATGTAGGGAAGGAGAGAAAGGATGGAAAGGACCCTCTAGACTGTAATGTTTGGCTGATAATGATGACATGTGGGGATGGTGGCATGTTGTCATCTATGTAAGCACACAGACAAGGCCCTAGGCTCCTCCTTTCTTCATAGAATTAGAGCTGAAAGGAAGAGATCTTGGGGGGGTCAATAGTTTGATGTCAAGGATCCAACTGGGTACTGAATAATATTAATCAAATGTTCTGAAAGACTTTATACTGGAGATAATTTAAAGTTCCTCAGCACAGGGCCCAGCTCCCAGTAGGTACTATACAAGGATAAGCCATTATTAGTGTTTTAGTGTTTTGTATAGATTACCAGGGTGATGGATGCCCTGCCCTTTAGCCTGGCTGGACCACATCTGGGCACCACATCAGTGTTTTTGGAAAAGGGGGAGCAGGGTAGGAGAGGTCTTAGGCCTGTGTTGTATGAGCCCTGGAGGAAGGAACTAGGAGTACGTAGCCCAGAGAAGAGAAGCCTTGGTATAGGGTGGCTGTTTTCAGGTATTTCAGTGTTTCTTATGTAAAAGAAATATTAAACTTGTCCTGCTCTGCCCCAGGGGGCTTTGAGCTTCCTCCAAGGAGAGCTGTTACTCAGTGGACCAGCCGCCTCCTCAACTGAGGATGGTGAGCAAAGATGAGAAGATCATTCCGGGCTGCTGCAGAGGAGCCTCTCGGCTGGGTATGGATTGCAGTAGATGCCTCCAAAGACTTGCCAGCTCTGAGATTTTGCAATTCTGTACCTTGAATACATCTCATAGCAAATCTTTTCAAAGCCCCTTCCAGGTGCAAAGACACTAGGTTAGTACTTTTTTTGGGGGGGGGGGGGGAGGCAATTGAGGTTAAATGACTTGCCCAAAGTCATGCAGTTAGCAAGGTGGAATTCGAGCTAAGCTCTCCTGACTCCAGGCCAGTGCTCACCCTGTCACCTTGGCACCTCTGCACTAGTGCCCTCCTTGAAACAGGCAGACAAACAATAATGAAGACGGAGCGTAAGGATTTTTGAATGTAATATAAACATTTTACTCCTTGATGGATTCTCTGAGCTTGACCGATAAGGTTCTTGAACAATTGATGTCACAGGCCCTTTTTTTGTGGAGCCGAGAGGGAACAAATCCCTTTGGACCAGAGGTTACATTAAGTTGTCCAATGCAGACTGCACTTCAGTGGAGGCTGGGAGCCTCCCTCCTCTCCAGTAACTACTCAGGCGAGATCCCATGGCTAGAACCCACAGAAGGCCCATCTACAAATACGCACTTCAGACTGTTATCAAATATCAAAAAGAGGTTCATGAGCAGAAGACCCCCTGTGACCCAGGACTGCCTGGACAAAAAGAGATCTGACATGGTCTGAGAATGTTGTTTTTGAGGATGTTCCACAACAAAGAGTCACTCTCTGAGGTGGGTGTGATGGAAACAGAAACCAGCAGAAGGAATGGGAATCTTGTGAGATCAGGATAGGCCACCCCCATCTTATTATCTGCCACAGGAGCAGGGCCAAGCACACACATAGGGTGTCAGCATCCTCATAAGGTCAATGGAACCAAGCCATTCCTTCATCCTCCACACGGGGATGAGTCTGGAGCTGTGGCATCCTTCGCGGGGGGACTTCGTTCCAGCAATGGCTGAAAGCAGAGTCTTAGAGGGGTGCAGGATTTGTCCAGGGTGGGGGGACTCGAACCCTCCTGACTTGGAGGCCGTCTTGTGTGCTGGGCTGCCTCTGGCCCATTAGCTAGAAAAGACTATTAGCAGGAGAGTCACAGGCCTCCGCTTCAAGGCCATCTGGCCTTCCTACAGCAACAGCATTGAAATGGCTTTCTATAACAATATAGTAATTCAGATTTTTACTGCCTTAATGATTGCAAAGGACTTTGCGCATTTTATCTCCTCTGATTGTTACAATTACCCTATGAGAGGGGAAAGGAGGGAGGAAGGGAGGGAGGGAGGAAGAAAGGAAGGAAAGGTTTTTTACATATTTAACCATTTCATTTAAATCTTCAGATTTATTGGTATAGAATTCATCAAATTAGTTCTCAATTGCATTCACTTAATCTTCATTGGTGGTACATTTATTCTTTTCACTTTGGATAGTGGTCATTTAGTTTTCCTTTTTCAAAAAAAATCTAACCAATGGCTTTTCATTTGATTTTTTTCCCATAAAATCACCCCTAATTTTATTTGTTAGCTCAATGGTTGTTTTACTTTCAGTTTTATTAATTTTTCCTTTAATTTTCAGGATTTCCAGTTTGGTATTTAAGGATTTTTAAATTGTTCTCTCTCTTTTTTAAATTGTGTGCCCAATTTGTTGATCTCAACCTCCTGTTCTCTCTCTGTCTGTGTCTCTGTCTTTTTTTCCTCTCCCTCTCCCTCTCCCTCTCCCTCTCCCTCTCCCTCTCCCTCTCCCTCTCCCTCTCCCTCTCCCTCTCCCTCTCCCTCTCCCTCTCCTTCTCTTGTATCTGTCTGTCTGACTCTTTCCCCTTTCCTTTTTGAATCAATTCTGACGAGAGTAAGGTTCAAGCATTACCCACCCCCTCAATTTTCCACTCCACTGTAAAAGCTCTTTGTTGCTCACTGCTTTTATATGAAATGATTTCCCCAGTTCTTTTTCTTCCTTCCCCCTTCTCTCAGTGGATGGCTCTTTCTCATAATTAGAAAACCCATCTCATAGTAGTTCCCTCACACTTATGCCCATTTTGTATGTGTTTATATGTTTGTGTATGTATTTCTTCTAACTGTTTTATGACAAAGTTCTTAGGAACTACAAGTATAGTCTTCCCAAATAGGATGCCAACATTCCTATTTGGGAGAATGGTTTTTATTTCTAAGGTCTCTTCAATAAATCAATCTATCTAGACCATGCCAGGCTCTATGCTGGTGTTGGAGACATGAGAAAAAGAGTATCTCCTCTACTCTTTAAGAATTTGTATTCCACTAGAGGAATAGAACCTATGGAGAAGGGAAGGGAGTTAGGGATGGAGTCAGAGGCCCAGCTGGACCCCACCTTTTTCAAATATGAAAAATGTATTTTGTCAGGACAGCAGAGGGATGGCATGACACCCCTCTGGTGAGGTATCTCACCACAGATTGTCCAGATTGCTTCCAGCCCATTGGCATCATCCTATTGTCCTTTTAGTTGTGGTATAGAGGGGTCCACTTCTTTCAGGATGAATGTCCTTCCAGGTTTTTGTCAAAGAAGACCACGAAATAAGGGAAGTGATGCCATGACAAGGAAGTGAATTGGACTTAAATGAGGTGGGGCTGGGCTATGTCACCAACCTCACTTTCTCTGCCAAAGCCATCTGGGTCCAGTGGCCTGTTTCAGATCAGGTTGACTGGAGAGGACCCTGGATGTGAAATGAAATGACTTGTCCAAGGTCACACAGCTAGCAGGAGTCAAATGTCTGAGGCCAGACTTGAACTTAGGTTCTCTTGACTCCAGGGTAAGTGCTCTATCCATGTACCTTCACTGCAGGTCATAGTCCAACTCTTCTATTGAATTAAATATTTACAGTCTTTACTGTCTAGGTGGTATAATGCTAGAACTCTGGGTCAGGTATCAGAAGACCTGAGTTCAAATCTGCTTTCAGACACTTACCAACTGTGTGACCCTGGGCAAATCTTTGTGCCTCAATTTCCTCATCTGTAAAATGGGGATAAGAGCACTTCCCTCCCAGGGCTCTTGAGAGAATCAAATGAGATAATACTGTAAAGTGCTTAGCACCTATGCACCTGGACAAGAGAAGTGCTAGATAAATGTTGCTATTATTCTTCCTGTGCTGGAAAAGAGATTATGATGGTCTGTAAGCAAGAAGACTGGAGCTTTAACGTCATATTTGTAAGCAGAACTGTGGTGGTAGCAAAGAGCCATCAGCCAAGCGGATGCCCATCACTCAGAGAATGACGGAGCAAACGGGAGTCTGGAAACACAATGGATGATGCCCCATCTGACAGAAGTTCAGAGAAGCCCGGAGGAGTCCTCCGAACCAAGGCAGAGTGCTAGCAGAACCAGCAGTGACAAGGATGAAAAGAAGGCTAAGAAGAAAGAAAACTGAGGTCATGGTTTCAAAGAATAATCCTGGTCCAAGGACAAAACCAAAACCAGAATGGGTTGAGAAGAATCTTGTTGGTCATCTAGCCTTCCATTTTTACAGTAGGGAAACTGAGGAGGAGAGAGGAGAGGTGACTTGCTTAGGATCACACAAATGGTAAATAGCAGGATCCTGACCCAAAGATTTTAGAAGTCATCAGTCTGGGTTTCATTTAATTGCTCAGTAAAATGACAGGTTTGGATTGTTGAGCTTCGAGAGCCACCTCGGAGTCTTGCCCAAGCCGGTTGTTGTCAGGCACAGCGGAACCAGCAGTTTCCTTTGCACAGCTACCTCCCATTCTCTCTCCGTGGAGGACAGAAGTGGGGATCTGTGGGTACAGAATACTGAACGCAGGGTCAGATACTATCTATCCCTGTCTTGGTTGATTTGCTCCTCTCGTTTTTCTTCATTACAAGAGAAGACAAATCAGAGGCATCAACAACCGATACCTGGAATTGATGGTGACGTGGTACGAAGAGCCAAGTTTTGTTGAGCTGTGTCTGACTCGTGGCTCTCTCACTCACCCTGGTGTGACCTTTAGGGAGTCATTTTTGCACCTCAGTTTCCTCATGGTGACAGGAAGGTCTTAGACTGGATGGGCTGCTCAGGTTCCTTTAGGCTTTGTGAGGAGAGCCAAAGGCAGCCACAAAACTCAGTTTTCAAGGTTGCCACAGACAAGTGTCTTAATTTTCCTCCATGGTTTCAATGAACCAGAACTAGGTGAGCCACCCCCCCCCCAGTCTCATTTATAGTCTAGGCAGCAGAAAAGATAACTCCCTTCTCCCTGGCACATCCTGCTGGAGCAACTCCTCAGACTCGGGCAATGAGGGTGCCCTTTGCCAAGACCCTCTCCATCAGGGAAGCCTTGGTTTGACTAGGATGAGCCAGGATCCGAGGTGAAGACAGTGAGCCTTTTATCATTTGTCTGCTCCCCAGATTAACTCCCCCAAGAGGACAGATGGGACAGCTGTGAATGGAAGGGACGCTTTGTACCGGCCTCCAAAAGTCTGGGTTGACTTAGCAGTGGGTTTTTTCTTTTCTTAACGTTTGGGCAAATGTTTTCTTATGCAGCATTTTTCCCCCTCTCGTTGTCTTGCATGGCTGGAGCCATCTGAAAAGAGGCACCAGCAGAACAGGAAAGCTGAGCTCTCCCCCTCGCTAATCCCAAGTGTTCCTGTCTAAAACCTGGAGCCCATCACTTATCACCCTTGAGCAAACCAAGGTTGGTCTGTCTGTACTGCTTGTAACCATTGAGACAAGTCCCAGTTATCACGTAGGCGAGCTGCAAGGGGTAGCAGAAGTCAGGGAGCCCAAGCCTGTCATTCTAGAAAGGGAAATTACTTGCTCAAGGTCACATAGACCTATTGGAAGATTTGGGCAGGAATTGGAAAAAGCCCCTTGCTCTAAGATCAGAAATCCAAGGCAGTGATCCTCTGAGGAGTGAGGCTCTCGGGGAGAGAGAGGAGGTGAAAATGCCCCCATGGTCACAGACATCTGAGAATAAGGGTTCTCCACCAGCATTGGCAAATCCGTTTCACCTCAATTTGTAAACTGCTTTTCAGTGTTACTGATTTGCTTTGCCATCCCATGCACCTGGTATATGAATTTTAAAACATCCTTTGATAGAGTCCACATATGCACACATAATTTCTAAATAATGTAAGCATAAGATATGGTGTATAACTGTTTTTCAAGATTTCCTTTGTATCACGTTTTATGTGTTATTAAAAACCCTCACTTAGATATATGATTCTGTATGATACATATATAAAATATATTTAATAATTTAAAAATATAGCTGTTTCTCTGCCCTACAACCTTCTACATTTGTGCATGTGTGTAGATGTGTGTATATTGTACATACAAACACACATACATACATACACACACTCGCCCCTGGACACCTTGCTCTGAGACATGGCCAGAGGGCTCACCAGACTGACAAAGGAGTTAATAAGCCCTTCCTTAGACATCCCCTTTCATTCTGTAGCTGAGCAGCGGAGGCATGGAGAGCTGACGTGCTTGGCCCCGGTAACGCAGGTCATCAACAGTGCAGTCAGAATTCACACACAGGTCCTTCCTGCAGACCCAGAGTCCTTCCCACATCCCCGCAGGGACCCAGGCTGACCTCTCTCCTTGCCCTGGTCCATGTCAAAACTTTGCAGTGGTCAGTGTCTTCTTTCAGAAGACATGAACAGCTCAAAGGAAGGAAGCACTTTCTCCTGAGACGTAGCATGACCCGTTAAGGAGGAAGACCTGGATTCAAATCCTGCCCAGACACTTGTCCACTGTGTGTCTTTGGGCAAACTGTTTAGTGTGTCAGTTTTCTCATATGCAAAATAGGAATAAAAATAATATTGTATCTCACCAGGACTAAATGAGGCAATAGATGTGAAGCCTTCTGCAAGCTTTAAGGTGCTCAGGAAGTGGTAGGGATGAGCATGGATGGGTGATTTCAGTGGAATAGGTAAAAAAACTCCTTTGACTGTCTCTTAGACTGGTGAAAGCTGACCTGATGGGGACAGCCCATTTATGTCAGAGGCAGGACAAAGGTCACTTATTCTTGGTGGTGTTATTGCGATTATGAATGAACAGTAACCAACACACACACAAACAGCCAATCAAAAAGGAGGATTGTGTTCCAACTCCTGAAGAGCTCCCAGCCCAGCTAGCATTCCCCCGACTTGGGACTCCGAAGGCTCCCAGCCACTCTGGGGGGGGGGGGGCTACATGCACTTTCAGTCAGAAAGACACATTTTGGACTGATCTGTTTTCACGGATGGCCACGGAATCTGGTCGGGCCCCTATGTGCTCTGCCAGGCTCATTTTTGGAGAAGCTGCCAACCTGTTTCTCCCTGGAGCCAGAAGATGGGGTGGGCTTTCTTTGAGTCCCTCCCAAGCAAGGACACCAGACAGGGAGCCCCAGTTCAGCAGGCCTGCATCTTTCTGATGGTTCAGAGCAGCATTTCTGGGGGCTGGGGAAATGCCAGCTGCTTGTGGTGCAGGCCCAGCCGTGGGGCCAGGTCCAAGCTGGGGGGAGCAGAGAGACTCTGCCAGACCCTCTCCACCCCCCTTCTTTCCCAACTGCTGATAGCTTTATGGGAAGGTAGCCTCCAGCTGGCCAGAGAAGCTGCTCCATCAGGGAATGGCAGAGATGGACCTCCAGTGGGCAGTGCCTACCACCGCATATGGTAGGTGCTTCATTATTATGTCTAGGGAAATGGAAGCCCCTTGATTGATCTGGACCCCCACGCTTGTCCTGAGTCCTCACCTGCTTCCCTTTCCACTTCCATCTTCTCGAAGAGCCTGCTTTCCTGGCCCACAACCTCTCTCCTGGCTCTGGGATATCATCTGGATATCCCTCCTGGAGGCTGTTCCAGACCCCCCCCCCCCAATATTCTGACCCCATGTTCTCCTGCAGTCCCAGGTCACAGATTTTCCTCTTAGGAACTTATATTCCTTGGGTTAAGGGCTGGATGAAAGGCCTCTCACATTGATTATGCTCCTGTTGTCTCCCCCACCAGTATATATAACCTCCTTGAAAGGAGGAACTGTGTGTTTTCTTTTTCTTTTTTTACTTCTTTTCTTTCTCTCTCTTTCTTCCTCTCTTTCTCCCTTCTTTCCTTCCTCCCTCCCTTCCTTCTTCCTCTCCTTCCTCCTTCCCTTCCTTCCTCCTTCCTCCCTCCCTCCCTTCCTCCTCTCCTTTCTCCCTCCTTCTCCCCCTTCCTCTCTTTTTTTTCCTTTCCTTCTCTTATTTTGTCTTCCCAATATCTAACACATGTTGTTCAGTCCTTTCAGTCATGTCTAACATGTCATGAGAGAATGTGAGTTTTCTTGTCAGAGATGCTGGAGGGGTTTGCCATTTCCTTCTCTAGCTCATTTTACAGAAGAGGAAACCAAGGCCAATAGGTTGAGAGACTTGCCCAGGTTCCCCCAGCTATTAAGTGTCTGAGTTCACATTTGAACTCAGAACCCAGAGTCTTCCTGACCAGGCTCAGCACTCTGGTTACTACCCTGTCGAGTAAAGAACTTGTAGCTAAGGAATTCTTGAGAGTTAATGGATTTACTCATTTCTTAAACTGTTTAAAATTTGATTTATTTTATTCAGAATTTAAGAAATAAAACAAGCATTTCCATACCACAATAGAATGAAAAAAAAGATGTTGTCCATAAAATTGCAAATCTATTTTGCATAACTTGTTGTTACTTTTAACCATATGATGAAGTTGTTAGTAACTCTCTTTTTTCTTTTTTTTTTTGCAAGGCAATGGGGTTAAGTGACTTGCCCAAGGTCATACAGCTAGGTAATTGTTAAGTGTCTGAAGTCAAATTTGAACTCAGGTCCTCCTGACTCCAGGGCCAGTGCTCTATCCACTGTGCCACCTAGCTACCCCTCTTTTTTCTTTTCAAGTTTCCTGCTCCTTTTCCCGCCTCAGAGATGACTGCCATTAGACACAAATATGGCTGTATATATTTATATATGTGTTTAGAGATATATACATATTTACACACATACAGACATATAAAACCATTCTCTCTCTACAATAGAAGTATATTATATATAGAAATATTATGTATAGAAATATATATATATATATATATATATATAAATATATAAATGCTTCTCTTTATCACTTCTTTCTCTGGCTGCAGATCACATCTTCTTTTTACAGTCCCTTGTAGTTCATTTGGGTATTTATCATAGTCAAAATGACGTAGTCACTCCAAGTTATTCTTCAAACAATATTATTATTATTACTGTATACAGCATTCTCTTAGCTCTGGGCATTTTCCTCTTTATTTTTCCATGAAGGTTTATCCATGCTTTTCTGAAGATCATTGAATTCATCATTTCTCAGCGAGCCCAGTTGCATTCCATCCCAATCACATACCACACTTATTGAGGCATTCCTCAGTTGATGGTCATCTCTGCCCTGTCCAGTTCTTTGCCACCACAAAGAGAATTGCCATAAATATTTTAGGACATTTAGGTTCTTTCTCTTTTCCCCTAATCATCTTCAGAAACAGTCCTAATGGTGGCTTATGAGGTTTAGACAGTTTATAACTCTTTGGTGTTAAATTCCAGCTTGCTCTCCAAAAGGGTTGTATCAGTGCACAATTGCATCATTAGTGAATCCGTGTCCCAATCATTCCACTTTCCTTCTAACATTTGCTACTTTCCCCTTCAATCACTTTAGCTAATCTGATGGGTGTAAAATGATATCTCAGTTACTTTAATTTGCATTTCTTTCATCAATAATGATCTAGAGCATTTTTTTCACTTGACTATAAATTGTTTTGATCTCTCCATCAGAAAACTGTCATATCTTCTGACCATTTATCAATTAGGGAATGACTCATTTATTCTTATAGATTTGTCAAAGTTCTTTATATATTTGAAATTATCTAATAAACCCTGTAAAATTTTTTTTCCCAATCTTCTTGCTATCCTTCTGATGTCCTTGGTGACATTTGTTTTATTTGTTCAAAAACTTATAAAATTAACATAATTGAAATTATCCATTGAACATCTCTCACACTGCTCAGTATTGTTTGTTCATAAGGTTTTTGCTTCTCGTAAGTCTTCTGTGTAATATACTCCATGTTCTTTGTGATATCTCTCCTTATATCTAGATCATACATCCAAAGTGATCTTATTGTGGTAAATGGTATAAAGATATCGGACCTGGGCTCAATTTCTGCCAGAATGCTTTCCAGTTTTCCTAATTATTTTTTGTGAAATAATGAATTCTTAGCCCTAAAACTTGCTTTTGCATTTGTCAAATACAAGATTGCTATTTATTTAACACTATATATTCTAAGTCTCCTCTATGCCACTGATTTACTATTTCTTAGTATCAGAGAGTTTTACAGCACCATTTAATAAGTCTTATAAAACAGCTTAAGATCTGGTACTGCTAACCCTTCTTCCTTTACTCTTTTTTTAGTTCCTCTGATATTTTTGACTTTTTGTTTATCCAAATGAATTTTGTTACCTTTTTTTAGTTCTGTTTATTTATTTTTGGTAATTCATTAAGGATAGCATTGGATATATAAATTAGTTTAGGTAAAATTGTCATTTTTATTACATTGGCCCTGAGAACCTATGAACAAGTGATATTTTTTCAATTGTTTAAATCTGATTTTATTAGTGTAAAAGAATTTATCATTTTGTTTGTTTTGGCATTTCTCCCAGGCATTTCTCTTCTTGCAGGGATTTCTTTCTGATGTCGAGGAATGCTGATGATGTCTGTGGATCTACTTTAAATCCTGCTACTTTGCTAAAGTTATTCATTGTTTTAACTAACTTTTTAGTTGAGTCTTGGGGATTTTTCAAGTATATTATTAGCGTAGTGTCTCAAAAAAAAGTTTTATTACCTCATTTCCTATTCTGATTCCTTCTAGTTCTTTTTCCTCTCTTATTGCTATTGCCAGGATTTCTGGTACAGTAGTGAATAATATTGATGATAATGGGGCATCTTTATTTCACACTTTCATCTTAAGGGGAAGGTTCCAGTTTATCCCCATTACAAATGATTGTTGGTTTTAGGTAAATATTTTTTATCAATTTAAGAAAAAAAATCCATGTATGCCTATACTTTCCAGTCATTTTTAAAAATAAAAATGAATGTTATACTTTATCAAAGCTTTTTCTACATATGTTGATATAATCATATTTTAACTTTTGTTATTGATATAATTATGATAATAGTTTTTCTTTATATTAAATTATCATTGTATTCCTAGGAAATCCTGCTCAGTCCACAATTTATAATATTTTTAATATTGTGTTGTGATCTTTTTGTTAGTATTTTATTTAGAATTTTAGAATTTTTATTTTAGAATTTTTATTTAGAACTTTATTTAGAATTTTGTCTAATTTTCTTTTTCTGTTTTTAATCTTCTTGGTTTAAGGGATTAGTATCTTAAAAAGAATTTGATAGTAGAATCCTTTCTTTACCTATTTTTCCAAATGCTTTATTTAATATTGGAATTAGTTAATCTTTAAATGTTTGATAGATTTCATTTGTTAATCAGTCTGGACCTGGTGCTGTTCTCTTTGGTAGCTCTTTTTAAGGCCTGTTTAATTGCCTTTTCTAAAACAGATCTGTTTAGATATTCTATTTCCTCTCTGGCTAATCTAGGCAACTTAAATTTTTGTAAATATTCTTCCATATCACTTACATTTTATTGGCATATAATTGAGTAAAATAACGCCTTCTAATTGCTGTAGTGCTCTATTCATCCTTTTCATTTTTTTAAAACTAGTTGATTTGGTTTTCTTCTTTGTTAAAAAATAGACTAATCAATGATTAATCTATTTTATTGTTTTTCATAAAAACCAATTCCTAGTTTTATTTATTAATTAATTCAGTGGTTTTTTATATTCAATTATATTAAACTCACCTTTAATTTTTAGTATTTCCAATTGAGTATCTCATTGTGCATTTTTAGTATTTTTTAATTTTTTAAAATTTCATACCCTGTTCATTAGTCTTCTACTTCTCTAGTTTATGATGTAAACATTTAGGGGTATAAAATTTCCTTTGATTACTGTTCATAGGTTTAATATATTGCCTTAATTTTTTTGCCAATCTCTTTAAAGAAATTATTGTTTTTTTTCTGTGATTTGCTCTTTAATCTATCCACTCTTTAAATTGAGGTTGTTTCATTTCCAATTAACTTTTAATCTACATTTCTCTAGTTTCTTAGTAAATATACTTTTATTACCTTGTGACCTGAAAAAGAAACTTTTAATTTTTATGTTTTTAGCTATAAAATTTTTATATCCCCATATATGGTTAGTTTTTGTAAAGGTACCCTGAACCTTTGAGAAAAATGCATATTCCTTTCTATTCCCATTCCATTCTTTTCAGGTGTCTATCATATCGAACTTATCTAAATTCTACTCACTTCCGTTACTTCTTTCTTGTTTATTTTTTGCTTAGATGTATCTAGTTCTAAGAGGGGAAAATTAAAGTCGCCATTATTATAGTATTTGACTTTGTTTTCCACCCGTAACTCTTTCAACGTTTCTTTTAAAAACTTAGATGCTACAATATGTGGGGCCTAGAGATTCAGGATTGATATTGCTTCATTGTGTACAGTACCTTTTATCAAAATGGAGTTACCCTGCTTACCTCTTAATATGATTCATTTTTAGCCTTAACTTTGAGATCTTGATGCTTTCTCTGCCTTTTTTTTGCATCAGTTGAAACATAATAAATGCTGCTTCAACCCTCCGTTTTAAACTCTGAATCTCTTATTCTTAAATGTGTTTCTTGTAAACAGTATATTGTTTCATTCTGATGGTTGATCCATTCTGCTCTCCCTTTCCCTTTGAGGGCTGAGCTCACATTTCTGTTTGTGATTTTCCCCCATCTTATTTTGACTCCCTCTTGCCCTGCTCAGCCTGCCTTTTTGCCCTGCCCCTTTTACCTCTCTTCTCCCTTTACCCTTTTATTCCATATTTTGCCCACCCTAGGAGAGTCCCTTCCCTTATCCTGTGCCTTGGTCCATTTGTCGCTTTAGAAGACTTTTATTTTTTAGGTTTTTGCAAGGCAAATGGGGTTAAGTGGCTTGCCCAAGGCCACACAATTAGGTAATTATTAAGTGTCTGAGACCGGATTTGAACCCAGGTACTCCTGACTCCAGGGCTGGTGCTCTATCCACTGCGCCACCTAGCCTCCCCTTTAGAAGACTTTTCTACCCTATGAGATGGACATGTGGCTTAGTACTCTGTATGTTTCCTCTGGATCAGGTTCTTCCTTTCACACCTCTTTTTCCTTAAATAATTACTCCTTTTTATCTTTTCCTTAGCACTTTTGTTTTTCATCATCACCCCATCATACTTAGCATATACCCCATCAAGCTTTCTTCCAAACCGTCCTAGTAATAATGCCAGTCTTTTTAAAAAAAATTTATTTACTTAAGGCAGTGGGTTAAGTGGCTAGGCAATTATTAAGTATCTGAGGTCAGATTTTGAACTCAGGTCCTCCTGACTCCAGGGCTGGCTGCCCCAGTAATGCTGGTCTTACGAATCCTAGTTCCCAAGGCTGGCAACTATCAGGGAAAGTAGGTGGTTTGGGTGTTATTATCTATCACCATCTTACAGATGAGTTCATTCAGGGCCAGGAAGGAAATGAATTCAGATCTTTCTCCTTCTAGGTCTGGCTCCTGAACCATTAAAGTGCCTTCACTAGAGAAGAGGAAGTTTGGATCATGTTGCTTTTTGGGGATCTGTGTGTGCAGCTGAGCCCATGGTACCTCCTGGGCATCTCCAAGATGTTCAGTGACTGAATGAGAGGGATTTTGGAGTGGTGGATTGCTGCCATCTGGGGAAGCCCAGCCACTCTCTGCCCACTGGATCTCAGTGTCCTTGCTGTAATAGGAGAGCTCATTGGATGAAAAGAATATGACAAGAACCCAGAGGACAGAACTAAAATGCAGATGTGTGTAGGGGGACAAAAGGTTTCCCTTTGGGTCTCATCACATGAGAAGTTAAGGGGGAATAGTTCCTAAATTCTCTCTTTTCTTCTAAAGGTAAAAACACAGGAAGCCAACAAATAATTCCTGTAAATGATGCCAAAATAAAACTATATAAAATTATAAAAAGTTTTAAAAGTCATTGTTTGCTCCAAAGAGTGAGATGGTGGGACTGGGTGCATGGGTGATTGAGAGGCGTGTCCTGCTTTGGACTGATAGGCAGGTTGGAATTTCCTTTTTGTTTCCTATCATAGGTCAGAAACCCTGGAGGGGAGAGAAAGAAATCACTGATAAGTAATTAAAGATGGATGGAAAATGTCTGAATTAGTCTCCTGCTGCCAAACTCTGAGAGATTCTTATTTTGAATCACAGAGGAGGAGGCAAGGGAAGGAAGGCCAAGAAAAATGACCAAGAACCTCCGGTGAGAGACTAGAAGGAAGCCAAGAGCGGAGTCCCAGCCAAGCTGGGGACTTGGTGTCTATCTTGAGCGTGTCTCGGCCGCCATAGTCGAGTAGAGGAAATCTCCCTTGAAATGATTTGTAACTGAAAGACCCTCTCATTTGAGCAGGACTGCTTTGGGGCAACAGAGAAGAGATTTTTGGAACAGAAACTCCTTTTGCCTCCTTTCTTAAATGTTCAGGTTGGAGCCAGAGGGTGGAGTCTGGAAATAGTTTGTGGGACCCAAAACTAGGGGCCTGGAAGTTGGCTTTTGTTCTACTTAGTTGGGTGGCTTATTTGATTTTTCTTTTCATATTACACCCAAGGAGCAGAATGGTAAAGTGAATAGAAAGCTTACTGGAATTCAGGCCGTCTCTCTGGCAGAAGGGCACATGCGACCTGAATCCTTGGCAAGTCACTGCACGTTTTAGGCAGAGGGAGGAAGAGGAGAGGGCAGAGGGAGAGAAGGAGATGAGGAGAGAGGAGACAGAGGGAGGGCAGGAGAAGAAGAAGGGGAAAGAGAGAAAGAGCTTCCTCTTTCTTTCATTCCCGGCTGAGTTCCTCTTTTCCTTTTGATTTTAGTCGTTTGGTGTATGTGATTGGGTAAGTGTAAATTTTTTGCACACTTTTCCTTGAAGGCACTGGTGGTAATCGGGGTGTCCTGCCAGCTTGGATCAATGTGTTTGCATTTACACCTTGGAAATCAGCAAACACGACACATCAGGACTTGATTTAGTGTTTGGTTGGTTGTCTAGACTTAAGAAAGTGATGGAAAAAATGAACACGATGCAGATTAAGCCTAGGAGGGTTTCCTTTCCACTCCCAAGAAAAGTGGTGGTTGATCCTTTACCAGTGCGCCCCCTGGCTAGACCAGGAAGGAGGGCAATAGGGCTTTGTCCCAGGAGCAAGGAATTTGTAGGACCAATAGCCAATATTGACCAAACACTGCTTTCTCCCCTGTCTGGATTGCCCCTGTGGGGGGTCATGGGTGGGGATGGAAAGGACAGCAGTTTTCGCCCCTTAACTCCCTGTGAGTCTTGGTTGAGAGGGGTGACAGGGTGCCACATCCTCCAGGGGTCCACCCTAGAGGAACCTCCATGGCAGGGGTGGGGGTGGAGAAGAAATAGCCAGGTTCCTCTCTCCTTTAGGGCTTTGGAGGAGGAGGACAAGATTCAACATCTCTAGTTTCCCAGAGCCCTGGCTCTAAGGAGAGAGCTCAGAGTCGGCCTGCATCCCAGTTTTACTAGAACCATTAGGCTTTAAAGAAACTCAGTTATTGAACCATGGAATATGACATGAGTTATTGTTTACTCATTCATTCATTTATCTTCCTTTATATCCATTTATCCTTTGGTTTGATTGCTTAGGTGGGGAAACCAAACCTCTGAATTCCTTGCTGGAATTCAAGACTTAGAGTCTTGCCCACAAGCTTAGAGAGGGGAAATAACTTAAATGTGGGTCACCCAGCCCATGAGAGTCAGAGACAGCTTTGTAATCCCAATCTTCATTTTCCTCTAGGTGGTTTGAGGGAAATAGGGAAAAGTGCTTTCTGGGGGGAGGGGGGGTGTATCCATGGAAGAAAAGGCCAGGAGTTTGAGGGAGGAACGAATTTAAAATTGATGGTGACCCATATTTCTTCCTGGAGAAATACTATCCTGGCCCAAATTGATTTCCTTATCTCCCATTCCCCTCTTTCTGGTCATGGAATCTCCCCAAATTTAGTACCAAAATCTTGATAAATATCATTATTAATAATAATCACTTTTAAAATCCCTTCTTCCTCCTCCTTCCTATCAATTCCAGTACCAAACTATATGGATTTTGCGTCTTCTACTCCCCATTTGTTTCATTACTATGTTCTTAAAGTATTCCGGCAGTTCCTTCCCCTGCCTTCTCCTTTTGAATCTGTTCTTTAAATCATTGCTAGATTCTTCTCCCTCCAAATGTTTCAGTGACTCCCCCTTGCCTTAATTTAACTCACTTCATTTCAATTCAATGGAAAGAAATTGGTGCATGAGTCAGAAAACCTCTCATGTTTATTCTTGAGTGGTGTTGGTCGAATCATTGAACCTCCCTGGTCTGAAAAGGAAGGAAAATGGCTCAATGGTTTCTGCTCTAAGGGCCCTTTCCTTAGGGAAGGCTGTGTGTGAGCTTGTGGTGCCATGATTTCATGAACAAACATTATTATATAATGATGAGGGAATGGAAGCTGGAGAGTAAAAGTTTAGATAAATATGAGCTCTGTCCTCATGGGGATGCTAGTAGGGTGACAGAATACAAATAAGGACACTCTATATAATTCTCTCTGGCATGGACCTCAGCTGCAAATGGGAGATCTGAAGGGTCTTGTTCAGTTGGGCAGATCAGGGGCAGACCAGAGGAGGTGACATTGGAGTTGGACTTTGAAGAATGAGCTTCAATGAAAGAGATTAAGAAAAGGGGGGGACATTTCAGGTGTATGGAAGAAGGCTATCCTCGACAGAAAATGATAGCATTATCCTTTCTGGTGGACACACTGCTCAAACTTGGCCAGAGTGGGAAGTATATGGATTGGAAATATATATGACAAAAGGTTGGAATGCAAGAGTCCTGGCTCTGGGGTCAGAGGGACTGGGTTCCAATTTTACCAGTGCCACTTAATTACCTATGAGACTTTGGGTTAGTCATTCAACCTCTCTGTGCCTCAGTTTCCTTATCTGTAAAAGAAAGTTGGATTAGAGGGTCTTTGAAGTATTTCCTAATTCCAGCTCTAAGATCTTAGCATCTTCTCATCTTATGAACTTGAAACAAATTGATAGCAATATTTAATATGTTTTATTTTAGACATTTAAAGATATTATTCCGAGAAAGCCCATTGGCTTCACCAGATTGCATTCAGGTCACATACAAATGGAGAGGAGCTCCTGCATTAGGCTGTGAGCTCGCTGGGAGGGGAGATGCTTTCATTCTTTGTACAAGTATCTTTAGGGTCTAATAGCAACATCATGAATAATAATTGTTAGCATTTATTTAGCACTCTGAGGTTTGCCAGAGACTTTACAAATCTTATCTCATCGAGTGCTCATAACCATGGAAGGGAAGGGACTTTTTTACCCCCATTTTACAGGAAATAGAGGCAAACTTGATGAAGAAACTGAAGGAAAAACAAGTTAAGCCTCTTGACCAATCCAGGATTCTGGTCACCATGATGCCTAGCACAGAGCCTGGCATCTGCTGGACGCTTTATAATTAACTAGTTGATGGACTGAAAACCTTCCCCACAATGCCTCAGGAGAGGCCTCCCTCTCACCCTCCCTTTGCGCACTCTGCCAAATCTTCTATCAAAGGCTGAGTTGGAATGGCAATTCCTGTTCAGGTATAAATTGGACCAGGAAACTGGCTCCTTTTTGGTTCGGATTTCAAAGGATTCTATGAATGATCTGGGGCCCCCCTCCCAGGAGGTTTTTAAGCCAAGATATATGATTACCTCCTATATATAGGTATCCATTCATCCATCTGTCTGTCTATCCATCCTTGCATCCATTTATCTGTCTATCTATCTATTTATCTGCCTATCATCTATCTATCTATCCATCTATCTGTCTATCCATCTTCTATATATCATCCATCCATCCATCTTATCTGTCTATCTGTCCATTTATCCATCTATCTGAATGGTGTATGTTTATACATTTATTTGAATGCTATTTCCTCTATTCAATTGTAAGGTCCTAGAGGACAGGGACTGCTTTCACCTCTTTTTGTACGGGGCACAGTACATCCTCGGTGCTTAATTGATGCTGAGTGACTGACTGACTGACACCTTCTCAGGGATGCTGAGCAGGATTTCAGGAGCTGGACTAGGCAGCCTCCCAGCCCCTTCCTCCTGAATTCTGTCTTTCTGTAATTCCCCACGTCTGGGAAGACGCTTATGTTCTGTCAGAACCAAGGCCTCTTGTATTGTAGAATGTGTTCCCGTTCATGTGTTTGTCAAGCTGTCTCCCTTGACCGTATGCCTATTTGTCATTGGCTGCTTTATTTAGAAAGCTTTTGCTGGCATCTAGCTCATGTAGAATCTTTGTTTAGATAGGAATTGTAGAATTCTGTTTATAAAGGGTGAACAAGATGAAAAAAGTGCGGTTTTAAAATAGCCAGATCTTTTCTTTCTCAGCTAGTAAACAGGTTTGAGAGAATTTATCTCCAAGTTGGCACCCTGTTTATTTTTTCCTGAAGGATTCATTCTGGCTGATTCAGTCCTTCCTTCTAAAGCAGGACCACTTGTCAGCAGGGTAGGGCTTAGAAAAAGCAGTGAATGAAGGACTCAGCCCATTTCCTAGCAGCTGCAAGGGGTCCTTCTCCAAAGGACATTGACCTTCCTCAGGTCACACTTGAGCCAAGACTCTGGAAGGGGCAGGGAGAAAATGGGAATGGGAATACTCCCCCTTCCTCTGATGTTCTTAAAGCATTCTGCTCTCTGGATAGCAGCATGGTATAGAATGAATGGCAAGCGTTCTATTGGAAAGGAAGAGTGGGGCACTGAGCATTGAATTGTGGGCTTTGTCCTGATACTGTCACCAGAGGTCAGGAGCTTTAGCCTCTAGAGGCCTCCAGCAGTTCCTTAAGACCATCTTCTAAGGTAAAATGGGAGTTGCTATCTGGGGCAGTTAGAGGGTTTGTGAAGTAGTGGGCAATGTCATGGGAATGCAAAGAGAAATTCCTCAGAAAAGTTGGAGGAAGTGAGGCTTGGGAAAGGAAGTGAGGAGACAGTTGCAAGAGCACAAAGGTGGAAGATGGAACGTTGAATCTGGAGGATGGCTTGAAGCAGGGTGGGAAGGAGGGAAAGGGTGAAAAGCTGAGTTGGGTGGGATCATGGCATCTGCAGCTGCGCCACCTGCTTTCCTGTCGCATCCTCTCAGACCCGATCTGCTAACTTGTCTTAGATGCTGTTCAAAGGTCAGTGACTATTGGCACTAGTTATGAAATATGAAAAATGAACCTATGTTGTGATTGTGAGCTTCTTTCGAGGTGCTCTTCAGATTTTCTGTCTCTGTGCTCAGCTCATTCCCCTTCCTTCTCTACAGGTCAACCGCACTAATGACGCAGCGGAGAGCAGATCCTTGGCCTCCCCTTCCTGAGCTCGTCCTCTCCACTTGACCCCTTTTGGGTCTAGAGTCTGGCCTCAGAAAGCCCAGGGGAATGACGTGCTTGCAGCTGGTCCAGAGGCAAGTACAATGATGATCATTTAATAAATGAGACACTGAAGAAATTTCTCAGAATGTCGAGCCATCAAGTATTCCTCTTGTTTTACTTTAATGTGGAGAGCTCAGAGTGATGCCTACTTGGGGGCAAGAGATTGAGGCAATTACCTCCCCCCGTTCCTTACCTCAAGAAGCTGACCCTTCTTGACCCAGACTTCCAGATGCACCAGGATCACCATGGCATCCCCAGGCCCCGCATCTCATCTTAGTTGTGTCTTTTTCAGAAAACAAGGATTAGCAGATGGATCAGCTAGGAGTTACCTTGCTCTTGATAGAGGGTGAGAAAACTTAGACTAGAGGAGAGTAGCTCCCTGCCCTGGAGGAGGTGGGTGAGAGGACCATGAGGCCACCTTAGCCTTGGATTATTCTAGAACCCAAGCAGTTTTTCATCATATCCCAATTTCTCTTGAGTTTACTACCTTCTTCAACATTAGTCCCTTACAACCTACCCCTCTCCCTCCCTAGGATAGATCCCCTTTGCTGTGTGAAGTGTACACCCCAATGAAACATAGACATGACCCTACACAAAGTCCTTAAGAGAGGCAGCATGTGACAGTCATCTCCCCAAGGCCACAGAACATGCATTTGAACTTGGGGTCTCTGGCACCAAATAGCCTTCAGGTTCTCTTTCTTGGCTGCAATGAGCCCCTCTCCAAGGCCACCCCAGTTGCAGTCAGCTAGGCAGCCTGGGATGATTAGGGACATTGGCCTCTGCCACCCTGTCACCCACCCCCCTAGGGGATCCCTGCAGCTAGGAAGTCTTAGGTCCTGACCCCAACCACAATCACAGGGAGAAAACTATTTATCAGATTCAGCAGATGC
Source organism: Macrotis lagotis (assembly GCF_037893015.1). Lineage (NCBI taxonomy): Eukaryota > Metazoa > Chordata > Mammalia > Peramelemorphia > Peramelidae > Macrotis > Macrotis lagotis. The sequence continues at coordinate 3,174,949 of NC_133659.1, forward strand.
ATCCATGCCCACTCCCCAACAGCCAGCATAGAAATCTGAGTGGCCAAGAGTGGCATTAATTTCAAACCTTCTCTTTGTCTAAACCTGGGTGACCAAATGCATTCTAAGCCATCACAGACAAAGGACACCCCTGTGTTCTGGGCCCCTGCACACTTGGAGCTGGACCATTAAATAGTGAAGAATGAAATGACCTGGAGATGTTTGTCTCATTTCATATTTGGAAGGAAAAAACAAACCATCTCTTTACAACGGCTGTGCAGAGAAAGCAGATTCGATAGGGTTTGGGTGGCCTTCCTTTAATTGACTAAAATCCATAGAATTTGTTGCTTCGTGAGGCAAAAGGCAAATCTTATTTAGGAAAACTAAACAAAGTGAACAACCTTTTTTCCTGTTTGTTTAGGCCCCGATTTCCTCCAGTGCCATCCCGGCATTTAAAAAAAAGCCTTACTACTGTCTTGGGGCAGCTGTCATGACAATGACTAAAAGTACCCTTGGAAAGAGAATTTTCAATCCACCCAAGGTCCAGGACGGAGGCTGGTAAGCCTGGAGCCGATTCGGAGCAGATCAGACAAGCGTTTCGTTTTTGTTTTTAATGTAATGCTGTTACAACTTACTTGCAACATTATTCCCTGCCATGGGGGCCCCCTAATTATTTCATGATGGAGCAGGAAATCCTGGTAGGTCATACATAAACAGCCCGAGGCAGGGACCTCTCCATCAGCAGGAGTCTGACATCTGACATCTGGGCAGACCCCCACTCGCCAGCCCCAATTAGCCAGGAAGGGTCCAGGGCAGGCCCAAAGAATGGCGGGTGGTGACGGTCTTCCCTGATCCAGCCAGTTCTTTCAGAGATGCGGACAAGGAAAAGGGACCAGGAGCTGAGCTTCGTCCAATTGGGATGCAGGGATGCAAAGCCTTTCAGGCTCCTGTCCTCCCCCTTCCTTTCTCTCTTATCATCTCCCAAGGCTTCATTTCCATGGACCCTGAACGGGCTGAAGTGCACTTGAAGGCAGCTCTCACCATTGTTAAGTTATCGTGGGGGAGGGGGTGGAGAACAAGGACCCTCCTTCTGAGCCAGCAAGCCTCGAGTGGCCTCCTCCCAAGCTCAGGGACCCAGAGCGACACCTGCTCTGGTGGCTCATTACCATGCCCCACTTCTGTCTCTTCTTCTCTTGGAGCTAAGAAGAGACGTTTGCTCAGCGGCTTTGCTGTCTCCGAGTCTATAGAGAATTGTAACTGGCCCTTCTAAGATGGCTCCCTGGCCCCCTTTTGAAACAAAGATCACATCTCTCTAAAAGGCCTTTCTTGATTCCCCCAAAACACACACACACACACACACACACACACACACACACACACACACAGACTCTCACACAAAGCCTGAAATTACTTTACTTAGCTCTGTATACATTTCTCTCTAGCTTGGTAGAATTTGTGAAATTTAAAAAAAAGCAATGATTTTGATATGTATTTCAATATATTTGGTTTCTTTTATAATTCTATGTACATTTAAAATTTTAATTTTGAGGATTATGATTTGTTCAAGCAATCTCTGCTCCAACCAGTGCCTTAGGAGCAGGATCTTTCTGGGCAGGGCAAAGGGATATTTCATTTTTACCTTTAAATCCTTAGGATCCAAGTAGTGCCCATTACATGAAGGAATTAAATTATATTTGCCAATTACAGACGAGCATTGAATTGTCTATCAAAGAAAAGAAAGCTAGGTTTTACATTTTCCGTGAATTTCGTTTTCTTTAGGGCTAATCATTATTCTTATTCTTGCTGTGATCCTGACCATCTTCTTCCCTGTCCTTTCCCTTCACCTTCCTTGTTTGGATCTGCTGAAATACAGTACCTGGTGAATAAAAGTTTAGTGAGACAATGCTTGGAATCCCCTCTTCTTCCAAGGCACACCCCAGATGCCATCTTGCCCATGAGACCTTCTTGGTGGGCATCTCAGAAATTATCTAGTCCAATGAACTCATTTTCTAGAAGAAGAGAATAACCTAGACAGGGAAAACCATTGGCCTGAGGTGACACAGCAAGCAGGGCCCTGAACCCTGAGCCACAGCCTTCCTGCCCTGTTAACCTTCTTTTCAACACAAGAATTTAGGTACATTTTTTAGCTTTTCTCGGGCAGAAATGATGATTGAAATGAAGTATTATAGTGAAAGGAAGGACATGCTTTCTCACTCTATTACTTATTACCCTGTGAGACTCTGGACAAGTCACTTGTCTTCCTAATTTACTCACCTGTAAAATAAGGAGATTAGACTAGAATTCAGTTGTTCTCAATCCTTCTGGTCTCAGGACCCTTGTAGACTTTTTTTTAAAAGAGGATTCAGGAATTTCCCCCCACAAATAGCTTTGCTTTATGTGGGTATTAGCTATCACTGTTTACCATACCAGAAATTAATATGTCTTCATTTTATTATGAAAATAGTTTTGATGTAAGAGAGTTCCTCAGACCATCCACTGAGAACTGCTGGCCTAGACACACCCTTCGCTCCTTCCAAGCACAGATTTCCAGGGTTTGATTCATCTTCATGGCTCCCATAGTAGATGCCAAAAAAATGTTTCCTGTGGGTATTTGTGCATTCAATAATAGCTACTGACACTCATATTTAAGGTTGGCGGAGCATTTTGCACACCTTATGCCCATTGGAACTCAACAACCTTGCAATATAGGTGCTGTGGACACTCTTATCCCCATTAAAGGTGAGAAAACGGAGGCTCAGAGTCCTCAGTGACTTGACTAGGCTGATAGGACTAGAAAGTGCCAGAGGTGGGACTCCAAGCCCAGCCTAAACTCCCCTTCTGCAAGCTGTTGCTTGAATGCCTTCCATAGACGATGCATTGAACCCAGGTCACAACCAGGAAGACGTCCTTCCTCGTCCTGTGCCTCCCTGGCTTGTTTCAAGGTGGCAGAGGAAGGTCTATGGCTCGTCTCCCTTTCCCTGTCCCCTGCCAATCTTGGCTGTTTCTCTTTCGGAGCCGTCTGAAATGCTGGAGTCCCACCCTTTAAGGTTCAAGAGCTTGGCCTGCACACCAAACATTTCAGCACTTCTCTGAGCTGAGGGCTTTGAAGTCCCTGCCTCGCTAGAAGTCATAGATCAGCTATCTCTCCAGAAGACAGACTCAAGTGGGTTTTAGCAGAGGCAGCGACAGGGGAGAATAGAGTTGGGAAGACATATGGTCAATTGAAAACTGCCTTTTGGAAAAAACCCCGACTCACTCATTAAGTGAAAGAATCCAATAATGATAGGGCTTTGGGATTAGGGGAAGACATGATGTATTAATTATTATTTTTCATTCGGTAGTGCCGCAAGTGTACACGGTACTGGAGGAGTGGCCAGCAACTCTGGAGAAAGAATAATACCTTTGTCCCGGAGGGCTTAACATTGGTGTAAACATATCCAAGGGTTTTGTTTTTCTAATCAGCATCCCTGACTTGCAATTCCACGTACTTTACTTCCATCCATATTTCATCTGTGTATTTAATATAAACAGAAGGATGAGTTATTTTAGGAGGTGCACGTTTCCCCCAAATGAAAAGGGATCAGACCGACGGTGGGTCCAGAGACAGCTGTAAGTTTGGGGACATCATGTAGCTTCTCTTGGATTGTTGGCAAGAAGAGGAATTTAAAGCATGATGGCTGAATTGACTTTGAGGGAAGAAAACAGAAAGAGCAGCAGATTGAAAACTGGAAGAGACCTTAGCAGTCATTTCATTAAACTCCTACATGTAAGGAAATAAGAAAGAAGGGAAGCTGCCTCCATTTCTCATAAGTACCAGTCACATACCTCATAAATCCAACAGATCCAAGGCTCTCTACTCCACTGACCTGGTACTGCGAGATGGAGGAGCCTTGAGACAAGCCTTGCCTTTCCCATAGTCAGCAAGTGTCATGATCCTGTCATCTTCCTTTCTGAGAAGTTCAAGGATCAGAAGGTGGTGGGCTATTGTGGAAAGAACATTGTATCGGGAATCAGAAGACCTGAGTTCAAATTTTGACTCAGTTATATACTAGCTCTGTGACTTTTATTTGCTGAACTGCAGTTTCCTTACCTGCAAAGTGAAGTATTTGCTTCACCTACCTCTAGATTTCTGATGCCATGCCATGTGATTTCACTGGCTGTAGACAACCCTTCTATTAATGCAACCTGGGACCCACTACTCTGCATCTTGGTGAATGGTCTTTGATGGTTGCCGAGATAAAGAATACATCACCCAGGGGTCAACCTGGAGTTGAACTTCTCTGAATTTTCTGAATCTGGTCCTTGGATGCCAGTCATCTGGTCCAAGCATCCCTCATGGAAGTCATTAGGTATTTTCTTTTATTGGTTTTGTTCACTTTACTTTGCATCCATGCACATAAGTCTTCTCATACTTCTCTGTCTCAGCATATTCATCATTTCTTAATGACTTACATGTGTAAACCAAAATTGGTTTGCCCATTTCCCAAGAGATGAATATCTACTTTCTACTTCCTTGCCACTGAAAGGGCTGCATGCTCTGGGAACTTCCTGATTGTCTTTGGCCTCCTTGGGCTCCCTGTAACTTCTGATCAAAGGGAATGGATGTGTTAGCTCCTTTTTTACCCTTGCTGCTCCCTGGAAGATTTTCTTTAATGCTTTCTCAGTACAATAAGATACCATGATAACTGTGTCACCACTTACAACTATACATAACAAAGTTGAATGTCTAGAAACCAAGCAAATGATGTGCCCTGAGAACATAAGCTTCCTGAGGGCAAGGGCTATTTTTCTAGGTAGCCTCACAGTCTAGATCTTGGGAGCATTTAATAAATACTTGTTGATTGATTGATGAGTCCAGAACATTTTCTGGATTCATTTATATTCACAGACTCCCACAAACCACCTGGAAACAATCACTTTAATTGGTGGTAAGTGATGACCCCCAACTCTGCTTCAGCATGTTCTCCGAGTGTGGTCTGTTTTCCCATCAGTGCATTTGCATTTGCCATTCCATAACCTTTATTTACTTATTTCTGAAAGTGACCATGGGGCATGGGACCCGGAGGCACTCCCCACATAGATTTAACAAAGAATGTCTTCTGTGAAATATAAGGATTGCTATTGGATGAGGGATATTTTGTAAAAGTGACTTTTGAAGCTTTACCTATAAAGCCTGATCAGTGTAAAGCAAGGGAAACTGTGGCTGGGGGGTGTTGGTACTTCATTTCCTGGTCTTATTTGAAGTGAGAATCACTCTGAGACACTATTCCCATTGGAACTGCCAAAAAACAAGGAAGTCAAAGAATTCCCAAGGTTCAGAGGAGACTTCTGTGGGTAAATGTCTGCTGCTAAACTTTATTCTTGAGGCTGTGTGGACAGCAGTTATAGGACAGAAAAAAGATCATTGGGTCAAAAGTCATCGAAAATATTATTCTCACTGAGAACAAAACCAGTGGAAAATGGCAAATGGCACATCAGGCAGTAAAGGGACCAATGGATTAGAGTATGATAGATTTAGCACTGGGAGGGACCTTCAAGATCATCTGATATAACCTTCTCAGGTTATAGATGGGAAACCAGAAACTAAAGTGACTTATCTAGGGTTATAGCAATGGGAAGTGAAAGAGCTTGGATTTGAACTCAAAGTCTCTGACTGCAAGTCTAGAACTTTCTCCATTGCTACTCGTGTGAGTTTGAGCCAATTATTTGACCTCTCCTCCACAGAACAGGAATCACTGCTATGTGGACAACCCATCTTTCAGGTTGTTAAAAAGATAATAGATGATAATAACAAAGTTGCATCTATTAGGTCTTTAAAATGAATAACTTCTTCTACAACAATCTGGCAAGGTAGTTAGATAGGTTTAATCCCTGAATGACCAGATCTAGGTTGTTGAGTCATGCATGGGTCAATGCCAACATTGAGAGAACATCTTAGTGGAAATGCTGCAGAACTCTGTGTTTGAACTTGGTCTTTTCTTTTTTAAACATTTTTATTTCTTGGGGTGGCTAGGTGCATCCCCAAGTTAGAATTCCATGGAGGCCAACCAGAATAATTCTTCTTCTGTCTGATGCATAATAATGATGATAACAATGATGGCAATGATATACATTTACATAGTAGAGTGCTCTGAAGGATTGCAAAAGGTTTTGAACATCCATCAGTCAAGTTTCATGATAGCTGTGATGTACAAGTATTGCCACCTTTTACAGATGAGGAAGCTGAGATAGACAGATGTTTTCAGTGACTTGCTCAAGGACACATGACTAGTAAGTGACTGAATCGAGATTCACACTCGGATCTTCTCACCTCCAACTCTAGTGTCCACTGAATCCCCAATTTGTCTTCAAGTGCTAAGAAAGTGCTTGGAACAGCTATTATTGTTGATGTTATTGCCGGAAGACCTCCACAGAGAAGGAGCCCCATCCCCCTGCAGGAGAGCCTTCCTGCCTAAGGACAGCTTGGATTGAGAAGGTTTTCCTGACATCAGACCTAAGATTGAGGAGATAGAGGGACTTTCAGGAGTCTTGAGAGCACCTCCCTCATTTTACTGATGAGATGAGAGATTTGTCCATTGTCCCTGAATACCTAAGTACAAATAGCAGATTGGGCTTGGAGACCAGGCCAGCTGATTCTGCCCCAGATTCTTCCAAGAGAGAACAAAGCAGCCTCAATACCCAGAGACAATGCATGCCACTCCCTTTCATCCACTCCAAGCCCCAGCTAAACCAACTTTTTTGTTTGTTTGTTTCTGCCTTAGACTAAACCTTCCATCTCCAGCCTCCTCGTTACTAAGGCCTTCCTCTAGACTCAGCACAGATAGACTCTCCCCAGAAAGCTCATGGTCATTCCTCACTGAAGTCCTCTAGAAAATGGAAACTCACTAGGTCCCAAGGCTACCCATCTCACTGATGGATTCTGTTTAAGGTTTTTTCCCCTGACATCAAGCCTAATTTGGATTTTGCATAACCCCCATCCACTGCTTCCCATTCTACTCTGTGGTTGGCATCCTTTGCTGATGGCTATCATGCTCTTCCTTGAGTCTTCTCCAGGCTAAATTCCCCCTGTTGCTTCGATCTATTGTTATGTGGCAAGAACTCAGGACCCTTCCCCATTCTAGTTGGCCCTCTATAGGACTCCTCTCTCCTTAGTGGTCTGAAAATGTGGCACCTGAACTCAGGACAGTACTCCATAAGTGGGCTGACCCATACACTGGCCTCCTTTATTCCTGGAAGTTAAACCATTCGAATACAGCCTGAGGTGCCATGTCCTATTGCTCACTTATCTCATATTGAGCTTACAATCCACTGAAGCCTCCACATTTTTAAAAGAAAAACTATCTACCATTACTATTCCATCCTGTGGTTGAGAAGTTACTTAATGGAACCCAATTGGAATCATCTTATATTGTTCCCACAGGAACCTCGATGAAGTTGATATTTAGGGATTGTTTTCTCTTTTTCTTGTAGAAGAAAGTCAATCTGAAAAAGAGTCAATTCTTGTACCCAAGTTTCTGAAAACAAATCTTCCTATTCCAGTGATATTAGAAGTATTCATTAGAAATTTCCACTAGGAAATCCACCCTCCTAGTACACTGGCTCTATAATTTAGAGCTTACAGGTTTGCCCAGGAGTCCTGAAGAGTATTAATTCACCCAAGGTCATATGCAAGAATGTGCCAGGGATTCCAGGAGTTTTCCATAATACTCCCCTCCCTCCAATTAGAGAAGCCCACTCATCATTGTTCTTAGTCAGCCTTCAAGATCATTCATTCCTCACCTGGCTGTTCTGAAAGAACCAACCCTTAGCATTCCAGTCTCCTACTGCACAAGACCTTGAGCCCCCTTGGGATGACCCCCCCCCGCCAGTAAAATCCATCCCTGGAAGGCTTCAGCTAACATTTATAGAGGTCCCTGATAAGCACCTTACAATTCTAATCTCCTTTGAATCTCACAACATGGAAGAGAATTGAGTGACTTGTTAAATGTCACACAGCTAGTGTCAGAGGCTGGGTTTGAACTCAGATATTCTTGGTTCTGGCTCCAGAGTTCTATCCATTGCACTACCTTTCTTCAAGGAGGAAGCAAAATAAATCTGATCTCCTGATAAGATGACAACTTTTCAAATGTTGAAAGATGGGGAGATTTCTTTCACATCTATCATGTATCTCCTAAGCTTGCTTTCTTCTCTCATTGATTTTCCTCCCCCATCCTGTATAATGCATAAGCAATTATTAGTCAGTAGCTCAGCCTCGTCAGCATCCCTCCTTCTTATTCCAGACTTTATAAGCACAACTGGGCTTTTCCTAGCACTGTCTTCACTTAGGGAAGGGACCAGACTGTCCTTAACTCTCTTAGGCTCTGGGGGGCCTGGCAGGAGTCCTCCAGCTCCCCCACTTCCACTGATCTATTCTCAGTGCCTTAGCACCTGACAAATTTCTTGTGCTCATGGGGAATATCACTGTAGTTTCTCCCCTAGGCTCTGTCCCCCAACATTCTCCAGTGTCTTTTTCTGATGGAACTGGACTTTCCAGGCCCACTATGCTGCCAAAAATTTCCTGTATGTGTCTGAGGGAATGGGGATCCAGAGAGCCTGTATCCTCTGACAATGGGGGTGAAAGAGACTCCCCCACCCTTTGCCATTCTAGCTTATCTATCTGTTTCTGGTCAAGTACGATCTTTTGTTCAGCCTTGCAGATAACTGTGGAACGTGCCAGCCTGGGCTCTAGGTGAGAGTTGTGGCCATTTCTGAACTCTGGGACCAAAGTAAAATTCAAAGCACATTCCATGGGGAGTCCTGTAAGACTCAGCAGACTTTTGCTATCTTCAAAATGAGAAGCAAGTTTTTTTTTTAATGAAGCCCTGAGTTTCTTGTTTACTTTGGGGATCAGTTGGGGCAGGGGAGGGGGAGGAGTATTTAAGGCAGTCACTGTGGGTATATAGGAGGTGATTATTAAATGCTTATTTCCTTCCTTTCTCCTTCACAACTCACATCTAGCATGTTTGAAGGTTTACATTATACTTTCCTCCACCATACCCTTGTGTGGTAAATGGAGCAATAAACCCATTTTGCAGGTGAAGAATCTGAAAAGTTTAAGGGACTTTCCTGTAATCAGATCCGTTTTTACTTATATTTTACTGACCCAGTCCTCAAGCCCAGAACACTACTAGGTCTAGCGTCAGAAAATCCCAATTTGAATGCTGATATTACCCTTTATTATCTGTGTGACTTAGGGCAAGTCACATCATTTAAGTGGAGGGGAGAATCTTAGTTTCTGATAAATGAGGGGGTTGGCCTGTGGATGACCTCTCTAAATTGGTGAGAATATGGGCCTGGCCATTATAGATGGTCAACCCTCAGCTCCAGCCTTGAAGCTAAAGATTCCAGCTCATAGATTTAGAAACAGATCTTAAGGTCATCAAGGTCGTCTCTTCATGAGGAAAGTAAGGCCCTGGTCAGGTTAAATGACTTACTTCTGGACACACAGGTGGCTAGCAGCTGAGTCTGGCTTTGACCAGATGTTCCAGCTCCAAGTCCAGGGCTCTTTTCATTGCCTTGCAGCCCAAGCTTAGATGGCAATGATCCCCTACGTAGACACCAAGCGACTTTTAAGAAAAAGTCTAGGCTTGACTAATGACAATAAAAAATTGACTATAAAATAAAATGCAGCTTTTAGAGAAATAGAAAGTTTATAGGCAGTGACAGATCTTTGGGGCTTGGCTGTATTTGACCCTCATCTATACTGTAGGCATTTCAGTTGGACATGCTAAATTTTGTGCTTTTAACCATGAAATCCAATTGGAAATATAGAAGGCATATGCATTTTTTCCCCTTAGGGTAAATGGAATTTTATTTGTATCTTACTGGGTTCTTCTTGGCTCTTATTAAGGAGTCTAGGTAATTTTTTCCTTTCCCCTATTAACTTTTGGGGCATTAGGTTGGATGTTGTGTGTTTGTGAGTGTATGGGTGGGTGTTTCGAAATAAGGTTTGCTTTGCACTAAGTAAAATGTATGACATTTTGTATGACTCTTCATTTATATTTGTAAATCCCTCAACTGGGAATTAGAGAGTTCCACATATACATTTTATAGTTTTGTGGTCAGAATGCTGCAGTCAATTATGGAGCATTCATTGTAGTCTACATTTATAAAACTGTTTCTATAAACAAAAAGTCATTTCCATTAATCTTTAGAAACTCAGTTAATCAACACAGCCCAGAAACCCCATGATTTTCAAGCTATTTCACCAAGTTTAGGAAACTAAAAGAAATATACAGCTTATTCTTTGTTTTTGATACACACAAAATGATATGATTAAAAAACATAAACAAACCTGCTGCTTCATCATTAATCGGTGGCTGGATAGCTGGCCTATGTTTCTTTTTTAAACCCTCTCTTCAGAAGTTGTTCTCCATTCCTCTCCTCTTCTGCCCTCCCACCCTCCTAGCCTGCCTCTCTTTCCCCAATATCCCTTTCCTTCCCCAATGAGATCCCAACAGGTGAGGTGGCTAGAAAGTTGGCCTTGAAATCGATAAGCTGTTTCTCAAATACTGCTTCTGATTCTCACCAACTAAGTGCCCTTGGGTCTGGAATTTTTGTCACCTTAAAGTGAAGGGGTACCCCTTGAGAGCAATGGATCAATAGAGGAGTGAAAAGCATTAATTAGACACTTATTCTGTGCTAACAGGGTATAAACACAAGCCAACAAGAGAGTTCTTGACTCCAGGAAGCTTACATTCTCATAGGAAAAGATAAAATCATAAAAGGAATGAGAGTTGGGAAAGGAACAGCATGGGACGTGATTAGAAATGGATGGAAAGATGTCTGATTCCTCCAAGATAAGGTGAAATCAGAACAGATAATAAATTCTTAACTTGCCTTAATGGCAATTTCATCTGTCAAAAGGTAGAGGGAGGAAAAAAACAAGGGGAATTGAGGAATGTGTTTCTGAAATAAGAGTAGTTACAACCTTGTGGGAAAAAATGACAACTTTATTTCATAATTACTGATAAAGAAGAAGACGAAAGGCGTCCAGGGCCTAGCATGTATACTTGAGGTTTAGGAGAACAGATGTAGAATACCATTGATTTTTGCAGACAAGATGGAAAGAGGTAGACTAGAAGGAAATACTGAAGCTGAAGCTTAAATACTTTGGTTGTATTATGAAGTACTGGAACTTATTGGAAACGACCCTAATGGTTGAATTGAAGGCAAAAAGAGAAAGAGTTGGTAGAAGATGAAATGGATAGTATCAAGGAAGCAAGGAACATGAACTTGGAGAGACTGTGAGGGACGGTGGGGGATAGAAGGGCCTGGCATGCTGCGGTTCATGGACACACATGGGTCAGAAAGAGTAGGACACAACTCATTAGGATACTGCCACTAAAGACTAGTGGTGCCCATTGGGTGCCTGGAGTAATTGGAAGGTCTAAAATTTCATAGATGCCCAAACACGTTATTATCATCTATGTATCTATGGTATCTATGTAGCTATCATCCTCCTCAGTGAATAGATACTAATAGAACAACTCCTATAATGTGAGAATCTGTTTTTTTCATGTTAAAAAGGGATTCTTACCCTCAAAAAGGTTGGAAGTCATCAGATGAGAAGACCATACAACTATGACCCAAACCAAAGGGTCAATGTAGAGGATGGCCTCCATTGCTTCAGAGATCTTTCTGTTCAACATTTCGACCCCTTAAGTTCCCAGCAGGTTTGAGTTCAGTTACCGTCTGGCTACAGACAATATTCTCCTGGGTTAGAGTCATAGGTAAGAATTAGGTGAAGTCCACCTAAAGGGCTAGTTCTCTCTGAATACCCCATACATTGTATTAATAGAAGGTGGGGGCAGAGAAGAGGAAAGGAGGAGGAGGTGGAGGAGAAGGAATAGCAGTAGTAGTATTATAACGCACTCTAAGATTTGAAAAAATATTTTATTTTAACATAGTTTAAAATGTTAGCTCATTGGATCCTCACAACAACCTTGGAAAGGCGTCTCTATTAATTCCCCAGTTTTGCAGACGAGAAGCTGAGTCAGAGGATAAGGGGTTTGCTCAGGGTCTCCCTGAGTCCTTCTGGACTCCTGGGTCAGCCCTCCAGTCTCTATGCTTTCAGTCTGTCCAAATCATGGTGAGGGAGTCAAGAGAGAAATGGAGCAGACAAGTTCTCAAGGTCCTGGGGGAGGGGCAGACCACTACCATCTTTAAGCCCTGAAGAGTTTGAACATGGAGGAACCATTGGACTTACTCTGTGGGATCCTAAAGGGCAAAATAAAAGCCTAAAGGAGCCAGTTGTAAACAAATAACCTTGGGTTCCTGGAAGGCCACCATCTGAGCTCTGCCCAAGTTGAAGGGGCTGCCTTAGGCAAGGGGGGTAGATGAGTGGGGCTCCCTCTCCCTCTAGGTCTTTGATGGAGGGCTGCAAGATTCCTCCTGGGATTGTTGGAAGACTTCTTGTGAGGCTCGGGTGGGACTCAGTGGCTCTGGGGTCCTTTCCTGCCTTTGGGGTCTGGGGTGTGGTCGAGAGACCAGAGGGATCCTGGACACCCGTTCCTAGCCCAGCTGCCTGACCCTTCAGCCGTCTCCCTGCTCTCGGGGCCCTCCACTGGGCTCGATTCCATCTCCTGACTGTGGGAGTCGGGGACTAAGATTCAGATCAACCACTGGGAGGCGATGGATTACCTTTCAACTGGAAAGGAGTGGTCTTAATGCTACTTTCTATCAAAATGTTTAGGAAGAAGACTACAAATACATTTTAATTATTCAGCAAAGCAAAGTGTATGCAGTAGGTAGAGGCTGGACTTGGAATCAGGCAGATGTGGGTTCAAATCCAGCCCCAGACATATTCTTAACTGTGTGACCTTGGACAAATCCCTTAAGTTCTCAGCCTCAGTTTCTCCATCTATGAAAGAGGGATAATAATGGCATTCTGCAGCCCCGAAATCACTCTATCCTGGCCTGGCCAGATTCCTCTTTCTATGGCAGGAGTCTCTTGGAACTTGGAAAAGTTAGTGCTGGTCCAAGAAGAAAATAAAACTTGAATGACCTCTACAGCCCTCTAGGCCTGCTGACACCACCCCGCCCATAGGCAGGCTCTGCCTGGAGATGAGCCTTTGCTAGGGATACGTCTGTTTCTCAGCTGGGCAGCTTGGGTACCAGAGATGCTCCGACTGAGCCTGGGGAGATTGGAGAGATGAAGAAGAGGCTTCTGGCTCCAGGACTTTGGTTCTTGCTCTTGCCCTGTCTGAGATAAGGGTCCTGTATTTGAGGAAGGAATTCTGACCTAGCAGAGTGAGACAAAGAAACCTCGGTGCTGGAGCCAGAAGTTCAGATGCCCCAGTGGAATTTCCTTTCTCATCCTGGCCCTCAGCTTTCTCCCTTGTAAACTGAGGGGCTTAGGCCTCCTAATCTTGGAAGGTCTTTCCTGTTCTACAGGTATCATCCCAGTAGCCTGAGTCTAGATCATTTTGGGGGTCCTTCTGGCTCTAAATAATGATGACTAATTAAAAAAAAAACCACCCTGGCAGGGAAGTGCTCTTATTGTTCCCACTTTAGAGAAGAGAAAACTGAAGCAGAGGATGAATGACTTGTCCAGGGTCACACAACTAGTCAGCATCAGGGGCACAATTACAATTCAGGTCCCATTCCTCTCTGGGTAACATTTTGCAAGATGGTGCACACCTTGGAGTATTAGACTCCCCCTAGGCAAAAGGAGGGGTTTGGCTTTGGGGGTTCTCATCCATGATCCTTTGACCTTGTGACAAATTCAGTTCAATTAAACAGGTATTTGTTCAACCTCCTCTCTGGGTCTGTGGGCACCCCTTAACTGGCCCCTCAGTGGCGCCTTGACTGGCTCTTGTAGCTTAGGATGGCTTGCAAGACAAATGTCATAAGACAAGCCTGGATGGTCACTTGCCTTGTGCCCTCTTTCCTCACCGGACAATTCCTAGATGTTGAAGTTAATTGACCCAAGATGTATGAAAAGCAGCCATGGTCCAGGGCTCTCTCCCATTGATACCTGTGCATGTCTCAGATGATCAATAGCCACATCACTGCGTGTGATTCTCAGAAGTGGGGTGGGCCTGTCTGCATCCTGGAGAGCAGCAATAGCTTCAGAGTAACCCTCCAGTCTAGGAGATGCTGGCACCAGCTCACACCGGCTGAGGAAGCCAGTTGTTAAATTTTCAGAATGAGTATTTTACAGGACAGAAAATGGAGACAGCTCCACATCAGGGCTTGATTTATCATTTCGCTGATTGCGTAGACTTCTTATAGTGAGGCAGAAACTATTAATGAAACAAACTGAAAAGTGGACTGAGGGTACTTTTTTCCTTTTGGAAAGCCACTTGTTAGACATTTAGCCCCATGTTGCTGTTTAGCTCCTGTATATCTCACTGTCTATTAACTTCAATAAACATTTATTAAAATTGCTCTATACAACAAGGCTTTGCACTAGATTTTGGAGTCTTCTTCATAAAATATGTGTCTGACCATCTCAGGTCTCTCTCCACTTCCAAGGTGATTTTGTGCCTCTAGAATTAAATAGAAACTCAGTTTGGCATTTTCTCCTGTTGCCTCAGTCTACCTTTCCAGCCTCTGTAGGTGTTGGACCTCTCCAAGCACACCCAAGGCTCAACTTCTTCACCCAGCCAAGGCCCCTCAAACCCAACGGGGCATTTCTCTGCTTCATGAGGCTCTCCCACAGGGACAGAATGCACCCTTCCTTCCTGTCTGCTTCTTTCAAATTTCCTTTCAAGGGTTGCTTCTACAAGAAAGCTTCTAGCTTCCTAGTCCTTAGTCACAAATTATCTTGTATCCCTTTGGCATGGACATATGCACAGTCTCTGTCAATAAGACTAGAAGTGCCTTGAGGGCAGGGTTGGTTCCCAAGAGAGCCTGACCCATTTTTGGTCCTTAATCAATGCTGCTTAATTGATTGAGGAGTGAGTGGATGAGATCACCAAGATGAGAAGGAAAGGAGACCCAGAATTCCAGAAGGGAATCCTGTGGGAGGCCTTTGCTTAGGGATAGAAGGTTGAAGAAGATCCAGCCAGAGATGAGAAGGAGAGAACAGTAAGGGAACAGTATCAGAGAAAGAGAAGACACTCCAGGGAGAAGGAGACAGACCAGTAGAGACACACCCAGCATAGAAGAGATCCTTGGTGTTCTAGGGAAAGAGTGGCTCTAGGGCCATCCACAAACCCCTGGTTTTTCATTTTCTTTTTCAGAAGTGATGGTGGCAGTTCAGTTGGAAGGTCAAAACTGGCTGTTCAGTAATGAGCTAATCAAGTTGAGGATTACCAGACTCACTTCAGCCTGGCTTCCTGAGCCAAAGGGGGAGAATTGAGACAATTATCTTGAAAATTCCAATTTAAAAAAAGCCTTTTAATTGACAGAGAACTTTATTTTTTGGCCTGAATGATTGAGATTGGCTGCCTAGAGGGATTTTACTAAGGGCTCCACATAGACTTGGCCTAGTGGTGGCAAGGTCTGCAATCATCCATATAACTCTGGCCTTAAACCACCATGTTCAGCAGGTTTGTGACTTATCCAATGAATTAAAACCATGGAGACAGTTAATCTGCATGATCCATGCCACATGCTTTAGTCTAAACAGCACAAGCTTCCTTTTGGTTATTGCTTCTTTGGCTTGAAGTATCTGGGTAATAATCAGAGGAATAATGTTTTTGATGTTCATAAGGTTTTTAGATTTTTGGAACAAATTTACACTCAACCTCTCATATGGGACCTTTCTGGCTGTTCTGTGAGTTCTGCGGTTCTTGTGATTCTAGGTCCTGAATTCTCCAGTTCATTTTTCGGGGTCAAAATGTACCCCTTCATACAAAATGTGTTTGCCCCAATATCAAGCAAAGTATCCTCATAGACTGGAATGTGGAGCCACAAATTCTGCTTCCATCATTTACTCCTTGAATGACCTTGGGGATGTCACTTCAAGACTCTCTTGGCCTCAGTTTTGTCATCTGTACAATAATGGAACTAGACTGCGTGAACTCTATGGCCCTTCCAGCTCTAGGTCTATGTTCTAAGTCTTAGAGAGATGTGTCAAGTAAACCATTCATTACATCTTCAATAAGAGCTTGGGAAAAAGAAACAACTTCTTTACCTGAGAGTATTCCTTGTAGATTTTCCACCAAGCAAGTACAGTCATGAAAAGAGGCTGCAATTGGAAAAGATCGGCATCTCTGAAACAGCCACGCCACAAATATCGAGGCTGGGCATACTCCGCTTAGGACTCCAGTCTTCAGTGACTGTTGACCGAGTAGGGAAACAGCCTCTAGGATCAGTTACAGTGCAGGACGGAGCACAGTGTTGATGGGATTTGCTCCTGAACATGTTTGGGAAAGGGGATGATTGACATTGTTAAGCAACATGAAGACAAAGATCATCCTCAGTGCTAGATGAGCTATTATTTCTCTCTCTCGGTCAATATTGACCTGGCTTTATGCCAGTAGAAGCTGGTGACAAGAAGACACAAGAATTCAGAGGATGTGATGTTGTTGCTGAAGATAGTTTGTAACAAGATACCAGGAAGGTGGCATCGAGTTAGAGCAAATAAAGGAGAGACCGACATGGAGGAGGGAAAAGACTAGTTGGATCCAAACCAGCAGTTCTCCTGGTGTCAGAAAACATGCCTCAGGGATATTGACCCCTTTTCTCCATTCTCAGCTGTTCTTGCTTCCCCCAAGGTCTTATTTCAGTGTAGCAAGCCTTTATTATGTGAGCCTACTGAGTGGCAAGGAGATGTCACAGAGACAAAAACAGCAAAATCTGGACAAAGAGCTAAAGTTATAATGGAGGGGGAGGGAAGGAGGGCAGGATACAAGGTGAATGTGAGCTGGCCAAGGAGGAAGCTGGGCAAAGAGTCTGTTTTTAGCTGGGAGAGAGAGAGACAGAGAAGGCTTCACAGGAGAGAAGGGAGGGGGATTCAGCAGTGGGGAAATGGCTTGAACACGTGTGTTTGGAGGATAGAACTATCTGGTTAGGTTGGTATAGATTACCTGGAAGGCTGATCTGGCTGGAAAGCCAGGGGAGGACACGATGTGGCAGCCATTGAATGTCAAAGGAAGCAAGGAACCTCAGTTTGGAAAAGCCATTTAAGATTTTTTGAGCAAAGGAACCAATTGCCACACATTTATTAAGTGTTTGCTGTTTGCTAAGAGACAGGAATATAGAAGACAGAAAACCACACTCCCTTCCTTCATGAAGAAGTGTTTTCCTCTCAACTCCTGGATAATGCATATAACAAGTTTTAGGAACCTTAACGTACTGTGTCAATGCTAACTATTTATTATTATTATTACCATCATCATCATCATCATCATTTGAGATGAGAGTATTTTGGAGGATAATTGTGATTCATCTCTGGGTCTGAGCCCACACTTTATTCCCTGGAATTTTATTTTAGTTATTTAGGGCAGTGGGTTTAAGTGACTTGCCTGAGGTCACACAGCTAGGCAATTATTAAATGTTTGAGGCCAGATTTGAACTCATGTCCTCCTGACTCCAGAGCCGATGCTCTATCCACTGCCACCCAGCTGCCCTATTCCCTGGAATTTCTTAAAGATCAACTAAATTCCGATTGTACCCTATCAATAGAAACCACTCCTCAAAAAATATAAAGATTTAATTGGGACAGAACTTTGAAGCAAAACATCCATTTTTGAAGGAGATCTGCCTCACTTTTTATTCTCCTAGACCTAGGAAAGTAGTTTGACTTGGGAGAGAAGGCCAGTTCATAGAGCAGGTCTCCTGGATGTCACTGCCCAAAGATGGTATCTGATCCCTTGATGCTCTGCTAGCTTCTCTCTCCTCTCAGCAACTAGGCCATCTCTCCTTGCTCCAGGAGATCTCAAGGGCATGCCTGGACTTTGGGGTCTTCTTGTGCTTCCAATGCAGTCTTCTATCCTTCCTCTTCAGATACCACATCCTGTCTTGTCTTCTCATAGTTCTTTTCTGATGATTTTACAGAATCACAACATGTCAGTGTTGGAAAGTCTCTCATAGTTTACTTAGTTTAACTCACTGGTGAATGTGCTGCACCACAGTGGACTACTGAGTCTCTTCTAGAAGACTCTAATGAGGAAGAACTTGCTCCATCTCATTCCACTATTGGGTCACTCTAACGAATGCCATTTTTTTCCCCTAACATTAAACCTATTTTGACTTTTTTATAACTCCCTCTTTCCTCTCTTATTCTAGTCTTGCTCTTTGGAGCCATACAGAATCAACTAGAATCTTTCTTCCAAATGATCATGCCTCACTAAAGTCTTTTCCAGGATAAATATCCCCAAGGCTTTCAATGGTCTTCCTATCATGAAATTACTCATTATTGTAGGATTAGTCTCATGGGAAATAGAAGATGACACCCTTCTTCCAATGAATGCTCATTCTCTGGGCCCAAATATTCTAGGAGATACAACCCTTCCTTTATTAATGCATAGGAAGCTGATTCTGGTAGAAAGATGACATGTGAATTGGAGGGGAGATGAAAAAGGAGGGCAGATAGATCTGTAGGGGACTATTATAATAAACTAGATAGGGAGCTTGTGTTAGCATGATAATGGTGGAAATAGAGAGGAGATGTTGGATGTTGACTAGATTAAGACTCGGTATGCAAAAATTAAGTCAAATCAAAAATAATTTCAATAAAAATTATAGTAGTTGATATTGATAGAGCAATTTAGACTTTTTGAAGAAATTTAAGTATATAATTTCATTTTATCCTATGCCATTCTCATGAGGTAGATACATGAGTATTAGTGGTCCCAATTTGTAAATGAAGAAATTGAGGCCAACCTGACTATTATGAAAGATAATAATTATGGTATCTTATACAGGAATTGTGAAGTTAGGAATAGGACCAGGTTGGAGAGGATTGGAGGTAATTATTTCAGTTTTGGATGTTCCAGTGAATTATGTGAGTGGTGATATCCTACATTTAGTTGGAGATATGTTTGGCAGTCTGAAAGGAGGTCAGCCGAGAGATTTAAAAGTCATTCAAGCAGAGGTAAAATCAAGGGTATGAATAAAATTGTTAAAAGAGAGAATGGAGTAAATGAAGAAGTAAAGGAGAAATTCTTGGAAAGGGTCCATATAACAAGGAAAGATATTGCTAAGCTGGGACCCAATTTAATGGAGAAAACAAGATGGTGAGAAGATTTGCCACGTTATATCAGGTTGGCTTGAACAAAAGGGAAGAGAAGACTTAGGGGAGCCATGCTCATTGTTTGCTGGGATTTGAAGGTTTGCCTCATGGAAGAGGGGTTAAACCTACTCCTCTTCCCTAGAAGGACGAAGCAAAAGCAATGAGCAGAAGTGGAAGAGCAGCAGGTTTTGACTTGATATAAGGAAACAAGAATAGAGAAAAGGAAAGAAAATCAATCAAAACGGATTGTCCAAGGAAGGAAAAACTTCTTCCTCCTTAGGGATTTCCAGGTAAAGGCCAGATGGTCACAATGGGAAAGTTGTAACCCGTAAACTGGTTAGCTTCAAGATAGACTAGACTAGATACAGTGGCCTCTTCCAACCTTTACATTTGGTTTCAGGAAATGGAGCTAGAGAAAGAGGAATTAGAAAGGTAAGAGGAGACCTAGGACACAGGTGTTACTGGAGCCCAGGAAGAAGAGGAAGGATTCGGTAGTTAAGAAGGCATCAGAGACAATATATACAAGGGGTGAAGGAAAGAGTGGGAAGTGGGTGAGAGGAGGCCCAGGGCAATGACAAACTTCAGTAGAAAGGTAGGGTCAGGAGACAGGTTGTGGAGGCTGAGGGAGCACCCAGGAAATGGAATTATCCAGTGCAGGGGAATTCTTTGAGAAGTGAAGCAGAGGTGCCAAGTATAGGAGAGAACAACAGTGGAGTGAGTAAGGTTGATGGGGGACTTGTTCTGTTATTGCTGTTGCTTGTTTGTTTTTGAAGAGAGGAGTCAGTAGAAGACAGAGTGGGGGAAGTCATGGCTATTGGAAACGCACACAATTTTATCATTGGCGATGACCTTAAAGAATGTGTCCCTTGTGTCTTGCCACCGTCCTCCATATTGCATCCTCCTTGGTAACAAAGCAAAGTACTGCGAAAACAGTCAACCCAATGACCCCATCTGGCAATGGATGCAACATTTCACCTCCTTGGACCCACATGGCTCTATGAAATGGAAGGAGGTGTGTTTAATTATAGTTCTTTTGGAACCAAGACTTCTTCAACTAGGTCTTAGGAAATTTTATACCAGTCTTTTGTTCCTGAAAAAGCTAGAGAGATGGGGGTTAGATGATCTAATCAAGGTAGAATTAGATGGAATTTGAATTGATGCCAGTTTGGAAGGAGGTCTGCTCTGTCTGCACGGACTGTACCAGAAATCTGTCCTAGCCCCTGAGTTGTTTTCAAATATCCAATGAAAAGTGGGAGGAGTTAGCACATCCATTTGTATAACATGAAGATGGCTGAGAAGTAGCATGGTGGGCCTCGGTCTGGACACCATAAGACATAGCAGGGTTTGTCCAAGGTTTGTGCAGAAATGCCAGTCCTTAATAACAATGTTTGCATTAATCTTATCAAAGTTTTTCCAAACATATGGTTCAGTAGTTATTAATATTTTTTTAGTTACAGTTTTTTTGGGGAAATATGACTTAATTTGGATTGTAGCAGTAAATAGAGAGCTAACCTTAGAATCAGGATGTCCTGGGTAAAGCCCTGACACAACTGGTTGTGTGACCATGGGCAAGTCACTTAAACTCTCAGTGTCTTAAGGCAACTCTAAGACTGTCAGCTCAAAAGAAAGTATGGATGGGTTTGGGTTCCCTATTTTAATGAAATCCTAGGTTTCTTCTCCTTCCTTTTCTCTTTCCACACCACAAGCATTTGAAGTTTTCTTGCTTAGGGCACTCAAAATGTCACTACTTCCCACCCATAGCAACTTGGGGTATACTTTATCTGGCTTAGCTGCCCTCCCCATCTGTGTTAACCATCCTGTGCCAAAACATGAGGTTCCCTCCCATTTTCTGTAGCCTTTAAGATAATTAAAGATATTCAAAGTTGCATTTTTTATTCTTTCCTTTGTATTACTGGTGAACATGTTTTTAGTAAAGTTAAAAGAAAAGGAATAGTTCAGGTGGGGAAGTGATGATGGCTGCTGAGTGGGGCAACTGGCCACAATGTCACATTCTGATATGTCACTGATGGTTGCTTTTTCACTGTTGTTCTTGTATTTAAATTCCAGATGTTGGCAGAAAAAAAATACTGCACATCCCCACAAAGAGATGAGGGCTGATTGGTGCAGGTTATGGATGGTGAGGATCATGGGAGCTTTATTTGGTGTGAATAGCAATATATTCCTAGTAGGACTCCCCCCACCCCACACCAGCTCAGATGGAGCATCTGTGACCTTGCACTCAGCTCTTTCTCACACTGAACAGCTTCTTCTCTAGACAGCCCCTGGCCCTAACCATAATGACAGAAATGACTCTTGGCAACACCTTTCTTGAAGGCTTGTGATGGCAAACAACACATATGTAAAGCAGAGATTTGGCACACACACACATGACCAGCTCTTGTGGTCCCAGTGGCTTTGCATTCTCATCCAAGAAATGTGGAGACATGCATCTTCCCCTTCCTTTCTCTGAGGATAATCCCAGAATTCCCAGGTTGACAAGAGCATGCTATAAATATCAATATCATGATGAATCCCCCTCAGACCCAAGGAAGCCTGCAATCCAGCCTTTCAGTTTGGTGGTTACAGGTCCACCTCCAGTGCGCTGTTTTTAAAGTTTGACAGTATCCATGTATCCAAGCACTGTATGTTAGTTCTCTCCAGGGACTCCAATAATCCTATACAATATCTGTGATTTCTTATAACTGCAGAAGTAGCCAAAAAAAAGTCGAGCTTTTTTATGGTACCTGATTTTTTTCCCCCTCCAAGAACTCTAGATCTGATTCCCCAACCCAAGATGGCCCAGGAGGGCTTCTTCAGGGGATACCCAGAGATGTGGTTGGAGTTGGAAGGAACAGATGAGATGAATAAGAAGTCCTCTAGTTGCGTCCCCCAAGCCCACCTTGCACTCTTTTCCTGAGGAATGGAAATAAGTAACCTAAGAAAGCATGAACAATACCTAGGAGTCCTGTGGACATTTACATGCACTTAGGTTTTCAGAGGGAATGAATTCATATGAAAAAACTTCCCAACCACAGAAGTAGGAATGTCCCTGCTTAAGTTGAGATCTTATAGGACCCTATAAGTAGAGCTGAACAAAACCCTCAGTTCATTCATTCGGTCCAGCCTCATCGTTTTATAGAACAGGAAGCTAAGGCCCAGAGAAATGGTTTGCCCAAGATGACATTGGTAGCTCCTTGGACTGTTCTTCCTGCCATTTTTGTGTTGTGGTGCAGTCATTTCGCTTGTATCTGAGGCTTCATGATTCCATTTGGAGGATTTTCTCGGCAAAGACACTGGAGTGCTTTGCCAATTCCTTCTCCAATTCATTTTTACAGATGAGGAAACTGAGGCAAACAAAGTTAAATGACTTGCCCAGGCCCATACATCAAAGAAGTGGCTGAGGCCACTTTGAACCCAGGAAGATAGATGAGTCTTCTTGACTTCCATTCCAATACTATACGCACTATGGAGTTCTTCCTTGTTCTGTTAAAATGATTTTAACGTAAACCTCCAGTTTTCCACTGCACCAAGCAGCTGCCTCAAATAAAGACAAAGTCATTCAATAGAAAGGAGTTTGGGGTGAAGCCTCTAACAACTGGGGGAATCAGGACAAAAACTGCATGGAGAAGGGAGTGGGTCTGGAACTGGGTGTGGAAGGATGAAGAGGATCTCAGAAGTTGAGGAGGAATCCCACTTGGGGCCTGGGGAAGGACAATGCAAAGGCAGAGGTAGGAGATTGTGTGTTGGCTATGAGAAAACTAATAACTGACAGATGGAGAAAGACCAGTGGCTTCAGTGCTTTAAGGTTTGCAAAGCATTTTTACTAAAACGACTTCATTATTTCATTTTTAGACTCACAATCACTCTTGGAGGTGGATCTGGGGAACAAATTTGATAAACACTCCAGAAAAACCAATTAACCCAGTAACCCAGGTTCAGAAAACCCCAGACTCCAGCTGCTGGGAGTAACTACGTAACAGAAAGTGCTGGGGAATACAGATCAATGTTTGGTCAAAATTAGGGTTAGACCACTACTTCATACCTTGTACCAAAAAAAAAATTCAAATTAGATGTATAACTTAGATGTAAAAGGTTACAATATAAACACTTGGGCAGAACAAGGAAGAAGTTAACTTTTAGATCTTTGGAGAAAGGGTAATTTCATGAACAAAGGTTTGAAAAATTACAGAGAATAAAATGGAGAGCTTGGTAACATAAAATCTCAAGTTTCTGCACAAAAACCCAATGCAATCAAAATTAGAAAAGAAATAGTTCATTAGGAGAGACTCTGCAGCAATTTTCTCTGATAGAGGTCTCATTTCCATCATTTCCATCCAGCTGAAGAGATTTGGAGGATGACCAGAGGAAGGGTTGAGGATGACTTTGAAGTTACAGATCTGAGTGATTTGTAAGGCTGAATTTATCTGAAATGGGAACAGTTTGGAAGAAGAATAGATTTCAGGGAGGAAGATGCTAAGTCCCCTTTTGGAGGTGTTGAGTTTGGTATACCTTTGAGAAGCTCAACTGAAAATGTCCAAAAGACATAAGAGAATTGAGCTCAGGAGAAAGCTGAAGACTAGACAGGGAGATGTGAGAGTTACTTGAATAAGGATAATAAATTAAACAAATCCAAGGAAAATTTTGAAATCACAAAGGGTGAAACAGAGGAGGTGAGATCCCAGGACCAAGTCCTGAACTGTGCCAACAGTTGAGACATGGATGGCTGTCGTTCCAAGGTGACCATGACAGTGGGCACAGCTGCCAAAGTAACTCCCCTAAACCAAAAGTCTAACTCTTTTCATCCCTTGGTCAAAAATGTCCAGGGGTTTCCTCTTGCCTAGGATAAAACAGAGACTCCTAAAGCTCATTCATATTACTCCCCTTTGTCCATTTAGGTTCCACCTGAATTGGTCTCATTGTCCCTGTGATTGGAAGGCACTCTCTTTTCTGACCTAGAACCTTTGTTTCTCTCACAGTTTGGCTTAAGTACTCTGTCCTAGGCAAGGCCAGCCTCGATCCATTTAGCTGGTTCTACTTTTTCTGTTTCCTGAAGTTATTTGATATTTAATCCCTATTGTGGGTTCCTAATTTTGTGTGAACTAAAGTCAGACTTTCTTGATGTTGCCTTCCATTATGCCTGACCTTAATCTACCTTCAACTGGTGTAGACAAGGAACAATCCTGCTTCATCACTCAGATCAATATTGTCCATGGGCTCAAACTTGTAATAAGGAAAAGAATCCTTGTTTATCTTCCCTATTTAAAAAGAGTGAAAAATGAAGAATGCTAATAAACTCTTTTTTCCTTCGCTCATCCAATCAGAATCCAGACTTATTTTTATCTACATGTAAATTATAGGTGACTAGATGAGTCTCTTTTAACCCCATACAATGTGTTCTAAAATAGTATTTGTAAAATGAAGTCTTTCCTCAGAAATTGTGTTTTGCCCAGGGCTAGGATAAACTCTGATGTGCTTATAAGTCAATAATATACATTTGAGGATTTAATCATAGACTATTGCTATGCTGTTAGTTAACTGGTTGGTTTATGTTTAGTCTTGTTCCCTAACTATATTGGATACTACCTAAGGGGAAGAGACCAGCTAATCTCCTTTTGTATCCTTCCAAGTACCT
Source organism: Macrotis lagotis (assembly GCF_037893015.1). Taxonomy (NCBI): domain Eukaryota; kingdom Metazoa; phylum Chordata; class Mammalia; order Peramelemorphia; family Peramelidae; genus Macrotis; species Macrotis lagotis. Next base: position 3,199,725 of record NC_133659.1, read on the forward strand.
AGATCAGTCAACTGGGCACACGGGGAATACTCGATGGTTTTATAGAACTCTGTGGATTTTTGAAGAATCCCAGTATTCTGTTTGAGACAGTGGAAAAAAAGTGAATAAAATTCTCATCAACAGCGGTGGTGGGATTGTGACTGTAATTATGGAAGTGATGTTTATATGCAGATGGTAATTTTGACATTATGGTTTGTTGGTTTTTTTATGCATTGTGGCCTCTGCTAAAGTCTTTCTCTGATGAATTCTCATGATATGGATGTGACTTTTGACTCTTGAGGCCTGTGCCAGGGGAGCATAGGCATGGCAAGTCTATAATCAAATGTAAAATCATACGTATAACTTCAAAAAACCAACCACCTAAATACAGTTAGTGACTGATGGAGCTGAGTAGCTGCAGCTGAGGCTACAGTAAAATCTGCTGGTTCTTGTAGTCAATACATTAGTTAATAAGTAGTCAATAGGCATTTATTAGTTACTTAATGTATATGTCACTCAGCGATGTATTATGGGAAGGCAAAGAAAGGCAAAAGATAGTCCCTGCCCTCTAGTGACCCAAAAGCTAATGGAGGGAAACATCATACAAATACCTCTGTACAAACAAACTCTATCCAGGGTAAATGGGAAATAATTAATGGAGGGAATTAAGGCAGATTGAGAAAATTTTCTTGTAGGAGGTAAGATTTAAATGGCAACCTAGAAGAAGCTAGAGGGGAGGAGAGTAGAAAAGGGAGACCAGTCCAGGCTGGGTGGGGATGGAGGATCCTGTTTGAGGAATAGCCAGGAGGCTGATGTCATTGAATAGAGAAGTGTTGGGGGGTAAGGTATAAGAAGACTGGAAAGGGGGGGGAGGAGGCTGAGTTTTGAGAGTCAAACAGAAGATTTTACAATTGATCCTAAAAGTAATGGGAGACATTTACTTTTTGAATGAGGAGTGACATGATTGAACCTGTGCTGTACAAAGATCCCTTTAATGGAGGATGGATTGGAGAGGGAAGCAGAGGCAGGCAGATCCTCTCTAGGCTATGGCAGAGGTCCAGGTGTGAGGTGATGAGGGTCTGTATCAGAGTGGGGGCCATGCCAGAGGAGATAAGGGGGAATATTTGGGAGATGTTGCAGAGGAGAAATCAACAGGTATTGGCACCATATTGGATATTGAGGGTATTGGAGAGAGTGAGGAGTTTAGCATGACACCTTGGTTGGAGGTCTGAGGGACTGCAAGGATGATAATGATTTTGATAGTAATGGGAGACAACTTTGGGGGAAAGAGAATAGGTTGGGTGTTGGATATGGAGCACCTTCTATTATGGAGATGGACACATCTGACCCTCCTGTGTAGGATGAACCTTCACAGTAACATCGCTGCAAGCCTGATCTACTCCTTCCTTATTTCTGAGCCTGAGTCCATCAAAGTGGATCCACCAATGTTGGATGGAGCCATCCACATGCTATCCATGCCCAAGGCTCATATCAAGAGGCAGCAGAAGATTCTGGGAAAAGCACTGGATTTGGACTAAGAAGGTTGGGGTTTAGATCTCAACTCCATCAGTCACTGTCTCAACTTGGAAAAGCAGAGGAAAGAGTGATGGATCTGTTGACAGGAAGACCTTGGTTCAAATCCTGCCTTCAACACAGTAGTCACTGAATCTCTGTCTGCCTCAATTCCCTCAACTGTAAAGTGGGAATAATAACCTTCCTATCAGAGTTGTGAAGATGAAATGAGATGATAATTTTAGAGTTTTGCAAAATTTAATCCACTAAATAAATGCTAGCTATTAATATTAACCTCTCTGGATTTCAGTTTCCTTGTCTGTAAAATGGAAAGGTTAGATCACATGATAAAAGAAAATAATAATTATAGATAATAACAGTAACAGCCAGCATTCATAGGGTGCTTTCAGGTTTTTAAAGAACTTTACATATATATATATATATATATATATGTATGTATATTCACATCTGTGATGGAGTCACCATCAACCCCACTTTATAGATGAGGAAACTGAGGCTAAGGGAGGTCCATGGTCATACAGCTAAGAAGTAACTAAGTCAGAATTTGAATTCAGATCTTTCTGATTCCCTCCTTAGAAGAGAATTCCCTGCAATATGATGACTGATGCATACAAATATTCTGTAAGAAATTTCTGTTTAGATTTATTTCAGGGAGAAGTTTGGTTTCATCAGAAGAACCCTTCAGTCTGGTTTACCCTCCCTCATTCAATTCTGGGCTCAGGTTGCCGTTCATTATCAGCATCTGCTAAAGATCATCCACTTGGAGAGGAGAGCCTCTGCTTTTGGTTTTGTTCGCCTTGATTTGCTTTGGTTTTTGCCTCTGCCCAAGACATTGATGCTGCCAGGTCAGCTCTCTGGGCTGTTCCCTCACCAGCATCAGGGTCAGTACAGAGTCTTATCTATGGGCTTTAGACGTACAGATTTAAATGAGGAAGGGTTTCATTGCCCTAGCTCTGTTGGCAATCAGCACAATGTCACCAACAGGAGCATCTGAAGGACTTCACCAATCAGAATTCACTGTAATTCTGATGAAGCAGCCTAGTCAAATTCAGATGCCTACCTGTCCCCCTATTAGGATGTGGAGATCTATATTCAGATGATGGAGCCATAATAACCCGTACTAATATGATCTACAATTCACCCACATCCATTTCTCTGGATGTGAATAGCATTTTCCATCAAGAGTCTTTTGGAATTGTCTTGGATATTTCTTCATCCATAACCCATTACCTCTCCTTCTGGTTTGCCTTAGATAACCCTACCCTTCATATGCACCATGACCTTCAATCCTTGGATCCCTCAGTTCTCTCTTGGCCGTGTCTCTTATGCTAGCCAACCTCTTTTCTTTTCCTCATTTGACTTGTTGGTAAACCAATTCAATTCTTCACTGTCATCCTCTTTTGAACCCTTAGTCATCTCACCAACTACACCATGCCAAGCCTCTGCTTCAGCCCACTGCCACCATTCATTGTGCTGAACAAAGGTGGAGAAAATCTCACAACTGGTTGGACTACCACCCTTACAGACTTATGTTTCTCATTCCTCCTCACTTTTCTCCTTTCCCTCTTCCTCCTCCTCCCCACATAACTTCCCTTTCCCTCAGCCTCAGGTGCTGCTAGTACCCTGTCACCTCGAGGTACCCTACATTTTTTCTTCAAATGGACCTATTTCCCCCAACATGGAGCACCTTTTAAAAAAAAACAATAATATATTGATGTAAATCATATATAATTCAAGTCTTAAAGCTCATTAATATGTGATTCTCTCCTCATTAGTAAATCGCAATGCCCCACACCTGTGTAATGAGAAACGCGGTGTGTGCAAGATAGATCCAGGGTAAAGGGAGGGTTTAATAGATGAAAGTTAAGCCATTTCCATGATTCCAAAGAACCGTTTAGGTTGCGTTCTGAATGAGGAAACCCAATAGAGCACTTGTCATCACATCTTTAAGTAGTGAATGAATCTAAAAGAAAGCTTTTACAAAGAGGGTTGAGAAACTGTTTCTTTTTCCCACTGTGGTTTTACAAATAGCATTTTCACATCTCTTTTGACTGAGTCCTTTTCCCATCTCCTCTGAGCTAGGCCCAACTGCTTCCTCTTTCAGTGAGCTGGAGAAAGAAGCTCTCCCCATGAAGAGAAGGCTTGGTGGGTGTGGAGGAGTTGGGCCAAAACTGGTGAATCCACCTGGGCCTGGGAAGTGCACTGAGCATCCGAGAGGTTTTTCTCCAATGTTTGGGGCTCCACAAAATCCAAAACAGCTTTCACAGTTCATTGGTCTGTAGGCTTTGAGCATGTGTAGTTTGAAGGAAATTTAATCCATCTGTTTCTGATTCGTTTACACTTAAATAGTCAAAATATTGTTTTTAATAGTGATTTGATGCCCAGCTCATCGTTTGAAGTTCTGTTAATAAGCCTTTAGAAGCCCTCCTTTTGCTGAAAAAAAAGGAAGTCATGGCTTTCTGAGAGGTAAACTAATTTCTACATCTAAAATTTCAGATTCAGTGGGAAACACCTCAAACCACAACTTTTGAATGGGCTGCCTACTTATGGGAGTGGGCACTGCCAGTTAGAACAGGAGTATTCCAGGAGTATTCACAGCTTCCTGACTCTGACTTGACTGGGAGCCATCATAGGGCCCCTCGGGTGCAAGGTGGCCATGATGCCTGGTCACTGGCTTGGGTTGGCTTGGGCTTCCTTTTAAAACAACGTCATGGTCATTTATCAAATTGACAAGGCAGCATCTCAGTGGAGAATGCACTGGATTTGGTGTCAGGGAGATCTGAGTTCAAATTCTGCCTTAGACATGGCCTGGTTATGGAACCTGAATCAATTCACTTAACAGCAACCTGCCTCAGTTTATTCATTGGTAAAGTGAGGGTAATAAGAGCACCTACCTCCCAGTGTTAGGAGAATCAAATGAGCTAATATTTGGAAAACACTTTGAAAATCTTAAAACTCTAGTTATGAATTGTCTTTGGATGCCATATAAAGGATTGGGTGAGTGAGAGCTACATGGAGACCTTTGGATAGCAGGATTGGGGTAGGCAGTAGGGAGCTACTGAGGATTTCTGAGGAGTAAAGGACACTAACAGACCTGTGCTCTTGGAAGATCACCTTGGCTTATATTTGAAGGGCTATGGAAGGGAAATACTGGAAGAAGGGCAGAGTCTAGCGGAGAAGAGACAAAGACTTGAACTAGAGTGACTGGGCATGGCATAGGGGCAGACAACAAGAAAGGTGCTGTTAGGTGGTAGGAAGTGGGCAAAGGATTCCAAAGGTGTCATTCTGGGTCATCTGGAGGATGTTGGTACATCAAGGATTTTGCCAATTTTAAAACCTTACTTGACTAGCAATTATTGCTATTATTGTTATTACTATCAAGAACATAGAAAAATTGGGGAAGGGGCATTTTGTGGGGTTGTAGCAGTCGAAAGGGCTGCCAATCCTGTGATACTTCAAGCTTCCAAAGCACTTGAAGCACATTGTCAGCTTTCACCAGTCTTGGAGATGTTGAGTCTAAATTCCTCTGTGTCAGCTTTACATGGAGATTTTGGAAGGAGGGTTCTGCTCTGCTCTCCAGTCCTCCAATCAGATGGACAGATGCTGCAGTAAGGACTGATGAAATGCAGAACCAGTGCTGGCATGATGAGTTTCTTGCTGATGAGCTTTTCTTAGGAGCACGATACCGCTGGAGAAGGATCCAGGAGGGTGTGGATCTGGAGGAAACCTGGGAGACTAGAGCTATATGTTGACCTCTACTATTATTCTATCAGGGACTGGGAGGGTTAGGACTATCAGTCATTACCCCTGAGTATAAATTAGATTAATCTGATGGATTTCTACTTGAAGACTGGTAGAGACAATGGCACTATGGGATCAGGCAAGCTAATCTGCAAGTGATGTACCCAATAGGATTTGTAAGAGGAAAGTTTGCCATTGATCTTTGTACCTTTCTGTAGTTGGTCTCCACAATCCCTCCTCCTGGACCTGTTGACACCTTCCCTTTTTTCTTTTTTTCTTTTTTCTTTTTTTTTTTTGTTTTTGTTTTTGAAAGGCAATGGGGTTAAGTGGCTTGCCCAAGGCCACACAGCTAGGGAATTATTAAGTGTCTGAGGCCAGATTTGAACTCAGATTCTCCTGACTTCAGGGCCATTACTCTATCCACCACTCCACTTAGCTGCCCCACCTTCCCTTTTTTCTAAGCTCACCAAGGTGACATCTCTGATGGGAGAACTTCCTGACACTCTCTCAGTTATGATATCATTTTGCTTATATTATTCTTTAGTCCTTTCTTTCTCTGTCTCTGTCTCTCTGTCTCTCTCTCTCTGTGTCTCTCTCTTTCTGTCTCTTTGACTCTCCTCTCTCTCTCATCTATCTATATTAGTACTTACCATAATTTCTCAAACATTGTCAGTCCTTTGTAAACTTCTGTTTGCCGATCACCTACCATCTCCTCTATCCAGCCAGCCATCTATCCACCCGCCCCTCATCCCCACATCAGCTCCTGAATGAGAGTATCCAATGAGGTAATGTACATAAAGTGTTTCGTGAACCTTGAAACCCATACAAAAGTTAGCTATTTTGCTCATACAATGTGTCCTTACACAGGTTTCATACAACATTACACTGATTATATGATATTGGTTGGGAGAGTGGTAACTTCAGATTCTGGGACTTGGGGTGGCATCTGTCAAGGAGAGGGAACGAAGGTCTAAGTGACTAAGGGGGAGGAGAGAGGTCAACAGGAGGCACTTGGTACTTGGAGGAAAGCTCAGGAAAGCATGAAGAGGGAGCTGAGAGCAAACTCCCCCGTAGTGGGCAAGTCGGATCACACAGACTCTATTTAAAGTGTGAGGCTTCTGAGAATACTTGAATTGCTTTTCTGGTACTGGGGAATGAATTCTGGGTAGTTTCCTCTGCCATAGTTCAATCTTGCACTTATACTCTTGTCCAGACCCCAATCTGTCCAGGATCTGACTTGGCTAATTCTGAGCCCCCAAATCTTATTGACTCCAGGAACCATTTAATTCCTAAATAATGCATGAACTCTTCTGATCCTTGGCCTGCTTACTGGTATTACTACGAAGGGCAGCCAGCAGTTCCCATTTCTGTTTGTTTTGTTTGCTTTTTTCCCTCCAGTTATTTCTTCCAAAATAAATCATCAATTGCCCAACTCCTCAAACTTATGACATACTTTCGCATCTTGGGCTTATGAATCATGGCAAAAATGTCTTTCAAATAATCAGGGTTCCCACAGCATCATGGCTTGTGGGCACTTGCTGACTTCTTTTGAGTCTTATTTTGATGACAAGTCATTTGGTTACTCTGGCCTGGTTCTGCCTTCAAAGAACCACAGGATTTGAGGGTTAGAAGGGATCTCGGTGGCCAGCTAGTCCATGTCATATCCCAGAAACTCTACTCAAATATGCTCCCATAGGGTCTACTCCAAGATTTCTACAAGAAGGTCAGCACCTCTTGAAGTAGTTCATTCTAGGGACTAAAAACCCTGCATGGGCTTCTCCCTGACCATAGGCATCATGGGCAGGAGAGTAGGTCAAGATGCCTTGTTCCTCTTTCCCATTTATGTTATCCCCCACCACAACGTTGAAAGGCAGATTGCTTTTGTGTTTTGTTTTGCTGTATCTGTGTTTAATTTTTCATTACCCTCTCCTATATTGCATATTTTAAGCTCCTTGGATCCCAGGGTCTGGACTGTCCAGTTAGATCTCTTAAACCATTTAAGTCAACAAAAGTCCAATTGGAGACCTTAAAACTTTGATGACACCAAGGGGTCAATATGGTAGATGCTCCTAAGGCTCTGTCCCAGGCTGGTAACTGTCTTGGAGGGTTCAATGCAGGGCCATGGTGGCAGGGAGACAATGCCAAATCTTTATTAAGCACCCTTCTCTGCTATGTCTAAGTGAATGTCATTTGTTGAAGGAGTACCTGGTTTTCCATTTCTGAACCTGATGCACCAGACTGGCCTGGGACCCCACCTCTGCCTTGAAGTTAGTGAGCACCATTGGGTTTTGGTTTGGGGGAGCTCACCAAGTTCTTGTAAAATTTCTGGCCCTTTGTATCCTTTACAACAATGTTAGAACATAAGAAGCAATTAAAATACACTTATATTAGTTGTTTATGCGGAAAGTAGAGGTGATCAGTCTTTTCTCCGAAGACCATTTCTTGCTGTCTTTGAGCACACAGTGAAACCAAGGCCCTTCACTCCTTTATTTAACTTATCTACAACATTCTGATATAAACTGGCTTCCCTGGGAAGCTGGTTAGCAGGCAGAGTCTGCAGAAGAGTTCTTCTGGAAGGATCCAAAGCAAGACTCTTAGTCTGGTTCTCTTCTGCTTATGTCATTTGAGAAAGATGAACCCTATGGACCTCTGGTAGGGGAAGGGCCTGTGCCCACTTTCTCTAAGAGCCAGTCTGAAGCCATGAGCACCAATGCTTCTTCCTGCATTTAGGTGGAAGTGTATTGAAGAGAACTAAAACCTTGTGAGCTCCCAAAGGTCAGAATGGCTTATCCCCAGAGCTCTGGATGCTTCGGTTTCTGTGGCCTCCAGCCCAGCAGTGAAACCCTGGGGGACCCAGTGGCCACACATGCCACATTTGGAAGAGAACATGGTGGGGATGTTGCTGAGAAGAACATGTTTTAAGTCTCTCTCTGGGGACTGAGTTGGTAGAAAGGAAAGGTTTGAAGTTTGGTTCTTGTCATATAGATGACAGCAAATATGGCCTTGATGCTATTTGGATCAATGGAGCTGGGGCACTAATCTTTGATGGTTGACCCTAGGGAGAATTCATCCAAATGGAAGCTGAAGCTTAGAGCATCAAGAAAGTTCTCACCAGACATAGTCCCAGAATCCTGAGAGGCAAGGCGGAGGTGATCGAATTCTGGAGAGAGCGCAACAGTCAGGACTACATGTTGCTATAAGAGAAGGTCTGGTTTCACTTACAGCAAGAATGTGAGTTCCTTGAGTATGTTATATTAGCTTAGTGGTGGTTAGACAAGGATCTTCTGTTTGGAGTACCAAGAGTAAACTGATGTTTAACAATGGCCTAAGGAGAGCTATGTGATTAGAAAGGTGGAAATGGAGGAATGCTCATAACTTGGAAACATCAAAAAACAAAACGGATCATTTAAATTGGACTTTTAGGCAAGAACCAAAGAGAAAGTCATCTGCATAAGAAGGAAATTCATCTGAAATAACAAAGGAGGAGTGGGCTGCTTGGAGCTTCCCCCCTACACTTACCATCTCAGCATAGCCTGGACCCTGATGTTCACCTGGCTGTCATGGTTTAGAATGTTGGTGTGGTGGCCTCTACCCTCTTATCTCATGGTGGTGACTTGGTCTGAGTCTGCCCCAGGCCTCAATGGACAGAAAACATTTGCTTGGCCAGGACCATGACTATGATGGATGGAAGACTTAGCAATCATGACTGACCGACCTTTTCTGAAAGGTGAAGAGGCCTTGAATGTAGCTACACTACTATTCTCTCTCTCTCTCTCTCTCTCTCTCTCTCTCTCTCTCTCTCTCTCTCTCTCTTTCTTTCCTGTGGGTCAATGGGGTCAAGTGATATGCCCAAGAGGTCACACAGCTAGTGAGTATCAAGTGTATGAGACTGGATTTGAACTCAGGTCCTCCTGACTCCAGTATATATGCCACCCCCCCCACTTCTTTCTTAATGGAAATAGCATTTAGCAGAGACTGAGCTAAGCCTTAAAGCCCTGCCATTCATGGAGGCCCAAGCTGGGCAGTCAGTGATCTGGGCCAGAGAAAATGTGCCCTTTGGGGCTTCTGTAGTCTGACTTCCTGCCTCATTATCCAAATGAAGCGGCTCTCTCCAAAGTTCTGAATGATCTCTCAAATGCCCACTCTAACGACCTTTTCATGCACTTCCTTCTTGCTGACCCCGCCACAGCCAAGGGCCCTTCTAATCACCCTCTTCTCCTGGATCTTGTGTCCTAATTTTTCAGGACCCTGGGCTTGGGCTCTCCTGGCTCTGCTTCCCCCTGTCTGAGAGCACCGTCTCAGTCCTGGTCTTCACCAAGTGATTCCCATCAACCATGGCCATTCTTCAAGGCCCCTTCCTAGCCCTCCACTTTTGTGGAGATTTGGGATGATTACATGAGTTCAACTATTATTTCTGTGCAGATGATTCCTCTTGAACCTCCCTCACAAGCTGTTATCCTGCAACACCAGGAGCCTTTGGCCATATAAAGTAGATACTTGAAGCCAAACTCATCATGTTCAAAAACAGAATTTACCTTTCCTCAAAACCTTTGTCATTTCAACCTTACCTTTCTCTATATTTCCAATCTTGTGAAGGGGTAAAAGCTCCAGTCCATGTACTCTATGGTCCAGATTCCCTTGCTCCTTGCAAAAGACACTCTACCTTCCAACTCTATGTAGGGTACCAACTGTCTGTATGTCTGCTGGCCCTTTACCTCCTAGATTCCTTCTATTCCTCCAAGATTCAACTCAAATCCCAGTTCCTCCATGAACACCCTCCTGGTCACCCACACAAATGGTGTCTCCTCTCTGAGATGACCTTCCATTACACTGTGTCTATCTTGTATATGCCTAGTCTTTTATATGTTGTCTCCCCCTTAGAATGTGAGTTCCTTCAGAGCAAGGACTGGATTTTTGCCTTTTTCATGTCCTCATTGTTCACTCATAGTAAATGCTTTAATAAATGCTATTTGACTCTTTGGAGGATGGGCCAAACAAGGAGAGGGAGATCTCTTTACATGTTGCTGTTTATAGAAGGGGAAAAGATAAGAAAGGCAGAAGAAAATGAGAGAGATTTGTATAATTCCAATTCCCAGCCAGACATTCATGAAGGAATCAGAACAAAAGAGCAAACATTTCAGAAAAGGGCACAATACAATGGATAAGCGATATGTTTCAAAATAAAGCAAGCTATGCCTTCCCTCCCTCCCCAAATCCTCAGGGGAAAATCAAATGAACAAAATAACGCAAAACAAAAAATAAGGCACCACATTTAGTCAGTTTTTCCCAAAGATAGTTAATGTAACATTAGCAAGAGCATTTAGAATGATTCAAAATGGAAATTTTCTTTTTTGGTTCTTATAAGGCAACAGGGTTGAGTGACTTGCCCAAGTCCACACAACTAGAGATTGGGACAGGGATAAAGGAGGAAACAAGGTGAAGAATATGAGAGGGTGACATATTCTTAAAAGAAACATAATGGGGTGTCACAGATTAGAGATTGTGACAGAGACATCATATGTTTCATATGGAGAGAATGGGCACCTTGGAGAGCACCTTCAAGTAAAGGTCAAGATTTTCCATCTTCTCTGCCATCTCAGGGGGACATATAGCACCTGGGAGTAGTCAACATGGAAGCTGGGAAAGGAGACCTAGATACATCTAAGACGAATTGGCTGTGAAGAGGGGTGTCCTGAGATCCCTGGTTGAGGATACAGAGCACTACTCATCAGAATTCTAGGAATGAAGGGTAATGAATGATGGACCCATAAAAAAAAGAAACAAAGAAAGACAAATAGAAGAGGATGGGGAGACATTTGCAAGTGCCCAGACACTGGCATAAGAAAGAGAGGACAGCCTTTTATCTTCCAGAAACCTTATCTTTCCTAAAGACCTTAGAAATAATTCAGAGGGAATTCAAAGTATAAAGATCAGAAAAGAGAAAGTTTCCCTCTCCCAATTTGCTGATGATATGAAATAGAAAATCCTAAGGAATCTGCAAAAAATACCCATTAAGGTAATTGGGAGCTTCAGCAACATTATAGGCTACAAAATAAACCCAGAAAAATTTCAAAAATATTTCTTATGGATCAGTAACAAAATCCAAAAGGCAGTAATAGAAAATGAAATCTAATTTCAGATAACTACAATATGGATAAAATATGTGGGAGTCAATTTACCAAAGCACACTCAACACTTTTACAGCTTTGATGACAATGACCTTGGAGATATTCCATTAACAACTTAAACTGCTAGAGGAATATTCAGTGCTACAAAAATATCAATCTTAATTAAGTTTATCTATACTTTATTGCTATTCTTTTTTTTTAGGTTTTTGCAAAACAAATGGGGTTCAATGGCTTGCCCAAGGCTCAGGTCCTCCTGACTCCAGGGCTGGTGCTCTATCCACTGCACTAACTAGCCACCCCCTACTTTATTGCTATTCTTAAGGACTATGAAAGGGATATTTAATAAAACTCAATGAAATAATTAGATTCATATCAAATTCATTGTAGATAAAGGATCTTGTTGTAAAACTTGACAAATAACTCTGGAGAAGTATACAAAGACTTACATGAACAGATGCAAATAAAACAAGCACAGACAAGGAACAATATATGCAATGATACAATAATGTCCATGGAGAGGATGCATCTTCTCCATCTTTTTTTTTCCTGTTCTGAGAAAGAAAAAAAAGTCTTTGTAATAAGTGCACATTGCAAAACAAATTTCCATATTGGCCTTGTCTGAAAAGCCTTGTCTCATCGCCATCTCTCTGCAATGGCAAGGGGTAGCAATGGAATGTATTTGTGTCAGAAAGAAAACTGAAAAAGGTGGTTTCAGAGAAAGCTAGGAAACCTGTTGAAGCTGAGAGAAGTGAAAAGAGCCTGGGAACAATTTCTACAATAACACTTCCACCCATTTAATCTTGTTTTTCAGCTCAGGACCCCAACACAGCTTAATAAATGAACATAATAATCTCTCGAATCCCCTAAAATTAGGATCACAGCCTTAGTCCTGGATGAGCCTAGGGGGTCATAAGTCCAATAGGTTGTGACTTAGTCCCATATCTAATAATTGTTTGAGGTAAGATTTGAACCATGTCCTGTGACTCTAAATGAAATGCTACTGTCACCTGCCCAAGTCAATTGATCCCATTTCAATTAAGGGGAAACAAGCCAAGATCAAAGACTAAAACACTCATCCAAAGGCCATCCAGTGAGAGGCTGTCCAGCAGATTGGGGAGGGGGCAGGAATGAAAGCTAACATGAACTTCCCATCTTTCTGATTCCATTTGAGTAACCACAAGGCTTCCTTGCTCTCCCCCACACCTCTTACATGAAAGTCACTTCTTGATGCTTTGATTCAGAGAACGTGACTATGAAACCCAAACCCTAGACAGGTGGCAAGTGTTCTTCCCTCACATGCTTGGAATGAAGGCTTGGAGACAGTCATTAATCCCTTCCAAAGACAAGAAAGTGTCTGGAAAGATGCCTCACTTATTACTATCTGATATCCAAGGCAGAAAGTTTATCCCAATCATTAGGATGAGAGCTTCCTCATGCTGTGGTGGCGTCATCCTGATGGACTCCAGGAGCCTCTCTGGGGGTCGATCCACTGCCATTGGCCTCCATGAACCGGATCCCAGGGTTCTTGGGCAGGAGTCACCCACAGGGAAGAGACTATCCCAATATTTCTAAGGCTCCCTTTTTGAGGATTTTGGAGAGCTTTTCATAAAGTACTTCAGAATACCAGCAACATTGTCAAGATGATGATTTGTCTCCCTTTCTTATTCCTCCCTTCCCTTCTCCCCAGGGGTCTTCCCCCCCCCAGGTACAAGAGGGTCCCTCTGCCCCACCCCATTCCCTTCTCTAGGGCCCCTGGCAGGGGCCACCCCTATCCCTAGAGGGCTTTAGCCCTCTCCAAACTTCCTGGAGAAGAGTGGTCCTCCTTCAGAGAATACCCTTGGTCAGTAGAGAACAGTCATCCGAGGCCCACTCTGAGCCCCTCAAGGACAGTGGTCATGTAAGGGCCTCTCCTCTAATGAATGGAGCTTAGCTTCAGAGCTGGAAGGAGTTTCAGGAGTTGTTCCGGATTAGGACTCTCCAAAGCCTAGTGCAATGTCTAAAATAAACGAGTTTACTATGTGTTTGATATAGGTGATCTCTCTCTCTCTCTCTCTCTCTCTCTCTCTCTCTCTCTCACACACACACACACACACACACACACACACATGTGTGTGTGTGTGCATGCATGGATATTGTATCAGGGTGTGTGTGTGGGCCAGTGGCATAAAAGTGGCTCCTCTGAGCCTGCCTGCTTCTGCAGGAGTGGATATTCCTCTGTGTGTGTCTGCACATAGACATACATCAACATATAAAAATAGACATCTGTGCTCGCCGCGGGTTTACCTGCCCACATCTGCACGGCTGTCTTTGAGTTTCTGTATGTGGAGCTTTGTCTGGGCCCTATGCTTCTGTGGATATTTATCCAAGTGCTGTGTGTAGAGCTCATTCATAAATGCATACAGACCTAAGGACACGCGCGGCCTTCTCCGCCTCCATGCATCTGTGGATGCCATGTCAGACCTATGTGCACTTGGCATTTCTCACTTAGGCGTCTTTCCTAAAAAGCCAAAAGAGATGCCGTTCATACCCCAATACTCTGATTGATTCCAAACTGATTCCAAACCCTCTCCCCGTTGTTGTGTTGGTGGAGATTCTGGTGGTGATGATGGGGGGGGGATATGGGGAGAACCTCCTCCCCAGTACCCATGTGGGGAATCTCTCTGAGGCAGGATCAGGTATTACAAACTCTACCAGCCCCAGCAGAGACACTGACCCTCACAGCCTACGACTCTGAAGAGGTCTGGGGCCGTCTGGATGGCTGCTTGCCCACCAAGTTATTAGCCATGAAGAGCAATGACCTTTGCTCAAGTGCCAGGTCCCAGCCTGGGTGACCTTGGGCAGGTCACAGGTTCTCTGAGCCTCAATTTCCTCATCTGCAAAATGAGGGGCTGGAGTAGAGAACATCAGACAAACTCCTTAACTCTAAGTGGGCAACTTTCTGCCTGGTACTGGCTGAGTCTGCACCCCATGGGTGAGTTCCTGCTTCAACCAAGCCTCTGGCACAGTGGCACCGCTCCATGCCATCATCTTTGGGAGCTGGCCGGAGCCGGCCCAGTTCACTGGTGGACGCTACTCTGGTCATTGAAGGAGGACCTCGAAGCCTGTCAGATGCCCTTTGTTTGCTAAATAAAGACAGCCTGCCAGTTCATATGTGTGATGGGGATCTCTCGACAGAATGTAGAAATATAGATGTGTACCCATAAAGATGTGCATGCCTGCCTACAGTGCACACATACATGTGGATCATGTGCTCCCACGTGTTGTGTCTGTGCCTGCCTGCCCACTCACCCACATGTTCCTTGCTCTCTACTACAGATAAGTGCCATGAATACCCATGAACTTGCCCAGCACGCCCAATGTCCATGGACGGCATGCTCCTTCACATTGTGCATGTGCCTGGGCACACAGCTGCATGCTTACATGTTAGGGTGCCCCCACTTCACCCCGAGGAGCCTCTGTCCACCCTGGTGCTATGGCCAGGCATGGCCCTCCAGGAGCTGGGTGTGCATGTGTCTACCCTGCGGTGGTCAGTGATGCCCAGATACAGCTAGGAGTATTTTTTCCCCTCTTTGGCTCTGCAGCCCCTGTATCTGCAGGTGAGCCCACGTGGGCACAGCCTCCATTCCTGCCCATAGGCCCCCGGGGCCTGCCCCCCTCCCCGGCCCCAGATCCCTAATCAATCTAATTGCGGCAGGATTGTTCCGGTCCAGCTAGGATTACCTCTGGTGGAAGGCTTCCAGAGCCCCATTCATGAGAGACTGAGGCAAAGGTCACGCTGGGATGTCGGCCTGCCTGGTCAGAAGAGAGGGTCCTAATTGCCCGGCCAGGAAGCTGGTCTTCATCAGCAGGCCAGCTTTTCCTGTCCGGCCTGGTGGACAGCCGCCTGCCTCGGCTGCCCAGGCCAGGCCTCTTCAGGCCTCTCACTTCGCTTCTCTTTTTTCCTTCCCTTTTTCTTCTGCTTCCATGGGTCTGGACTCCAATTGCCTTGGAGGAGACATTAATAGCCCCTGTCTCCTTCAGAGTGGCCTGGGGCGTGAAGGCTCCAACAGGTAAGGGAAACCAAATCACCACAAAGAAACAGTGTTAGAAAAGAGCCCCTTGAGGAGGGTCTTGTATGGATGTGATGGGAGGGGACAGGAGACCTCCTGTCCCACTGGCCCACCAGCAGGCCCCCCTCTCTGCCAGCTGGTCGGTCTTTCTCTCTCCAAGACTAAATCCTTCTACTCTGTGTGTTGTTCAACTGGCAAGCATATTGTTGGTACCTACTGTTTGCCCATCCTTGCCCTTGGGGAGCTCCTGTTCTAATGGGGGCATGTGATGCAGGCAATGCCCAGAGGACGTGGCTCACAGGACTCTGGGGAGGACCTTGTGAGGAAGATATGTCTCCTAGGTCTTCTAGGAGACATTCTTGTGCTTTGTCTGCTCTGGCCCTGGGGGTGTAGGCTCCCCTAGATTACAAATTTCTTCACCCCTCTGCTCCTCAATATTTAGATAAGGTCTGGAGCATATGGGTGTTTAGGAAATTTAGTTTAACGATCTTGATAGACCTGAGGTCTTCAAGGGGTTCCCATCCAGACTCTGCCCCTTCCCACCTGGGTGATGTGGGGGGGGGTGATTTTCCTCTTTGTAGGCCTCAGTTTCCTCCTGTGTAAAATCAGGATGGACCGACTGGCCTCGTGGTGGGGTCTAGTGCCCCATCACCGATGCCGTGGTTATCCTTGGGAAAGGCAGGAGTGGCAGGGGACACGGGCCTGGATGAAAAGCCAAAAGATCTGGGTGCCAGTGGGAAAAACCATTGATATCTTCTATTTGACATGACCTTCATTTTCCAAATGCAGCACTCTGCTCTTGGTGAAAGAACAGCAACAATATAATAAAGAGAGAAACAGGTGAACCGCCCTGTAGAATAAGACCCCTGCTGGGCCTGGTGCCCCCCTTGCTGAAGGGGTCCTTCATGCTCTTGGACCCCTTCTGGGAGAGCCTCGCCCCGAGAGAGAGGGAGGAAGGGAGCCCTGCCTTCCATTGGTAAGATTACCTTCCCGAGGAGAATTACAAACAGAAGAAATACTAAGCAGTTTAGGGAGAAAAGGGACTAGGAACAGAGGGAGAGAGAGGAAGCAGGCATTTATTAAGCTCCCACTGTGTGCCAGGTTTTACACAGACCTCATTTGAGCCTCAGCACTGACCTGGGGGGGGGGCTATTAGCATCCCCATTTTGCAGTGGAGGAAACCAAGGAAGGCAGAAGTTTCCTGACTTGCCCAGGCTGGCAGGGTTGGTCAGTGTGCAACAGCTCAAAACCCCATAATCCGGGGCACCTCAGGTGGGATTTTCCCATCATTCCCTAGGTGAGCATCCTCATGCTCCATGAACAGAGGCTAAAAGGGTCTCTGGGACATGAGAATTCTTCCGCTCCGGCTCTTCCCAGACTTTGCTGGTTTTGTTTTGCTTATGAAGCCAGGAGGCCCTGCCTTGTCTCTTTGGGGGCCTGGAAGCTCGTCCCCCACCCAGGGCCCTGCCAGCTGGGCCCTCCTTCTGGAGCAAGGTATTGAAGTCATCTCTCCCTCTGGCTCCTCTGAAAGGAGCACCAGCACCAAAGGAGCGCCAGCAGGTTGCTCTCCTTTCAAAAAGACCCATGTCCAGATCTTTGGTTTTAATGCATTCTACTTCCCTACATGTCCCAAAACAGGGAACACATGGCTAGTCAGTCAGTACAGCTAGGAGGGACCTACTATGTGTCTGGCCTCGGATCTCAAGGAGCTCCCAGTCTAGTGGGGGAGAGAATATGTGGACAAGATACAGACCAGACAGATTGGAGGGAGACTGGGAAAGGCTCTGGGCAGAGGAGGGGGTTTGATCTTAGACCTGAGGGAAGGGGGGGTGGAGAGGAGGTGAGAGACAAAGAGAGAGAGAGAGAGAGAGAGAGAGACAGAGAGAGACAGAGAGAGACAGAGAGAGACAGAGGCCGAGACAGAGAGAGACAGAGAGAGACACAGAGAGACAGAGAGAGCGCTTATTCGAGAATTGAATATCAAATTCATACCAGACCACTCCTTTCCAATCACTTCATATTCTATGTCATCCATTTTGTTTATGCAAAAGTTTTTCAATTCTAATTTCAGGGATCTATTTCATTTTTTTCATCATCACTTTTATCCTTTTGGGGGGCCCAAATTCAATTCAAAAACACTTAAGACTTACTGCATGCAATGCCTCCTAGGACTGGTACCTGCGCAATAACCACCCCCCCCAATGTCCCTCGCACTTTGACAAAGGCACAGAATCCCAGAACTCAAAGGGACCCTAGTGACCATCAGTGCCCACTAAGTTCCTTCTTTCAGAATGGACTCATGGTGAGCCCAGGAAACCTTCTCATCAGAAACATCATTGTGGAAGACTTATTGCCTTGGCTCTCCTGTCTCCTCCATCACTCCGGCTCTGCTTGGGAAGGTGCAGTGAAGAAGGCTTCCCTATACATCAGTGACAAGAGGGCTCCCCAGGGTGCCAGCTGTTCTCCATCATGCCCATGATCTCTGCTCCAACTTTCAAGGTCCTTTTTGGGTGCCATCTTGCTCCTATAGAGTGTAAGCTCCTTGAGGGCAGAGACTACGTTTCTTGTTCATCTTGTATCCTGAGCTCTCGGCCTAGTGTGGTCCAGAAAAGGAACCTAAGGAAGGTTCCTGATCAACTGGCTGACCATCTCGAGCCAGCCATGCCCAGAAGGGGATTCCCTCTGTAGTCTAAGTTACAAGGGACCATCCAGTGAGGAAGCCCCGATGCCTCACAAGGTCATCCCTTCCACTTTGGGATTCATTAGTTTGGAGAGTTTTCTTCATCCCAGTCTTGACTTTTCCTCTTCACAATGGTCCCCTCTTTCCCTGCCCCTATCTTTTGGAGCCACACAGGGCTCCCACTCTTCTCTTTCTCTTCTCCCCTCTTCTCTTGTCTCCTTCCCTTTTCAGCTTTCTCTCTTTACTCTTTCCTTCCTCTGATGCCCAGACACTTAGCTCTTGAGTGTGGTTGAATCCCATCCTCAGGAAGAGGCACAATTATTAAACCACTGGAAAGTTAATGATGGGTATTCACTCCCCAACCTCAGTCATTTTGGTGTCCGGGGTTTGGCGTGGCAGCCAGGGGGAAAACCAGAGTGGAGAAATGGTATCTCGACTCATGTGATCATTTGTGTGCGTGTGTGCGTGTGTGTGTGTGTGTGTGTGTGTGTGTGTGTGTCCATGCATGAATGTGCATTTGAGAAGGCCAGGTTCCAGATTCAGCCCTTCTATCCTGGAGGGTAAAAAGCTGGTGCTGCATTCCCCAGTGGAGAAGTTGGTTTTAACAATAGGGTGCTTGCCGGGTTGAATTTTCTATCTCTTGCACATTTAACTATATCAACAGGATGCTTAGGGGCAAAAAAATAAATCCAGCCTCAGACACTTGCCAGCTGTGTGACCCTGGACATGTCCCCAATGCTCCATTTGTCTCAGTTTCCTTATTTGTAAAATGGGGGTGAGAATAATAGCTCCTTACTGCCAGGTCATTTGAGGATTAAATAAAACACTTGTCATTCGCTAGCGGTGCTGGCAGTTTAAGAAATGCATGTTTTCGTCGTTATTGTCCCTGTCCTGAGCTGTCAGTGCTCCCACCTCCTGCAGCTACTTTTGTGCTCTTTGTAAACCTTAGAGGGTCATAGGAATGCTCTTCCTGGTTATCGTCAGCCTCATCTTTTTCTGGGGCACAACTGGCCCTATTTGTATTCTTTCCTATTTCATGTTGTAGACATAATTGTTACTGTCATCCTCATCATCCTCCCCATACATATCCCCAGTTAGAATGGAAGTCCCTTGAGATGAAGTCTATTTTCTTTGTTTTTGTAGCCCCAGAGCCTACCATGGAGCATGGTACATAGTAGGTGCTTAATAAGTGACCGACTTACATTCAAGCTAGAAAATGGTTTTGTGAATGCCCAAGTGGGTCAGTAGCTGCAACTTGCAGAAAATGTCCCCAAACCTTCTCTGGCCTGCACCCCTTTCCTACCCACTGGATTTGGGATAACAGAAGTACCACTTTACCTCTCTAGACCTCAGTTCCCTCCTCTGTGAAATGAGGATGTTGGACTAAGCAACGTCAGGGTCCATCAATTCCACTTGTAAATTCAGGGTCCCCTGATCCACTGGGGCTTTCTCTGAAGACAAAGCCTCTACCCCCTCCTTGCCCATTAAACTCTTGGCCAAGTTGCTATTGCCATCCCATACCTCTTCAGCTTTATATGATGGATGAGCCTTCCTTAAGGATGCTCACTATTTCAAACCAGAATTTACTTTCTCAAAAACAAGTGGTCTTATACTTTAAGGATCAGGATTCGAGAAGACAATAGACAGCACCCAAGCTGGGGACCAGGGAGTGTGAAGCCCTGGGGAGTTGGGATGTTTTTCTGCATTTTTCAAACTAGATTTTCCCCTCAAATCTGGCTCCTTCGAATCATCCAAATCTTACAGGTTGAGCCTTCAGAGGGAGGTGCCAGCTACAGCAGGAAGGACTGTCAATGTCCAGCATCCTTTTAGAACAGGAGACCTTTTGGATGTGTTTCCTTTGTCAAGATAAGATCCTGAATAATTTCTGTCTTGGGATATTGTTCCCCCTCTGAAAAATGAAGACGTTTAGGGAAGGTTCAAGTTTAATAATCTAATACTGATCTATCTAAAAGAGATTCAAGACACCTAAATATGCCTATAATGCAAACACTGAATGTCAAATGTTAATGTGCCCTCTCTCCCGGGAAATGATGATGATGATGATGATGATGATGATGATGATGATGGCAACAGTAAGAACAGCAAAAAGAACTTACTCTTATATGGAATTTTAAGATTTAAAAAGTGCTCTGCATAGATGATCTCATTTGAACCTCATAGTAACCCTATAAAACAAATCCTATTTTTTACCACCACTCCCATTTTTCAGGTGAGGAAACTGAGCCCCAGAGCTATTAAATGGATTTGTCCAGGGCTTCTTGCAAAGAGGAACAAATGTTTTTCATTTTGTTTTGTTCCCCCCCCCCCAATGCACAACATGGTGCCTTCTGCCTATAGGTCTTAAATAAATGTTGTTGAATAAATGAATGTCTGAAACATTACTCAGCTTGGCCCAGATGCTCTCCTATGGAGTATTCGGTGTGAACTCCCTTTGGAATGAGCCCCTCCCCTTCCCTGGCCTTTGCTGAACCTCACATCTTGCCTTTTTGCTGAGTAGATTTTCTTTTTTAAGGGGCAGGGGAATGAGGAGAAGTGAAGGGTTTGTTTTGGCTTCTTTTTTAAAAATCCCAGAGATAAAAATCTGGGCGTCCCATTTCAACTGAAGAAACTGGAGATGGAGGAGGATATAAACTTCAGCTCCTCCAGGCCCCCCAACTCCTTGTCCCCACGGCCCTCTCTCCGCATTAGCACTGTCCAAGAAAACCAGAGGCAGGGTCCCCAAAGATCTGACCCTCGCCAAGCCCACTGGTTGGTTTTGGGGAAGGCCGCGATGGCCCCAGAGGCCTCCTCAGGCTCCGAAGGACAAAGGCTGGTGGCCAGAGAAGCCGATCTTTCCTTCCAAAGTTTGGAAGTTGTTTTTCAAGCCCGAGAACATATCAGCTTTGATTTTTTTTTGGCGTGCTTATTTTTTTTGTTCCCTCTATAAATAGCTCCTGGCAGGCAGAAACAACCTTGATTGCGAGAGATGAAGGAGAGAGAGCAGCAGGCTGAGAGCAGAATCGATGGCCCGGTGCCAAGAGCTTCATCAACTGAATAATAGCTTCCACTTGACAATCAGCAAAGTGCCTCTTCTCCTGCAGATTTAGGTTTTAATGATGATTAGAGAGGATGGGCCCCGAAAATCTCTCTGCTAGAAATGACCTCCTATTAATTTCTGGTCCCTGAAATTCTGGATTTCAAAGC
This sequence comes from Macrotis lagotis, assembly GCF_037893015.1. Classification (NCBI taxonomy): domain Eukaryota; kingdom Metazoa; phylum Chordata; class Mammalia; order Peramelemorphia; family Peramelidae; genus Macrotis; species Macrotis lagotis. The sequence continues at coordinate 3,221,039 of NC_133659.1, forward strand.
TCTTCCCCAGCTGCACCAGCATCGGCTCCGACATCAAGGAACCATTATCTTTGTAATTGGAGCAACAAGTATGAAATTTGTCATTGATTAGCGGAGACTTTGGAACTTTGTGATCCCCTCCTGTGGGCTGGGTCCCCGCTTCCTGAGCTTCCAAGGCAAAAGCCACGATGGCTCCCAAGCATTTGTCAGAAGCTGCTCCCACAATTGGCCTTTGTTTTAATTTCATACGAGCTTCTTAGAGCCTTCTGGTTTTATTGTGCGAGGCTGGGAAGGGTGGGAGAGTTGTCTTTTCTTAGTTTGTGAGATCTTGTGAGAGTCAGGAGGACCTGGGACCCTGGCTCTGACATCATGCTAGCCAAGTGACCTTGGGCAAGTCACTGAACACCTGGTCGGCCGGCCGGCTCTCCTACACTCTACAACAGAGTTGAGTCTCCTCAGTAGGGAGCTGGTGTTCTATGCAAAAAGATAGTAACAGGGGCGGCTAGGTGGCCCAGTGGATAAAGCACTGGCCTTGGAGTCAGGAGTACCTGAGTTCAAATCCGGCCTCAGACACTTAATAATGACCTAGCCATGTGGCCTTGGGCAAGCCACTTAACCCCATTGCCTTGCAAAAACCTAAAAAAAAAAGAAAGTAACAGGTCTGGATGAAGCCGTGTGCTGAAGGTTCACCTACAATGAGCCACTGTGGAGAAAGGGGAGGATGTGGGCAAGGGTCATATGGCCAGATGTGTAGTCATCTTCTCCCCATGCTGGGAAGCTCATCCATTGCTTCTATGCATCATGAGCAGTCGTGACAGATGTGAAGAGTCGGGGGTCTCTCCAACCTCCCTGATCATCTTGGTGACCACCTTGCTTTGTGGTCTTTGGACAGCTCCCTGTACTGTCCAGGCTTCACTGAGATGCTTTCCAAGATGAGATCCTTGCTTTCTAATTCTTCTTTTTAAAAAAATACTTTATTTGTTTTCCAATTATATACAATAGTAGTTTCTACCTATCATTTTTGTAAGGTTTTGAATTTTACAATTTTTCCTCCTTCCTCCTTCCTGTCTCTTTCCTTCTAATTCTAGATTCTAGAAATCATCCCCCAATGATTAATAGAGTCAAATAGAAAGAATGGACCTCGGAGGCAATTTAGTCCAAGCCCCTGAGTTTAGGGCTGAAGATTCAGAGATCTAAGCAGGACACCGATGTTCCCAGGACCACACATTTAGTATCATTTATTAACACAAGAATTTCCCTGGAATCTCAATCCCAGCACTTTTCTTGTGATATTTTCCTTATCCTGAACTGATTCAGTAACACGAGTGGAACTATTGGCCAGAGAGAGCCTCCTGAAGGCCCAGGAGGCTCCTCCTCTCAGGAATCATTCTCCACCAACCCCCCCCCCCCCCAGTCAAGGCACAACAAAAGCCACCTTATCAAGAACAGAACTTAGTACAACACAACTTTGCTGTGCAGGAAAAAAAAAAGAAAGTTTTAAAAGTTAGAAAAAGATTCTGGCTCCCATGTAGGAACCAAGATGGCCCCAGCCCATGGTCCAGCCCAGGACCAGGACCAGCTCCACTGCCATGGACCAGGAAAGGAGAGAAGCATGAAGAGCTCATTGGGCAAAGCCAAAAACCACTCCTGTCCAGTAATTCAGGACCTTTTCTTCACAACATCACTTAGGACCCAACATCATCTTGGAGGTAGTTGGAAAATCTACTGTAAAATAAAAAAAAAAAATGAGGAAAGCCCAAGAGTTCTGATTCTTCACCAGCAGTGACCATAACAGGGCAGAGAATCTGGCCCTCCGAGGCACGAGGGCTGTCACTAATAAACATGCAAGCTCCTGGAATTGTGGGGGACAGAGGGAACAAGGGCCCCTCCTCAGCCCCACTCAGTTTAGAAGGGCAGCACCCCAAAGCAGAGGCTGCTCCCCCCCCCCGAGATGCAGAGAATCTTCTACCAGAAAGTCAGGTTGGCCTTTTCCAGCAGGAGGTCTGGGCTAGAGAAAGGCTTAGGCACATTCTCTTTTTATTTGCAGCAAATCCAAAGGGGTGGTGACCTTCGAGCCCCCAACCGTAGACAGGAGAGCTGCTGCCTCTGTCTGTTTGGATCCTCAGTACTTAGATTCCTGCTTGGTCCACAGTCAGTGCTTAATGAATGCTCAGTGATTAATCACCTTCCCTTATGGACTAAATTTGTCCCTTTGTTATTCCTAAAGGTCACAGATCTAGAATTAAAAGGGGCTGTCCAGGTCTTATGGTCTCTGTGGAGAGGACAGAGAGTGTGGTCAGTATAACTATATAGTTTGCAGATGAGGAAACTGAGGTAGTGAATGTCATAGGCAGGATGTGAACCCAGAGACTGGGGCTCCTAAGCTAGTGGCCTTTTCTGGACAGTGATGCTCCCCACGAGACTTTTCCATGGACCCCAGAAAGAGAGAATTAAGGAAGAAGAAAGGGTATTTAATTAGCTACTTGAACTTTCGTTTCCAACTTCTGTTTCCTGCAGAACAACCTGGGCCCCCCCTGAGCCCCTGGGAGGGGCTCCTCGCCCCAGGCTGGGCACATTTCCCGTTGATGATCCAACCTAATTAATGGATTTTCAGCCTATGCTCTGGGGTCCCTGGAACTTGCTACTCTGTGAACTGGAGGCCCTGGAGCCTGTGGTTATCATCACTGAATAGTCTGTCGTGGGAAACAATGACACTGACACCTAGAGAAGACTTGAGAATCTTCGAAGAATGTGGTAGTACATGGGTTCATCGGAGCCTTGTTACAATTCTATAAAGTTTCCTAACTGTCCCTATTTTATAGATGAGGAAACTGAGGCAAAGAGGGGTTATGGGACTTGCCCAGGGTCACACTAAGTGTCTTTCTGTTTCTCTACACTGCTCCACCTCTCTGACCCTATGGTCCAAGTGTTAATAGGGCAAAAGTGAAACTCTGCCTTGTTTTTATGGTGTTGACAACCTTGAACCTCTGGGCCTCTGATTCATAAATGAACTCTGAGCCCTAAGAACAGTCTTATGGATTTGGGCATTTTCTTCACTTCTCTTCCCCAGGAGCCTCAAGTCCACTCTCCTCCCCTGCCCCAGCTGGTCCTGCCCCAGTCCTGTCTCAGACCCTCTCCCCGGGCACCAGCCCTAAGAACACCCCACTATTTTGTGTGGCTGAAGCCCCCAGGCTCCAGAAAGGAGACTGCTGCCAGGTGGAAAGGCTGTGATTAGAGAGATACTTATGAATCAGAGGAGCTGGCACTAAATGGTTTTGTTTTTCTCAGTAAGAAAACAAAACAAGACTGGAAGCCCCCAGAGAAGTTGGCCTTGCTCCATCATGATAGGAAGGACCCTCCGTGCCTCCGGGAGACCAAAGGACTTCCTGGCTTGAAGAGCTCAGCTCCATTCTTCTTCCTGAGGCCTCCTGGCCCTTGGCGGAGAGCTGGATGTTGGAATTCCCTTGGAGCTGGCTCTTGGCCTGCCTTCCCCAGCCTTTCTGCTCCCCCCTCACTTCTGAGGCTTCCTTTCTCTCTGTATCATGGAGGCCTCTTCCCAGAGACCAACGGGTCTTTTACAGACTTTTCTTCCATCCCTTGATCTCCTGCCAATCTCCCTTTACCTCAGCCGGAGCAGCTGCCCAGGTGGTCGCCTGTTAACTGCCTAGATTACCTCCTGACTAGCATCAGGTCTTGGTCTAATAGCCCTAATCCCCTGAACTCTCTTCATTTACCGTAATGGTTCCCTCTCCTAGGAAGGGATGTGGAGAGGAAGCTGCAGGCCAGGGCTCAGGCTGCTCCATTAGCCCTCCCCATCCCCCGCACCACACAGCAAGCTCAAGGCCAAACCCCAAGCCATGCCATCACTGGCTTTCAGGGGATCCATTCGTTCATTTTCAAGGGATATAATTTTTTCTTATTATTGTTTTCAATGTTTCCATATCACAGTCATTTCTTGAAATAGGAAGGTGGAGAGATAGACAGACAGACGGATGGAGGGACAGATGGACGGATGGGTGGATGGATGGGTTAGGTAGGTAGATGATAGCTGGATGGATGATGGATGGATGGATGGATAGGTAGATAGATAGATGATGGATGGATGGATAGGTAGGTAGATAGGTAGGTAGATAGATAGATAGATGGATAGATAGATGGATAGATGGATAGAGAGACGTTTCCAGATTTCAGACCAACCCTCTATCCATCATGCCATTTTTGCACATATACATATGTATATTCAATATAAATTATGTTATGTATATCTTCAACATTGTATCATATATGTGATGTTTTTATCCTTCATTCTTGAAGAAGGCCATGATCTCAGGGGAGGTGATGTCATGACAAGCACGTGAACTGGATTTCAGTGAGGGGGGGCTGTCCTAAGTCCCCAGCTCACTTTCTCCTCCAGAGTCATCTGGGTCCAGTGACCAGATAGGAATCAGGAAGACTGGAGATGGCTCTTGGTGTGAGGCAATCAGGATTAAGTGACTTACTTGCCCAAGGTCACACAGCTAGTAAGTATCTGAGGCAGAATTTGACCTCAGGTCCTCCTGACTTCAGGGCTGGTGCTCAGCTTCTGTCTCCATTGTGGAAAACTGAAGTGATAATTTGGTTTCCATGCCTTCCACCTCCATCTCAGTGCTCTTACCCCGCTTTCCCATTTGTGCTCCTTTCCTTCTAAGTTCCCATGAATCCATGTCCAGGTCCTCCACTGGAGCAGTCTGATTGAGCTTACACCATCACATGGCAGACGCCAGTATTTCCCCCTCCAATAATCTCTCCCTTTAGAATCTTTCAAATGAAGGAGGTCGATCAAATGGGCTCTGGGATCCACTTCTGCCCTCAGTCTCTGATCCTCAGACTAGAGCAGAGGGAGGCAGAAATATTCAGAGCAGCATTTTTGTGGGAGCAAAGAACTAGAAACAAAAGGGGCACCCAGCCATTGGGCAATAGCTAGCCAAACCGGTGCATTTAAATGCAAGGATATTTGGGGGATCTGTAAGAAACATCAAATCCTGGAAGAGGGAGATTAGTGTGACTGAATGCACAGTGAAGCCCTGGAAGCAGCAGCCCTGGAAAATGGCAAAAAGAGCAGGTACTTGTGTCTAAAGAATGGAGAATGAATACAATGATCCAAGACAATTCTAAAGGAGTCACGATGAAAAAGAGGGTCTCTGAAAAAGGACCAAAGCATATTGTTTTTCCTTCCTCCATTCCTTCCTCCTTCCTTCCTTTTTTCATCCTTCCTTTTCTCCTTCCTTCCTCCCACCCTCCCTTCCTCCCTTTCTTCCCACCCTCCCTCCCTCCCTTCCTTCCTTTCTTCCCTCCCTCCCTTCCTTCCTTCCTCCCTCCCTCCCTTGCTTTCTTCCTTCCTTCCCTCCCTCCTTTCCTTCCTTCCTCTCTCCCTCCCTCCCTTCCTTCCTTCTTTCCTTCTCTCCCTCCTTCCTCCCTCCCTCCCTTCCCTCCTCCCTCCTTCCTCCTCCCCTCCTCCCTCCTTTCCTCCTTCCTTCCTTCCTTCCTTCCTTCCTTCCTTCTTTCCTCCCTTCCTCCCTTCCTCCCTTCCTTCCTTCCTTCCTCCCTCCCTCCCTTGCTTTCTTCCTTCCTTCCCTCCTTCCTTCCCTTCCTTCCTCTCTCCCTCCCTCCCTTCCTTCCTTCTTTCCTTCTCTCCCTCCCTCCCTTCCCTCCTCCCTCCTTTCCTCCTTTCCTCCTTCCTCCCTCCTTTCCTCCTTCCTTCCTTCCTTCCTTCCTTCCTTCCTTCCTCCCTTCCTTCCTTCTTTCCTCCCTTCCTCCCTCCCTCCCCCCTTCACAAAATGACTAATTTGGCAATCTTTTACATGATTGCACATTTAAAATCTCTGTCTTCTCAGAGGGGGAGAAGGGGAAGCAAGGAAGGTTAGAATTTGAAACTCAGTGCTTCAAATAAACAACAAATATTTAAAATAGCTTTTACATGCAATTGGGGGAAATAAAATATTATTTTAAAAAGAAAGGAACATCACATGATGCCTAAAGGGTCATTCTGGGATCTGAAAAGGTCTGGTTTCAAATCCTGTCTTTGACATGGAGGAACTAGGTGACCCTGGGCAAGTGGCTGAACTTCTTGTTCCTCCTGATGGATCAATCTGGGTGGACGGAGAGGGTTCTGGCGGAGTCTAGTGGAGTTGTGAAATGCCCATTCTGGACTACAGCCACAGACCAGCACGGACATACAGACACACACAATTACAGACACGGACACTCTCTTCAATGAATTCCTAAACTGCTTCTGAACTGGTACTAAAGCTTCCAGGACACTGAGTGCACAAACACACGTGTAGGCATACGCCCTTCCAGGAGGGCCAGCCTGGCATAATGCAGAGTGAAAAGGAAAGGATGCCAGTGAACCACAGTCTCATCAGCCACACACTGCTCGTGACCCTGGGAAAGTTGTGCTGTGGATGTCCATCCAGGGTGAATGAGATCCTAGGAAGATGCCATCCTGCACGGGCAGAGGAAGCCACTTCCCCCCATCAGGGACTTCCCATGTCTCTGAGTCCTGGATTTAAGGGAAGCAAAATGAATGAAAGGAAATAATCCTTAAGCCTGAACAAGGCAGGAGCTGGGAGGCCAGTTCTTGTCCTTGGGAACTTGTTTTCTACCATGAGAGGAAAGCCCTCTGTGAGCAGGCCCCCAGAACGGGGCTGTAATGTCCCAGAGGGGGAGAGTTGACTCAAAGGGTCCTTGGTAGAAGGGCCTTGGCCAGAGGGGATGGTGCCATCCCAGAGTGCAATAGGGCTCACTAGAATCCTCATACTTGCAGAATGGATGTGTGCGAACGCATATAGAAAAAATACACTGAGTGATTCAGTGACTTGTCCCAAGTCCCACAGCCAGCACAAGTCAAAGGCAAAACTTGAACCCAGGACTTCTGAACTATTTCCATTGTCTTTTATTAATGTTAATATTAATGCACACATACATAATCCATTCATATATATTATCTATACATACATACACATACAAACATAGATGTGTGCTGTCACGGTTCTGGTTCTTGTCCTTCATGCTCAGAGAAGACCAAAATGCCTCAATCTGTTAGAAACAAATCAATGTGTGTACCTGCGACAGGTTAGGAATGCTCTACCCCAGGATGGTGAACCCCTGGGTGGGCACTCTAAGCCTATGCATCTCATGGTCCCTTTGAGCTGGTTCCACTCTGCTTCACTCCTAGAGCACAGGCCCCCTCTCTGATGAGAGCATGTCATGCTGGGGGTCCCGTACCAGGGTCTCCCATGGTGCACAATCAATTCCAAAGCTCTTAAGAGACCTTCAGAGTGTCCTTGAATCACTTTTTCTGACCCCCATTCCCCCCACCCGTGAGTCCTTGCCCATAAATAGTCATTCTGGTAAGCCTGCATCGGGCACTGGATCAAAGTGGCCAGTCCTTTGTAGTTTCATCCTCTGTGACAGAGTTTGAATGCAGGACAATTTATCTTGAGAAAAGACCTCAGGGTCCTCAGGGTCTGGGATCTTGAATTGAAATTGAAATCAAATTAAAATGGAAGCAATTCCGTTCCCTGACACGGCGCTGGAAGACTGTTCAGGCTTCACCAGCATAGAGCTGTGAGCTGGGCACAGCGACTCTGTACACTTTCCAGTTTGGGAGTCTCCCAAGCACTGAGTGGGCTCTGGGAATTGAACTTCCCCCCAGCATTCGAAACTTCTCTATTTGCTGTAACCAATGGTTCCACATATGGATGGGGCCTTAGAGATATAGATATGATATAGAGATAAAGAGATAGAGACAGAGATAGAGATAGAAGTAGAGATAGAGATAGAGATAGAGATAGAGATGATAGAGATAGAGATAAAGATAAAGGTTTAGGTGTAGGTATACATATACATATACATATACACATACACATACACAATACATATATGCATATAGATTAGATCTAGATAGAGATAGAGATAGAAATAGAGATAGAGATAGAAATTTAGGTGTACATATACGCATACGCATACGCATGCACATACGCACACGTACAATACACATACACATACACATACACATACACATACACATACACATATACATATACATATACATATAGATAGAGATAGAGGTAGAGCTAGAGCTAGAGATAGAGACAGAGACAGAGGTAGAGGTAGAGATACAGATATAGATACAGATATAGATACAGATACAGATATAGATAGATTAGATATATGAATGCATAACACATATATATTAAATTTTTAAAAAAGTTCCTTTGAAGTGCCATGACTTAAGAAAATGGAAGCCTCCTTTAACAAAGGCCTTGCCCTCTGCTAGGGGCAGCTGCGAACATGTGCAGCTGCTTTCTCCCTCGTGGGTGGCCTCTGGTGCTTCTAGACTGACCCCTGACCAACCTCACATTCATTTGTAGCCCTTTAATTAGGGAGACTGAGATGCTTCTGGAAGCCTCCCTACATATGCAAGAAATCTTCTCTGCCGACACAAAAATGGTTCTGGGGGAGGCACAACCTAAAACCAGCCAGCCCTCCCTTCTTTCCCCCATTTCTTAGACTGCCTCTTCTTGGGCCCAGTTTGGAAATGATAGAGTCAAGGAGCAAGGTGGCTTCTTGCCTTCCCTATGTGGAAAAAATCAGAGAAAACCATAAACGGTCCTCAAAAATAATGTCTAATAATGTAAACACATGGGTAAGAGCATTCATCATTTGTAAAGTATTTATGGTAATTAATGATTGGGGGGTCTCAACCGAGCGTTAAGTAGCTTTACTTGAGGCACTAACAAAGGGAGGGAACCCTTGAGGTGGGAGCACAATCCCTTTCAGGGGGAAATCTTGGCAGGACATAGTTTAAAGTATGCTAAGCAGGTGTCCCCCTGAAGGTAATTATAAGCCCCTCTTCTTCCCTCCTCTCCCCAAGTCCTATCTGGGCACCAGTGCATTCTTAACCTCTAAACCCTTCAACATATAGCAAGCATCTGGTTCGGTGAATTTATTTAATTTGGGTTGAATGAAGCAAAAATAATATTTTAAAATTCCAATCAGCCTCTGCTGACAGCAGGAGATCAAGGTCTCTCCTACCTTAATGATGCAATTAAGCTGATCTCATTATTACCCAGAAACACACAATTCTTCAGGGTCTGAAAGCATTGGGAAAAACCTGATGGGGTCATGAGATGGTTGCCTGCTGGGGGGAGCACAGCAATGCATTGTGGGATTCTCCTGCATCTGACCCATCCAGGGGATCATGGCCATCAGGCAGCTTCCTCTGTACCAGCAGGAAGGCTTGGGTATTTGAGGACTGGACCCCAGCATCTAGGAGATATAATGCTGCTGCTGTTGGTTCATACCTATCATTTTATTCTTGCCCTGAGCTGCTTTGTGGGAGGGAATGAGTCCCAGGAGCCCCGGGCACAGGCAGATAGACGCAAGTGGTGACTTCTTGGGGGATGCTCCAGGATCCCGGTCAGGCATGGCCACTGACCACAACAGAGAACTCATCTAGGATCAGTCGTGGCCAGAAGAGTTGGCCTGAGGCTTTTAGAGAAGAACAGATTGGGGCCCCCTGGCCATTACTCTTCCATCGAATGAACTGAGATGGGTGGAAGACAGACCCATCATCTCTGTTTCATACATGCTAGATCCTTTTCCCCCAGCATAAAAATTAAATAAATCATGAGAAAGTTAGAGGATAGAGTCCTGAATGAGGAAGCCCTGGGCAGAGATCCAGTCTCTGATACTTGAGAGCTCTGGGATTCTGGGAAATTCACTCCATCTCCTTCCTCTGGGCATGGCCATCCCTGGAACCTGCTCCCTCTGCATCCCCACCTCCCAGCTTCCCTGGCTACCTTCATGGATGCTAGGTGACTGACACTGTCAGGAAGTCTCTCCACGGATGCAAATCAGCAACTCATTCTTAACCGGTAGTATTAGAGCATTGTCTCCCAAGACACCGAGCGACTGAGTAAATGTCCAGGGGTCCCACAAGCCGGATGGTCAAAGACCAAACTTGAACGGAGGCCTTATGAACTCCAAGGCTGAGCTTCTACCCACTCTAGGAACCATGGCACTCCTGCCTCTCAGAGGAGTAGGACCGGGTTAGTAGGGCCTGGTTAGAACCATGATTTCCATGGAAACCCACCCATTTTCCCCACACCAGGATGGTTCTCAGTGGGTTTGTATTGGGACTGTTCTTCTTGGAAACAAAAGTAGAAAACATTACCCTAGGAGGTTGTTAGGAAGTAAAGCCTTCAGTCCACTCATTAGCTAGTTTGTAGCTGTTTTCATCCACGAAGGGGAGGTTTTTCTATCAGATCCATCCAGGGAATATTGCAATGAGACCCAATAAGTGACCAGGTGCTTTCTAGGCTGTGAGGCCTGCTAGCAGTTGGAGAATTTCACCAAGGCTCATTGGTCAGGTAGAAACTGTCACCTTGAAAAGGCCAGGAAATGAAGAAGTCGTTCTAAAACTCAAGGTGCCCTAAGAGACTATCCAGAAGCCTTGGGCTCCCTAGGGGGAGGGGGCACTGTTAGTCATTCTCCCCAAGACACAAGAAAGACAGATTTAGAGCAAGAGGGAACCTTGCAGACCAACAAGTTCAACTGCCTCATCTTACCCAGGGGAAACCCAAGATTCTGAGTGGGAGGGAGACTTGCCCCGGTGTCATAGTTACCAAGTAGGAGAGAGGAAGTGTGGTACAATGGAGAGAGCAGTGACTCCAGAATCAAAAGATCTGGTTCAAGCTCACCTGATTATCTACTTCTGTTACGAACTTGGGGAAGGCATTTGTTTGGAGTAATCTTTGACTTCTCCTTTTTCTCTTTCTTTCTTTCTTTCCTTCTTCCTTTTTCTCTTTCTTTCTTTTCTTTCTTCCTTTCTTTCTTTCTTTCTCTTTTTTCCTTTCTGCCTGCCTTCCTCTCTTTCTCCCTTCCTTTCTTTCTTCTTTTTCTTTTCTTTTCTTTTCTTTTCTCTTCTTTTCTTTTCTTTCTCTTTTTTCTTTTCTTTCTTTCTCTCTTTCTTTTCTTTCTTCCACTCTCTTTTTTCCTTTCTGCCTGCCTTCCTCCCTTCCTTCCTTTCTCCCTTCCTTTCTTTCTTCTTTCTTTTCTTTTCTTTCTTTCTCTTTTTTCTTTTCTTTCTTTCTTCCTTTCTCTCTCTCTTTCTTTCTTTCTCTCTTTCTTTCTTTCTTTTTTCCTTTCTGCCTGCCTTCCTCCCTTCCTTTCTTTTCTTTCTTTCTTTCTTTCTTTCTTTCTTTCTTTCTTTCTTTCTTTCTTTCTTCTTTTCATCTTCCTTTTTCCTTCTACTCCTTCTTCTCCTTCACATCCTCCTCCTCCTCCCTCCTTCTCCTCTACCTCCTACATGGAACAAATGAGTGGGAAGAGTCAGATGTGACACGGCAACCATGAACCTGGGTGTTTGGGAGGGTGGCAGTGCTTTTGAAGTTCAAGGAAGGTTGGGAAGAGGGAAGAATTTGAGAAGAAAAGTAATGACTTCTGCTTTGGACAACCAAGCCCTCAGGCCAAGAGAGTTCCCTCAGGCTCTCAGGGTTCAAGACTCTGCCTTGAGTTGCACAGATACCAAGAGTTAGAGACAGGAACTGAAACAAGTTGTTTGTGTTTTGTGGGATTTTGACTGTAAGTTCCATTATAGCCACCATTCAATGCTATCTCTTATTAACTGACTTTTTAAAAATCCCCTTGTGATTTCTTTTGCTTTAGAGAGTTTCCTGGTAGGCACCAAGGAGTAAAGCAACTTGTTCAGGTCCTGCTGTCGGTCAGTGTTAGAGGTCAGTTTGGATCCAGTTCTTCCTGCTCTTCTGCCAGCTCACACAATCCACTACTCTCTGCTACCTCCAATAGCTCAGATTCCCATTCCATTCCCTGTAAGTCTGGGCTCTACTATCCAAGAATTCTAAGTTTTGTTTATCTTTTAAATGTAAGTTTGAAAGAATTCTATAGAGTTCATTTTCCATGGGAGGATGAAGAGTAAAGAAGTGACCAATCACTTTGCTGTGACAGGTGGGAGCAGGGGATAGAATAAGGAAGAGAAAAGTAGGGCATTTGGAGCTGTCATTTTATGCTGCTAATAGGTAGATATCATTAGGGAAGTGAACCTCAAGAGACTCTCTTTTCTCTTCTTTTTATTCATCATTTTTTCTTTCTTTTTCTATTCCTCCACATCACTCTTCATTATTCCCTTTTTTTTCCTTCTTTCTCCTCAGTTCTCTCCCCCTCCCCATATGCCTCTGTCTCTCCTGTTTCTGTCTGTCTGTCTCTCACTTACCCCCTTCTCTTCAATGTCCTAATTGGCCTGGAAATGTCTCATCCCAAGAGGTGGACTAAAGCTTAGGAACTCCATCTTTCCCAGAGGAGTTTTCAGGGGGCAAAGAGCAGAAAAGGTTAATAAAGCTCAGACATTCAAGACAGCTGGGAAAAGAGCCCAATGGAGGGCCAGCTAGTTGAGCCTCCCAGAGGTCTTCACCATTTCCTCTCTCTCTCAAGCCTGCTTGTGCAAGATGATGATGGTTTTTCATTAGCCAACTTGTACTTCCTTTTCCTTCAGGATTTATGTAAGTGGGTTATATTTGTCCAATCTTCCAGGGAATTTGTTCATTATTCTGGGTCTGAATCTAGCCATCTTTGCCTCCTAAAGCTCCAGAAATGGGTATATCTAACAACCTTGAGAAGCCACTGGGATATTGTCCCAGAATCCCTGAATCTCCGAGTCGGAAGGTTCCCTCAGAGACCATCCGGTGCCATCACTAAACGAATCAGAAGCACTTCATGATAACCCTCATAATCTCAAAGAGGGAGAATCCCCCAAGGGTAGAAATAGTTTACGCAGATTTCAACATTTGTCGAAGTCTGGCTCTTCATTTGGGCTAGCTGTCCAAGTCAGTGGATTCAGAAGAATGTCTAGAAACCCCCCCCCCCCATCAGGAAGCATTGTTCATTATCAGTTGGGAAGGAGGTCTCTCATGGAGTGCCTCAGGATTTTGGACCCTGGCTCTGGGCTGGTTGACCTTTATGTCAGTGATAGAGATGAAGGAAGAAAGGGTACAAATAGTGTCCTTAGTCCTAGACATTCTGCCTCTTTAAATGAAGCCCTGGAACATATTGAAATTGGAGGTTTCTGCAGTCCATTAAAATTCCTGGATCTAAACATTTAAAATTCTTTTAAAACAGAGCAATTGAGTTTAAGAAAGATGGAGAAGTATGTTAAGGAAAATCTGATCACCATGTCCACCTTATTTGTTAACCAAAAGAATGACAGGAAATGTTTTTTTTTTCACATTTGTTTCTGATGTCTAACTACCATTTCTGTAAAAAAAAAACCGAGAGACTCAATGAAATGAAGCTTTCCTTTGTATTACTGAGATCAGAGGATCATTGGTTTACAGTTGGAAGGACTTTTAGAGACTATAGAATTTAGTCTTCTAGCTCAGATGGGGAAACTGAGGCACAGAGGGGCTAAGGGACTGACTCATGGTCCCAGAGCAAGTAAGGATCTGAGACAGGATTTGACCTTGAGTCTTCTTGATTCCATGGTGTCACTCTCATCACCTCATCTAGCTGCCTCATCTTTAGTGAGTGTCTTCTCACTCTTGCCCATGTGTTTTCCACCCAAAAGAAAGCAAATGTTTTCAGGGCAGAGGCTATTTTGCCTTTTTCTTTGTATCCTCAGGGCCTAGAGCAGTAAAAGTGTGTGCTTCCTACGTGCTGTGGCATTCAATTGATCTTTCCTTAGGCACCTAGCACCTCACTCTGCGTTGGCCTAGTCTACAAGGAAAATAAGACGTGCATGAAGCACTGAGTCCTCGGGGTCAGGGAAGGGACGTGACCAGGGTTCTGGTCACTCACATGGGGTGACTCCCTTCAGGGCCATCCTGTCCCTTCTGTTGCACCCATCACTTAGATAGCCTTATGACTCAGTCCAGTCAATTTCTTCCCTCCTTGGTTACACACTTGAGCTGAGAGCTGAGAATGCCAAGTCAAGTCAGAAGAAAGACCATTCCTGCTCTCCAGGAGCTTCCATTCCAATGGAGGAAGAAGCTGAAAGGGAGGAGGTTTGGGGAAGAAATCTGGGAAGTCAAGAGGAGATCCCAGAGAGAAACAAAGGAGGGAACATGGTGGGCCTGAGTGATTTCCTTAAAACGGAGGTTCCCGAAGGAACTGATCAATCAGGTTTTTTCTTAAGGGAAGTCAAGTTTTACTCTTTGTGAAGTGCTTAAACCCAACGAGAAACATGAACTACAACAAGAAAAACAAATAGCAAAACAAAACCCACCCTTCTCCCTCCCTCTCCTGGATCCTCCAACTGGGGCATGGGGCAAAAAAGACAACATGTGGGAACTGTGGCAGAGAAGTGGAATGGCCTCCTAGGGATGAGGAGGGTGCTGCATCTGGGTAAAGAAAAAAGGAAGGAGGGACAGAAGAAAAATCTAGAGAGGAATGATGTGGCATTAACCGAGCCACATACAATATACAAAGAAGAAACTTGGCAGTTTTGTGAAGAGAAATCCTGCCTTTCTCAATAGCCAAGACAGCTATGGTCCATGGATGAATAACCTCTCCCAAAAGAATAGCTTCTCCCTCTGATATTTCTGAAAACTAATGGATGGAAGTGAAATGATTTTCATTGTTGCAGATCCAAATCTACGTATGCATGGGGCTCTTCTCCTTTCTGTCTTCCTATGCATCTATCACTTCCTATGCACCTAATCCCCAGAGTGCTCGGTGGGTCTTTGGCACATTCTCTTTGCATTGCATGTGACATTTGGGTTGTCCTTTGGTCTTCCATCTCTTGGCCTGTTACTGGACCCCCTTTTCTGGTCATATGTATCTCTCATGACATCAATCAGCCAATGACCATTTATCAAGAGTTCATTATGTACAGGCACTGTGTGTGCAAAATGCTTTCCATACACCATTCCATCTGATCCTCACAACAACTGAATTACCTAAGTGTTATTATATATGTATGGATGTAAGTAAGCATATACATATTTTAACTATTATTATCATTTCTAAGGTCTGCTATGTGACGCAGTGGAGAAAGTGCCAGGGCTGGCGTAAGGGAGACTCCTCTTCTTGAGTTCAAATCCAGGAATAGAACATATACTAGTCACTTCACCTTGTTTGCCTTGATTTTGTCATTGGTAAAATGAATTGGAGAAGGAAATGAGAAATCATTCTAGCATCTCTGCCAAGAAAACCCCAAATGGGATCACAAAAAAAGTTGGACACAACCAGACATTATTATTTCCATTTCAGACATGAGGAAATTAATGTTTAAAGTAGTTCAATAGGTATAACCATATCAAATTGCTTACCTTATTAATGAGAAGCATGGGTAGGAAGGAAGGGAAAAATTCAAAAATTTAAAAACAAATGTTAAAAATTGTCTTTACATGGAATTGGGGAAAAATAATAAATAAATATTTTTAAAGTAGCTTTATTTAAAAAAATAAAATCTTTCTTTAAAAAAGCAGCTTTATAACTTGCCTAGGATCATATAGCTAATAAAATTTCCCTGACATTAAGCCCAGCATTCCAAGATGTGGTGCTATCTGGTCATTCTTGCTCACTAACGAGGGGCAATGGTATAATGATATTTCTGACAATACTTCTTTCATATTGCTCCTCATTATTATGGTCTAGCCTTCGCATGCCCATCATTGCCTTTTGGTTGAGCCTTCAGAATTATGAGGGGTGATTAACTCATTTTTATTTGGGGGTAAAAGACAAGTGTATTGAAATTTTAGTATTTTATTTTTCTTTATATTTTTAAAATTCATAAAAATGAACATTTTCATATTCATAGAAAACAGATTGTCTATTTCATACAAAGCATGAATAAAAATTTTAACATTGTTCTGCTTGCTAAAGGTTTCTTTTAAACTTTCTCATTTCCCCTCTTTAAATCCTCAGAACAGAACCAATTCACCTCAGATCATTTGTTTTTCTTATATTGGTCTCTCAATATCCTTTGAACACATAAAGGCTCTAAAGGGACCACTGTTTCCTTTCTTCCTATTAGAATGTTAGCCCTTCCTGATTCTTTTAGCTACTTCCAGTTGTTCAATCTTGCCAAGATTATCTTGAGTCTTGTGTTTGTATTTCAATGTTCCTCCTAAGCTCTGATCTTTTCAGTAGGAAGATTGAAAGTCCTCTATTCCATTAAAAATGCATTCCTCCTCCCCCAACCCAGTGTGTTATATGCAGCTTTTCAGCATAAATACATCCTTATCATTTTTGGAATTTTGTATTCTAAGATCTAGTCTCATATAAAGTATAAGTTGCCAGTGCTCGGGTGATCCCAACTACGTTCCTTGGTACTTGAACTCTTTCTCCCATGCTTTTTCTAGTATTTATTTTTCTTTTGCCTGTAAACTCTGAATTTTGACTTTGATATTCTTGGAACTTTTCTTTTGGCCGGTTTCCTTCAGGAGGAGATCAGTGTATTCTTTATATCTTCATTTTACCCTCTCCTTCTAAGAAGTTCAGGAAGTGTTTGTTTAGGATTTCATGAAATACAGTGAAGACTTCACTTCTAAAACCATGGTTTTTCAGGAAATCTGATGATTTTTAAATTATCTTTCTATGCTTTATTTTCTAGGTCAGTTCTATGATTTTTGAACTTTTGATTTTGTTCTAATATTTATTGCGTCTTAGAGTCATTTATTTCTGTTTCTTCTAATTTTTTGGTCATCTGCTAACTTGGTTAAGGTTCACTATTTTCTGTTCCAAGTTGTTATTCTCCTTCCTATTTTTCTCCAGTACCTTTATTTCATTTTTATGTTGCTTCATTTCTTCTTGGTATTAATTTAGTTCTTGTAGAAAATAGAATTTTCCCTTAATTGTTATGAAGTGACTCTATCCTAAATTGTTTTATAAGAATTTCTGCATCTATTATAATTCTTTCAAAAGTGAAATTTTTTTCAACTATCAAGGATTTGTTTTTTCCTTCCCCAAACTCATTATTTTGGAAAAATAAGAAAATCAAAACTCTTATAACAAAGGAGCAGAGTTAAGCAAATCAATTCCCACATTGTCCATGTCCACAATCCCGTTATTGTCTGTATCTCCTTTGTTTTAGTTATCTCTCTAACCTTAATTCCTGAATTAGGTGTTTGTCTATCTGTCTGTCTATGTATCTGTTCATCTACTGATTTGTTTACTTATTTATCTGTTTGTTTGTTTAGATCAGAGTCTGATTCTGACCCTTTTGGTGAAGTTGGGCCTGTTTGGTATTGACTTAGGTTTCAGGGATAATCTCCGCCTCCCAGGCGGAAGACCTAAGTGTAGGACCTTTCCCTGGATTTTTGAAGTTGAGTGCTAACCCTTCAAGGTCTCAAGATAGACTTCCAAGAGACTTGTAGCCTCTAAGCCTGTAGTAACCTTATAAGAGGGTTGTCAGTGATCACTAAAACTCTCCATAGTTTTCGAGATCCCTACTGTGGTTTTCTGACGTCCCTGGAGTTTTTTTCCAGGGTGTCTCCATGGACAAGAGATTTCTAAGCTTCCTTGTCTCTGGTCAAGTTGGAAATCTAGGATGTTTCTCTGCACCAGTGCTGGGTTCTGGGCTGACGTTCTGGTGCTGGGGTTCTAGGTAGGGTAATGCCAGCTGTAGTTTCTCATTGTACTTCTTGAACATCAGTTGACTTGGTACAATTTTTAGGCTTTTGGTGGAGTTGGTAGATGGGAGTGAGATTGCTTGCCTCCCTAGGCAGCCATATTGGCTAGAAGTTAAGAAATGAACATTTTCTATTGCATTTATATGAAGGTGAAGAAACTAACAAGATAGAAAAAATTTTTTTTATAATTTTGTTGATTTTTGGTCTTTTGTGCAAAAGCTCTACATTTGACTTTTCCTTCAGTTACTCATCGATGTCTTCATTACTCAATACATCCATATTTTTATCGCATAATATATCAACATGACATCATTTAGTATGTCCATATCTTATACTCATCCACACCAATATCAGACATATCTCACATGTATTATATATTGAACACATCAAGATCAATATCATGTACACTTACAAATGTATATAATAAATTTAAAAAAAAGAAAAAATAGGTTAAAGCTTGTCCCTCATTACCCAGTAGGAAGCTATCTGCTCATGCAACCATGATGAAACAATGACTACTTTTGCAATCAGAAGTTTGGGGCTGAGGAACTGGCTCCATCATGACCTCCCTGGAAGGCCTGGATGAGTGGCTTCATCTCCCATTTCTGTCTCCTCATCTATAACACACAAAATAAATACCTCCATGTCTTCATTTATTTCAAAAATTTCACAAATTAGACATAGCTAAGAATTATCTGGTGCTTCCTATGTTCCAAGCCCTTGTAATGACTCATTGAATCCTCATAGCCATTCCTGGAAGGGAGAGGCTGTTATTATCCCCATTTCATAGAACAGGAAACTGAGGCAAATAAAGATAAAAGACTTGCCCAGCTTCACACAGATGGCCTCTGTTCTCTTCCCCTACCAGTCCATCTTTCTCATAGCTGTTGCATCAATATTCCTACAGTACTGATCTGGATGGGGGACGTCCCCCACAAATTTTGCTCTTTCAAGGTCAAAGCCAAGTGCCCTCTGGCTACCAGGTACCTCATCAGGATGATTGATGCCAGTCTCTTTGACCCACTCTATATTCTGGTCAGACTGACCTGCATGCTGGTCCTTCTCCCTCTATCAGATGGCACCTTTCCCTGGGGGCACTCCCTTCACATTCTCCCTAGAAAAGTCCCCAGCTTCCTCCAAGACTCAGCCCACGTGTCCCAACCTGCCTGAGGGATTCCCTGAGCACACTTCACACCTCTGCCTACCTTCAGAAACTGGTCCTGCTACAGGATTTGGTATTTAGGCAACTGTTTCCTCAAGGCAGGAAATGCTTGGTCATTTTATCTCTGCAGCCTCAGTTCCAAACAATACAAATTGCATTTAGGCTGTTTTTCAGTCATACCTGACTCTTTATGGCTGCACTGAGACATATCTTTTGGCAAAGACATTGGAGTGGTTTGGCATTTTCTTCTCCAACTCATTTTGCAGATGAGGAAACTAGGCAAACAGGGTTAGGTGACTGGTCTAAGGTCACACAGCTAGTGGAAGTAGATTTGAATGAGTCTTCTTGACTCCAATACACATATTGGACACATAACAAAAGCTTATTATTGAATGAACAAATGAATTTTAACAAAATCATAATTCTTTGTATTATCATTTAGTTGCTTCATTTATTTGCTATGTGCAAGTTTTGTTTGCCTGATGATGTTATGAATTCTTCCCCCAGAGAGTAATTTGGACAGTGTCAACAAGTATAAAAGCAATTTTGAAAGTCTTAACTCTGATAAATCCATGATTAATCAGGATTCCAGAGGTCCCATGATGCACTTCCTCACAGAGAGAGAACAGACTCACTATGAATGATGGCGCATCCAAGCTTGGACATGGCCATCTTTGCATATTTTTCCCAGGAGGGTGAAGGAAGAAGGAGAGGGAAAAATGTTTGCTATTTTTAAAAAGTAAAATGATTATAAGCTCCTTAAACTCATGAACAATATATTATATGTTTTGTTTCTCTCATAACGCTTAGCACAATGTTGGACTAATAGCAAGTGAGAAATATGGATCTTAGAATGATTGTGATGATACTAATGAATATAAAGAAAGGCAGAGAGCGGAAGACCTAGTCTCAAGTCCTACCTCTGACTTGCGGACTTGGAGCCCTGGGCAAGTCTCTCTTCCCCAAGAAACTTTCTAAGACTCTAAATCAAAAAAGGGAGTACTAACCTGCATTGGTAAAAGAATTCTTGTCCTCTGGAAGTTCTGTCAGCCAATGAAATAACAGTGGAGTAAGCAGTAATAATAATAATAATACTTTGAATCAATAATTCACTTTGGGGTACAAAGTACCCCATTGGTCAGTAGGGGTGCATCATTGTCCAACTTGGCCTTGTATCTAAAGAGCCTCATTCTAACCCTTCCATATTTGCAAAGCAGGGGACATCCATGAGTCCAGGCCAGGGAGTGGAGATGTCATTTCCCATCAAGTTAATGGTGAAATCAGTTTCAGTGTCCAGCTCAGAATGGAAGCGCCATGTGCTTGGGTCCAGCGATGGTCTTCTCTTTGGGAGACGGACCCTACCATTTTCTGTGATGGCCGCCTTGACTAAGGGTGGGAGGCCAATCTTTTAGGAATATTGCATATGAAAGAATATCTTTTAATCTCTCCAAATGATATAATTGGCTAATTCGGACACCAGTGATTTTCAATGTGTCCGTTGAAAAGAAACCTTTGCTAATAGTGCTTTGGAGTTATAATTTTTTATGATGTCTTGGAATCCCCCCAGTTTATTCCCTTTCCTGTTCAGACTATTGCTTTGTGTTTGAAGGAGTCTGATGACATTTTGTCAAGATCCTAAAGTGAAAGATCCTGTCCCGTGTTACATGGACATTATCCAAAGGCATCTTGAGCTCCTTCCATGATCCTCAGCCTCTCTGCCATGCCCCACGTGTTCCTATGAGACCTCTGATATCTCTGGGATTTCAGATGTTTAGCAAACACACAAGCAGGTGATGAACAGTGGCTTTTAAATTTAAGATAGCAGAGGCAGTCTACAAATAGTAATCTCCTTCTTCTGTTTCCCATCATCTCCTGCTTCTTTTTGGACAAAATCTTTCTCCAATTCAATTACATTTAGGAAAAAAAAAAACTTGTTCCTCCAACTATATCAATCTTATCCTCTACTGTCTTTTGGATGTTTTAGATCTTAGTGGTTAAAATATTTTTGAGGGTAGTTAATTGGCACACCTTGGAGTGCAGAGGACCTGAATTCACATCTGGTCTTAAACATGCAATACCTAGCTGGGTGACCTTGGGCAAGTCACTTAATCCCATTGCTTTGGAAAACAAAAAATAAAAAATAGCTTTTTAAAAAAAATTAAACTTTTTTTTTAGGTTTTTGCAAGGCAAATGGGGTTAAGTGGCTTGCCCAAGGCCACACAGCTAGGTAATTATTAAGTGTCTGAGACCAAATTTGAACCCAGGTACTCCTGACTCCAGGGCCGGTGCTTTATCCACTATACCACCTAGCTGCCCCCCAAAATTAAACTTTTAAAAAATTCATTTATTTTTGTATCTTGCCCCTCATACACTCATTCAAAAAGAAAGACAAAAAATGTAGCAAATTCCCAAATTGTTGTTTATTCATTTTTTCAATTGTGTCTGATTCTTGGAGACTTCATTTTGGGGTTTTCTTTGCCCTTTCCTTCTCCATCTCATTTTACAAATGAGGAAATTGAGGCAAATCAAGTAAAGTGACTTGCCCAGGGTCACACAACTAGTAAGTGTCTGAGGGAAGATTTGAACCCAGGTTCAGCTCTGCTGGAGTGCTCTCTGCATTCTGGTTGCATTAGCCTTGGCCCAAACTGTGAACCTCCTGCTACATCTGGAGTCCATAATCCCTGTATCAGGAGGTGGGCAGCCTGGTTTGCCCTTGGTCCTTGGGAATCTGACCGATTGATTGTTCATTGCCCCAAGGTTACAGAACTGAACAGAGTCCCATAGGCCCGCCTGACCCCAGTCGGTGTTGGGCTTGGATTCTGGAGCTCCCAAAGGCTGTGCCAGATGGGGTTCTGCCTTCTATCAGCTGGGAGGGAGCACTCTCATTTTACAAATGCAGAAACTGAGACAAAGGAACGTAGCAAAATTCCCTCATGTAGCAAGACACAGAGGCTCGATTTGAACTCAGCCCTCTGTGTTGAAAGCCCCTCTGAGGGGTTCCAGCAGATACAATCCCAGGGCTTAGTACACTAGACCATGGCCATAGATGAGACTCAACGAACCCCAGGAAGACCGCTGAACCCAATTTCATGACTTTGCAGAGGGAATCTGAGGTCCAGAGTGATGGGATCACCTGGCACAGGTACTCAGTGCCAGAGTGACGGATTCAAATCCAGCATTCTGCTGGCCAGGACGTAGCTGCCATCAGTTTATGGGCTCCTGTCCCAGCAGCAGGGGCAGGTTCCAGTTTCTATGATGGCTTTATGTGTCAGGGATGACCAGACTGGACAAATGGAGGAGGACAGAGGAAGTGTCCCCACCTCAAGGATTTAAGAATAATACATCAATCATCTGTGCTGAAGTCCCAGACTTGCAGGTGGCAGAATGATGCTCTCTGGGCCATCTTTGGCTTTCTTGCCTCTTTCTCAAGGCTGGATTCACACAAAGTCACATCTCATTTCTCTACTATGGGCACTCAGAAGACTGGAACCATCCTTCCTTGGTACAGCAAGAGGACAATGTAAGTGCTGAAGGACATTGCACATATGTGTATATATAATATCTTTAGTATCTGTATAAATATCTATAGCATCTATATAAATATATCTATAGTGTCTGTAGAAATATCTCCCCAAGGGGGTTAAGCAGGTTACCCCTCCCTGAATATCATCAGATGGACAAGCATTTATTCCAGGCCTATTTGGTGCCTCTTACGTAGTTCAAGTAGGTGCCAAGTGCTGGAGATCCAAAGAAAGGCACAGCCAGTCCCTGAAGCATCATGGAACTTACAATCCAAGGGGACCCTAATGGGGATGGATAACATCAACACAGCCACGTGCAAACCAGCTAGCCTGGGAGTGGCGAAGATCATCCTGGTAGGAAGGCAACTCCGTGAAAGAAGTCCCCTTGAGAGAAGAGAAGAGATCAGAGTGAGAACTAGCCCAGCGCCATCCTTTTCACACTCAGTTTAATTTTATTCTGTTCCAAGCAGCACATATCTCATATTCCCTATTGTGCTTCATATAGAAAAATGAACATTTCAAAGGGCCTGTCCTCAAGACACCTACACTCTCACAAGGAAATGCAACATATACATAGACATGCAAGAATAAAATATACATGAAGTAATTCAAACTAATTTCATGAGGGAGAAAACAAGAAGTCTTGGGGGTTGGCACAGGGGTGGGGAAAAGGCAGAAGGGAAGCAAGTGTGAATTTTAGACTTCTAAATATTTTACATTGTAATTCCATCATAGTTTGGTTAAAAAGAAGTAATCATGAATTTTATTCACAATGTCAAGGGCATACATTTCTTTGCAATATGAGTTCTCTGAAATACTATTACATTTTAATTAATGCAATAATTTCTAAAACAGTAAAAAGAGAGAAAGAAGAAAGGAAGAATAAAGAAACAAAGGAGGACAGAGATGGAGGAAAGAAAGAAGAGAAAAGAAAAGAAAGAAGGAAATGGAGGAAAGGAGTTAGAAGGAAAAGCAAACAAAATAGAAAGGAGTCTTTAAAAGCATCCAATCTTTCCCCCTCCCCTCGCCAAATCCTAGACTCCAGTGTCTAGACTATCCAGCATGGGATGAAATGGGGGTTTCCATTTGGAGAAGCCAATGGAGGATCAGTGAGGGATGCACTCCTGCAGGTATCTAAATACTTGCTTTCTGAGATCCCTCCTGGGTCCATATGTCCTCCTTCAGTAGGGTGGTAATTTGGCCAACTGCAAATCTCCCTTGCCTTTTTAGGTCCAAGGTGGTGGCAGGGGAGGAGGTGGGGGAGGTTTCCATCATTGATTTTCTGAATCCTGAGGCCACATATGGGGCCAGGAGCACTCAGTTCAGGCTCCCTCACTCTTGCTAAAGAAAACAATCACTAATTAGAGTTAATAAAGGTAATATATTTCCTGGCCCTTCTGGAACATGAGTTGTGGCAATCTGGTGTTTGTACAAAGTGAAGGCTCTGGGCAGATCTGTGCTAGGACCCTACTGGCCCCCAGCTCCCTTTTGAGATGTCCACAGAACTCTCAGAATCCCCCTTCAGAGACAACCTTGGCGGGGAGCCTGAATGTGTGGTATGCAGGATGACCAGTCTTTGTGGTCAGAAGCTGTGATGCCATATCCCTCCTGTAAGCTCCTCAAAGGCAAGAGCCAGGTCATGTCTACACTTTCTCTCTCCCCGCATCCACAACAGTGCTTTGAGTAAGTTCAATGCATAATAACTGTGGGTTGATGGATAGAAGCCATCTACAGGCAAATAAATATTCACAGGGAAAGCAGTGGGGCTTGGGTGTCGGAGCAGCTGCGTTCCAATCTTGCCTCTGATATGAGTGACCTTTGGCAAGGTATTTAAACTCCTTTGACCACAGTTTTCCCATCTGTAAGATGGGGGAGGTGACTTCATGACCTTGAGATCTCTTCCAACCCTAAGCCTAGAGATCCTTCTCTGGAGGATTCTGTGATGCTCTCAAATGGACATTGTGGGGGAAATGCTGTGTAATGTTCAGTTAAATGTGAAAAGGATCCTTCTTTGCTTGGGGAGCAGATGGATCCTTGAGTTACCTGTGAGAACAAGGGAAAGATATCCCTGGGTCCCCCCAAGAAACACCTTTATCTGTGCTCAGTTCAACTGACTGACATTCCCACTGCTAGTTAATGGTGTGGGTTAAGATGTATTTGAGGAAGGAAAACTCCTTTTCAAAACAAATATATAGGGGTGGTTTAGGTGGTGCAGTGGATAGAGCACCGGCCCTGGAGTCAGGAGTACCTGAGTTCAGCTGTGACCTCAGACGCTTAATAATGACCTAGCTGTGTGGCCTTGGACAAGTCACTTAACCCCATTGCCTTGCAAAAACCTTAAAAAAACAAATATATAGATATGTGTGTGTTACACTGGGATATATAAAATAATAAAATAAATATAATGAATCATTCATAAAGGTCATATTTAACACACATTGTAGCAGACAGGCCTAACGCATTAGCTCATTAGCAAGCCAGTTAACTGAACAGTTTAGGCAGTTTCACATTGTAGACAAGGACCTTGAAACAAAAGACAGAGAATAGGCTACTTTGGGTGGGTACTGAAGTGAAATCTAGAATGGTCCTTAGGAATCACTGTGGGGAAATCAGGTAGGTGGGTCACAGGCAGGGAGGAGGCTTCCAAAGCAAGACCAGGCTGTGAAAGGAGGAATGGGAAATCCTAAAAGGAATTTTCCCTCCTGTAGCTTTTCCTAATAACAAGAATATGAGCCACCCCACTGCCAAGACTTCCCTGTCCCCCTGGGCAATACGTTTCATTAAAGGCAGTCTTCCTGCGTTGTAGAAGTGATTATCAAGCAGTGCATATCAGGTTCCTGTTTTCTAAGTCTGAAGTGGCCAAAGCACAGTATATGCATTCTTGGGGAGTGAATAAATTAGTCCACTGTGAGGAGAAACCATTAGAGTTTCAATTTATTTTTATCTAAAAAATGAAGCTTTCTTGAAATGTAATATTTACATGAATATTGACATCTATGGGATTGAACAGTTGGCTAGAAGGCAAGGGGAGGAGGGTCCCTGACTTGTTCCGTTGCTCTCAGGATATTTCAATATGTTTGTGTCTATTCAGAGAAGTGGATTTATGGATTGTGTCACCTAGTTTCAACAAAAATAATCTTCACAAAATGGACAATTTTCTTAAAAAGTCTCGCAAAGATTTGCAAAGACTGAGCACATGAAAACAAAAAGAAATATTGGGGCTGATGCTACTCCCTGATTCCAGATAAGAGCTCTTTGTCAGTCTCATTATGGGGGGGAAAACTACAATGACCTAATCTACTGGGAAACAAGTCAGGTACCCCCAAATTTGATTTACTTTCACTATCAGTAATAATAAACCTCACCCTAAGCAAACAGCTGCCATGAGATTTTAACCAGTGATGGTGGGAAGCCATAATGATAAGTAAGACGTTGAAAAATGAAACCGTTGTTGCCAAAAACAATGTATAGAGGCTATAAAAACCTTCATATCTACACACATAGAAAATTTGGAAATAATCTACCTAAAAATCTTCTAAATGAAGACCTTCAAGGGATTTAAGCTCATTTGTAAAAACCAGAAATGTTCTGCCTCCTGATTTCTTTGTGTAAACAACCGATTGATGTTAGGTGGAAAATGAAACTTTACTGGATGAATTTCAACAAAAACCTTTGTGGACTTGGAATTTGAAAAAGTATCATGATTTCGCAAGTAAAGCCAATGTTCCAATGCTCCAGTTGGCTCTTGTGTCTTTCTAAGGTCTCTTCTTCAACTAGGGCAGCTGTTAAAACAGAGTATTGAACTAAACTGACCTTTGAAATGTCATAAACCAAAATTTTAAGAAATACTGACATATAGTCTTTTTGTTTGTTTTTTAGGGTTTTGCAAGGCAGTGGGGTTATTGTGCCCAAGGCCACACAGCTAGGTAATTAAGTGTTTGAGCTGGATTTGAACTCAGGTCCTCCTGACTCCAGGGCTGGTGCTCTATCCACTGCGCCACCTAGCCGCCCCAATAATGACATATATTCAGTTTCATTGCTGGCAAACTAAAGATGGCTACCTTCAGTCAGAGCCCTTTGCTTCAGGTTTTGTAACATCATTACTAATCAAAATAAATGAGTTTGAAAGTACTTTCCAATTCATATTAAATCATCCCTTTAATTTCTATTTTGTGTGTATTTTATCATATCCACCCCAAGTCATAGACTGCTTACTTCATGAAGTCCACAACATTCCCAAGAGCATCTGACCCAGATTAAAACACAGTTGGGAAATATTTAACAGAATAAGTAAAAATACAATAAAACAGAGATGATAGTACATTTTACAACTGTCATTCGGGGGCCCTTGGGGATCCTCACGGACAGATTAGTGGCCCCCATATTTATGTGTTTGACACCACTGATGCATAGGATAGATTAAAAACTAGAACAAGATGTATTCCTCTTCATTTCCTCTGGTGTTTGGCAGCTCGGCTCCACCCTCCAGCTCTCCTCTCTCGCTATCTCCATGATACTTCTCTGCCAGACCTCCAGAGAGGAATCATTGACACTCTCTCCTTTCCCATTCCACCCAGTCCCAATGGGCACTTACAACCCAGTTTCCATCCCCATCACTCAACTGAAACTGCTCCCTCCAAACTCATTAATAATCTCCTCATCACCAGATTCCGAGGCCATTGTCCAGGTCCTTATTTCCCTTCATTGCTTTCTATAATTTAACACCAGAGTCCTCTGCAGAGCAGTCTTGAAGTTT
The DNA here is from genome assembly GCF_037893015.1 of Macrotis lagotis. NCBI lineage: Eukaryota > Metazoa > Chordata > Mammalia > Peramelemorphia > Peramelidae > Macrotis > Macrotis lagotis. The sequence goes on from NC_133659.1 coordinate 3,248,087, forward strand.
TTGCTTCCCTAGGATTCTGTGACTGTATCCTCCTGGCTATCATCTTATCCACTAATGAAGGCATCTCGGAAGTTCTGATCCTGGGTCCTCTTTTCTACTTCTGTTCTCTCCCTATATGGATACAATTCCCCAACTGCATCTGTAACCCCAAGCCCAGAATTACCTCCTATCCTTAGCCTGAGTTCCTTCCCTGCACCGTCACCATCACCATCACCATCACCATCACCATCACCATCACCATCACCATCACCTTCACCATCACCGTCACCATCACCATCACCATCACCATCACCATCTCCTTTTTTTTTTAAGTTTTTGCAAGGCAATGGGGTTAAGTGGCTTGCCGAGGGCCACACAGCTAGGTCATTATTAAGTGTCTGAGGCCGGATTTGAACTCAGGGACTCCTGACTCCAGGGCTGGGGCTCTATCCACTGTGTCACCTAGCCACCCCCACCATCTCCTTTCTTGATGGTACCATTAATCCCCTAGTCACCTTGGCTTAAAACTTCAGCTACAATCTACTTTGTCTTCCCCATTCAATGAGTTGCCAAGTCCTGCATGTTGTAGTTTTGAAATTCTTTTCTAAGTGATTTTTTTCCTTATTACTCTGACTTTAACCACCCTAATTCAACACTGCCCTGGGTTACTCTGGCAGCCTCCTAGATACAAGATGCCTAAGGTACCACTCTTCTGTTCAAGCACAATCAGTGACTCCCCATGGGAAAACCAATCCTCTGTAGTATCCATCTAACCCATAAGGAAGACTTTCTACATACTTGATGCCCCAGTCAAAAAAGATGTTTTGCCATTTCCCATTTTCATCTTGCCCCTTTATGTTTTTGCTTGTACTGTCCTGGAATGGACTTATCCTCTAAATCTACCTGTTGAAATCTTTTTCTTCCTTCAAGGTGACAGCTGCCTCCTCCATGAAGTTTTCACTTATTTTCTCCTCCCTCCCCAACACCTTTCAAATTTCTCATAATGCTTCTCCTCTACTTCTTCTTGTGCTTTCCCTCCTAGGGGGTATATGGGTGTTCAGGCAAGACTAGCACATCTGGTTTGAAAGCTGTAGAGCCTTTTTCAGGGCTGCTCACCCTCCTTGGGTGTCCTGTTCACCCAACCTTCATCTGTGACTCCAAGAAGCCATAGCCGGCCCAGCAGCCTCACTCTGATGAAACATCTCAGCAGATGGGTTAAACCAGGTTGAGGGTGACTGAGGGGTCTCAAGCCCATCAGTGAGTTAAGAGAATGTCCACCCCAAGCATTTGAAGACTTCCCCTGGCAGAATGGATGGATGAGACCAATTTGTTCTTACAATTATTAAGGAGGCTGAAGCAGGCTCATAGATCACTTAGAGCTTGGTCAGGTAGCCAAGAGGCCAAGGTCATCCACTGCATCCTAAGCCATTGCCTGTCATCTTGATTTTTGTCTTGTCACTGGACTTTGATGGCTCTGGATGACTTCATGCAACTTGGCCTCACTTAAATCTAATCCGTACACAAGTGGGATGGTAGCCCCCACACCATTTTACCAATTTTTACCTACAGCAGAATCCTATGGCATATACCAGTAGGTATAGATATACTGGAGCTGTGGTCCCAACTCTATTCTCAGGTGGCCCAGGCCATGGGATCACCTTCAATCTGGACCAAAGCAGCTGTGCGATTCCGCAACCCCTGGATGTCTAAGCAGCCTTTTAAGGACTGCACTATTCACCTCTTGATGTGAGGGAGGAACTAGAAAAGATGCCCTAAAATTGTCTGCTTTACTCAACCCTGCTCTAGGCATGGATCCCACCCGTGGTCAAAACACCGAAAAGTGTTCAAAAATTTCTGCAAAGATGATTCCAATCTAGGGGCAGCTAGGTGGTGCAGTGGGTAGAGCACCTACCTTGGATTCAGGAGGACCTGAGTTCAAATGTGACCTCAGATACTTAATAATTGTCTAGCTGTGTGACCTTGGGCAAGTCACTTAACCCCATTGCCTAAAATTTAAAAAAAGTTAAAAAAAGATGACTCCACTCACATTAGTATGTGGAATGTGTTTACACTCATGGATAATGCAGAATTCAGTAGACCTGAAAGATACCCAGCAGGTATCATATCTAAATAGCAACCTTAAGTAAAACAAGGCTGGCAAAGGAAGGCCAGTTTACTGAAGTCAGAGCTGAATATGTATTTTTTTCTGGAGGGGCCACAGTGACATGAAACTGGTATAGGTTTTGCAATCAAAATTAATCTAGTTAACCAGTTATCAAACTTGAGTGCCTCCCCCAGGCTCATGATGATATGATCACCATTTGCAGGAAAGCTCCACGCCACCATCATCAGCATTAATTTTCCCACCAGGACGAGCTCTGATGAAGCCAAAGAAAATTTTATGAAGACCTAGATACCCTCATTATCAGTGTGCCAACATAGGGTTGTAATTCTGGGTAACTGTAATGACAGAGTAGGCTCAGACAATCAGACATAGCAGGGAGTCCTTAGGAGGAGAGGAAAAGGCGACAGCAATGGGTCCCTCCTACTGAAGACTTGTACATCTCATGACCTGCCCCTCACCATCATTTACCTAAATGTCTCCATTTACCTAAACACAGTAAAACTGTGGATGCACTCACAGCAGCAAATATTGGCATCTCATAGACTTTGCCCTTAGAAGGAGGAGAGAGAGACAGGATGTGAATGACAGAGGCAGTGTGTGCTGACTGACTATGGACTTAGCCGCTCCTATTCAGTGCCCCAAGGCAAGATGACTGCCAACATGTTTAATATCAACAGGCTAGAGAAGAAGAGTTCATGGCTAAGTTGGAGGGGAAATTGAGCTAACACTCAGTTGGCACAGTGGAACAGAAAAGGAGGGCAGTTTTCAAAGGTTTGGTATACACCACCACATTTCCTCAACTAGGTCATTGATGAAAATTGTGAAGAAATTCAGGAGCTGCTAAATGAAACACAAAAACTACAGGATTTTATCAGTGGGACAATTCATCTCTCTCTAAGAAAGCAATGTTTAACTCCATCAAAAAGTAAAGTCAAATGAAGCTAAGAGAGGTAAAGGATTCTGGACCTGGTAAAAAGGCAGATGAAATTCAGTTTTGTGATGATAGTAACAATTCAAAGCACTTTTATGATGCCCTGAAGGCTATTTATTGGTAGGCCAAAGGCATGTGGCCTATCTCAACTACTCAATATTGATGGAACCACATTGATTAACAATATGGATTTAATCCTGGAGAGATGGGCTGAACATTCCATAGCATTCTCAATAGACTGTCATCAACCATTGCTGAAGCCATTGAACATATATCTCAGGTCTCTCTCTAGTCAAGTTTACAAATCAAGAAGAGGTTTTGGATACCATTAGGCTCCTTTCATGCGGCAAAGTCCCTGATATTAATTCTATTCCAGCTGAGATTTATAAGGTGGAGGGTCCACTGTTCATACAAAATCTGACTAAAATGTTCCAGGTTATATGGGATGACGAGGCTATACTCCAGGAGTTCAAGGATGCCTCCATTGTCCATCTCTAGAAAGGAAAAGGAAATGGATTGCGTGTGACAATCACAAGGGGGTTCTCTTTTAGTCACTGTTACCTGGATTATTACCAGAGTCCTTCTTAATAGGCTGATCCTTCACCTAGAAGTTGGTCCCCACCCCCAAGAGTCAATGTGGCTTCAGAAAGAGCTGGGGAATAGTCATGATGGTGTTGTTGCTTAACAACTCCAGATGACAGGTCAGGAGCAGAATGGAAGTCTTCAGAAAACATTCATTCATTTAGCACAGGCCTTATGGCAAAATGTGATTGCCCAGAGAGTCTTATGCAAGTTCCTCAACAGAGGCTTACATGGGCCTGGATGATGGATGGTGTGCTCACATTTTCCCAGTAACCAATGAAGTGAAGCAGGGCCATGTATTTGCTTCCATGCTTCACAGTGCAGCATAAAATGGCACCAAGGGCAGCTACTACACTGACTTTTAACTTGAAAAGGCTACAAGCCAAGACTAAAGTGGCAGCAGAATTGGTGCGAGAATTTTGGTTTGCAGATGACCATGCACTCCATGCAGCCCTGGAGCCTGAGATGCTACAGAGTATAGATTAATTGATTCTCTGCCATTTGTGTACATTTTGGCCTGACAATACCAAGACAACACAGGCACCATCACACCATCCATGAGTGTAACCATCATCTACAGCAACTGGAGAGATCTTTGACACTGCAGATAAGTTCACTTCCCTTGGCAGTATACTATCCAGGAACATATGTGTAGATGATGAGGTTGATACCTGCACTGCCAGAGCTAGCTCTGTGTTTGGGATGATCCTTACTAGGAATGCCACTCTAGTTCCTCTTAGTGACTAGCATTTAGCACAGGACCTTGAACAGAGAAGACGTCCTTCTTGGATGGAAAGAGTTGCTTAAAAGGATAGTGAAGACAAACAGTATCAGCAATAGTGACAATAATGCTGTTGATGTATAGCTTGATAATTTCTAATAGCTAGGTCTTCTGCAGTGTGAATAATGAATTTCTAGAAGTGATTCTATACTTTGAATTGACATGTAGCTGGATAGAACAGCAAGACAAAGGAGGAGTGAGACCTGGAGTTGAGGAAAATCTGAGTTCAAGTTTGGCCTCAGTCACTTACTAGCTTTGCAGTCCTGGGTAAGTCACTTAACCTTTTTGCCTCAGGTGCCTCATCTATAAAATTTGCTGGAGAAGGAAATGGCAAAGCACTCTAGAATTTTTGCCAAGAAAATGGGGTCGCAGAGAGGACTGAAAACGACTGGACAACAAACTACCATTGGCTGAAATCAATGACCATATTTTATGATTTTCACTGTGTGCATGCAACTCCCTCTTGAGACTCATTATTCACACATAAGGGGACCTGCCTCTCTCATTTGAGTCTCACCATAAGCTCGAGGTAGAGTTGGATGGATCCTGGCTTCAAGTCAGAGATCTTGGGCCGGAATCCTGGATCTCCTGTTTCTTTTCTGGTATGACAATGAGTAGGTCACGTTAACAAATATTATTTCATTTGGTCCCCACAACAGTTCTGTGAGGTGCTTGCAATTAACCCACTGTTACTATTAAGAAAACTCTCTACCTACAATTCCTGTCTCGACTCAGGTTGTAGCTATTTTATTTATAATTTCCGTTTTTCTTTTCTTAGTGCATCTGCACAAACTAGTATTTACCGGAAATTATTGGCACAGTCTCCAAAAAGTGCTGATCCCAGGGAAAACAACTCACACAAGGGTAGCCAAACAGTTCTGAAGTTTCTTCTTGCAGTAAATATTAGCATTGTCTTTTAACAAACAGCATTTTTTCCTTTGGTGTCTGACAATTATTAGCCCTTTGATGGTACCACAATTTTCCCAAATTTGAAAATATAATGCCACAAAGATATCATGAGACATGCGGAAGATTTCTGAACCAAGTATGCATTGCTTCTCACAGTTTCTCTCTCAGTCTTGAACTCATGCAAGGACATCCCTTTTCCTAAACCTAGAGGATTCCAAGTGAAACCATTGGATGAAGACATTTTGGAAGGACAGATCTTCTCATGCTGTAACAAACCCCAGGAAGAAGTGACTGAGCATCATATTTATGATTCAGTCTTAACTGCTGACCTGGACATTTTTAGGGACTTCAGAGATTTAGGAAAGCGCATTAATCCTGCACCTAAATTTCTAGGGCTCCTCCCCCCAGTCCATACAGGTCAAGTCAGATCTCTATTGTGTGGAGGTCAGCAAATTATGGCCTGAGGGCCAAATCCAGCTTACACAGCTTTAGAGTTTAGAATGGTTTTTCTGTTTTGGAATATAATACAACTTTCTTTAAAATACGGGGTCATACAAAAAAGGTGGTAGATTGGATGTGACCTTTGCAAATTTAGTTTGCTCACCCCCCCACAAAGCATGGCTCCTATCATCCTCTCAGGATTTTAGAGGTAAACCTTGAGGACCTGGGGGTGTCTTTCTAATGATAGAGCTCATAAGGTCTCTCCAGAGAGCTCCCCTCTAATGATCACTAAATTGGTATAAACAAATTGGCTAGACAATTAAGTTTGAGAAAAGGGAATTTGTGAAGGTGGCATAGTAAGATCAATGGATACAAAATGTTTCTCTGATCCTGGTATGCTTTCCCATGAACACACAAGCAATGAGAAGATGGGCCCAGACACAACTTGCATGGGATTCAAGGGGGTCTTGGGGGTTCAGAAATCCTTTGTTGGGAGCCTTCTCTGCCCTCTGTGGATGCTCACAAATCTCCCTCTAAACACAGGAGAGCTTCCTGCAGAGCCCCTGTCTCTCAGCAAGTCTAGTTTTGTCTTCAGCTTCAAGTACAGACATTGTTAAGAGTCGACCACCATTGCTGCAGGGGCACTGGAGATGCCAAAGAAGAGTCCTTGAGGTGGGCAAGGCCGTTCAATGGTCAAGGGAAGGTTGATCCTGGGCTTCTGTTCTTTTCCCCAAATACCCCAGCAGTTCCTGTTCTGGGGGTTGAGCAGAACTACTTTCTCCTGGGCCACTCTCAGAATGCAAGAAATTGAATGAATTTACTAATTTATAGAGGCCTCCAAGGGTTAATGCCTTTCCATGCTTAGTGATATATCGATATAGATAGACACTCATATACATGTAGCATGTATTTATGGCCATATACACATATCATTCTGCTTCTGCACCTCTCTGTCAGAATATGGCGACTATGCTTTTGCATCCATCATCTGGAGCTGCATGGTTGGTCATTTCTTAGTTTTTTTCACAGTTATCATTATATCAATGGTTCTCCTCTGTTCACTTGGCCTCAGTTCATACAAGTCTTCCCAAATTTCATCAAATATGTCCCTTTATCCTCTCTTGTGGCATATTAGTATTCCATTATAGTAACCTATTTACATACTTAAATTTACCTAGACATATCACAGGATGGGACCAGACCTTGGCTACTACAGGAAGAGCCACTATAAACATTTTTTGTACATTTGAGTCCTTGTCCTCTTTCTCTGATCTCTTTGGTTTTGCTAGGTCAGAGAGTCACAATTTAATGACAATGGACATTTATTGAGCATTAAGATAGTCCAGAAACTCTCCTAAGCCCTTAGGATGCAAATAAAGGCAAAAGCATAGCCCCTGCCTCCCAGGAATTCACATTCTTGTGGTGAAAAGTCAGTGCAGGCTGTACAAATACACCCAGATATAAAAGGGGGTCAGTCTTAGGGGAAAGTCATTAGCAGCAGTGGGAAGGAGAGTGCAGAGGAAGCCCCCTTTACAGGCTTTTGTGTTGAGACCAAAGAGTATCTGAAAAGAGGTCTAGAAAATTTGGAGGGGCTGGGGGTGATGGGCCCTTGGATTTTAGACTTGGGTTTTGAGGCACCTCTACTGTTTATGAGTGGGAGGAATATGTCAGTCAAACTAAGGTTTTAGGAAGATCCAACTGATAGTTGATGGATTGAAATTAGAGGGAGCAGAAGCAATAAAACTGCCTGGAAAGACTATTGCAATGGACAAGACTGAGGTGGTAACCTGTCCTGGCAGCTTCTTGAGACTTTTTTTCTTCTTTTCTTCCCCTAGTATCTAGCAAAGTCCCTGGCACATTGTAAATATGTAATAAATGTTTGTCGGTTGACTGACCGTGAAATGAAAATAGTAGCATCTACCATACAGTCAGTCAATAAACATTTCTTAGGGACCTACTTTTTAACCATGCATTGTTAGACAGCCAGAAGAGTTCTTCAAACTTTAAAATATTTATGTAAACATCATCATCATCGTCATCATCACTCTGGATAAGGTTAGCAACTGGTCTAGCCCATCCAGTTATCCATTTTACTTTCATACTCTGACAATGGCAAGTTATAAATCTGTGAAATCTTATTACAAGTCAGCGCTTGGAAAGACGAACACACCTTTTTTATTCATTTTAAGCCAACTAGACATCCAGATGCTGTGTGCACCATTGAGTACCAGCTTATCTGGCTGGGTCCTCAGAAGGGGCTAAAGGGATTCTGAGTGATTAGAACTAGATGCACTGGCACAGCCCATGAGTGCACAAAGATAAACAGAGAGAACTTTTATGGTTATTGTTGTCCCCCCTTTTTCTGAGCCCTATCTTGGGCTTCATTGATCAAGGAGAAATCCCAAAGTAGAAAGTGTCTTTACCAATACAAGCTGACATCAGATCTGCATCTTAAAGCCCTAAGGCCCTGTGGAGAAACTCTGGGAAGTTTCATGTCTTGCCCAGAGCAATTTCTGGGAAAGCTCATAGTCACTGAGAATGCTGTCCAATTCCCAAATACAAACTCATTCGCTCACTTCTTGTCCTGATCCAATTCATTGACCATCTGAAGTGAGTATGAGTATATGGATACACATATGCCTATCTCTATATCTAAATGTGTGCATAGATAAGACAGATACAGAGAGAGGGAGAAGGAGGAAGAGAGAGGCAGAGTAACAGAGTTCTATCCCCACTGAAATGAGAACCCACAGTTAGGAAATCACAAATGATTTAACAACATGATGGATTTAACAGCTTACTAAACTTGCTAAAAATGGAAATGAGCTGAGCTTGATGTGGTTTCTTCATAGAGAACTGCTGCAGGGTCTCTGGATACTTCACCACTGATAAGATGCTCATAGATCATTTGGTTAAGAATTCAACCACAAAATAACATTAGATTATGAATGTGTTGTTGACAGAATTAATTGTTTCCCCCATTTGGAAACTGGGATATTTTCCCATTTCTAGTCTCTTGATACACTGCCCAATCTCCAGAAACCCAGTTAATTGGTCTATAATAACCTTTGGTTCCCTGGGACAGAATTCATTAGAGACTAGACAGAGCTCATTGGATGCTTCAAGGTATTCTCTTGCTAAGTAGATATAATTCTACTGTTACCTTTTCAATTCAAGTATTAAGTATAGACTGTATATCAGAACCTAAGTTATGGGCTTGGGATATAAAGAAAACCCAAGCCAGTTTCTGTCTTCAAAATATCTTATTCTAATGGGCTCTTTCAAGTTCAAAAATTGTCATTTACTTCTCAGCTCCTTGTGATTTGGCTTCCAACCTTAACCTGTCCCCAAAAGAATTCCTTCCTGTTTGCCAGTGAGCTTAATTTGGAATCCCTAGGCCTTTTCTCTGCCCTCCTTCAGCTTGATCCTTCTGCCAGCTCAGCCTCTATTGATGAAACCCCCTCTTCTGAGTAAGTTGTGTTACTGAAGTTTTCAAGACCAGTATTTTCTTCCTTTTCCTCCTGCCTGCTTGACTGCACCTTCTCAGCCTCTTTCACCAGGCAGGCTTCTTGCTTCCAAGTCATAAGTATATCCTAGACTATCCAGGGATTTCTCTTCTCTCTTTACACTCTAGCTTGTCGGTCTTGTCATCCATCTCTTAGCATCATCTCTATGCAGATGACTTTCCTTCAAGTCTGAAAGGAAAGATCAATTTAGAATCCTGCCTCTACCTCTTACTATCCTGCCTAATGAGCTCCCATTAAAGGAAAGGTCACCTCCTCCAGGAAGCCTTCCCCAATACCCCCTCATTCTGTTGATTATTTTCTCTTTGGCCTGTCTAGGGCTTAAAGTGGAGATATATGTTTGCATATTGTTTCCCTTTGAGGGGACAGGGACTATAGTTTGCCTCTTTTTGCATCCCCGGCACATGGGACAACGCCTGGAAGATGGCAGACAATTCACAAATGGTTAGTTATTGGTTGCTGGATCTATCCTTTCCCTCTGGCCTGTGCTTCAGTCCCACATCATCAACTGCCTATGGACAGGTCCACCTCAAAGTCTTACAGCAAATCCAAGTCAATGTCCAAAAAGGAACTCATTTTTTCCTCCTCCAAATACTCTTCCTTTACTAATTTTGCTATTAACAGCTCCTACCTCATCATAGGGTGGTGAACAACTAAAATAACATTAGTTAAGTGCGTAGCAACTCTTAAATCACTGTCTACCTGTCATCTTAGGGAAATTACCATCCTCCCGTTCACCCAGACTCACCACCTCAGAGGTCTCTTCAACTGTCCTCTCTCCCTCTCTGCCCTTCACAGCCCACCAGCTGCCCAGGTTGATTGATCCTCTAGCGGCTTTCCATTCATTCCCTTCTCCTCTCCCTAGAGATAGGCATACGTGTACGCCTTTCCTCTGGACTTCTGTGTTCTCCACTAACTCTCCTTTTCCAGTCCATCCTCTCCTCTATGGCCAAACTGATATTCAAAAATGGCAGGTTGAACCATGCCAATCTGTCCAAGAAGCTGCAGAGGCTCCCCATTTCCTGTGGAATAAAATAGAAACTTCCATGTTTGACATTGAAAGCCTTCACAATCTGTTTTCAATTTATCTTTCTAGACCAATTTGACATCTCCTCTAATGTACACTGCATTCCAGCCAGAGTGGTCTTCTTGTTTCCTGTACACGACCTTCAAACTCCCATTGCCACACTCTTGCACATGCTGTTCCCAAGCCAGGAATATCTTTCTCTTCCCTCCTTCCTGGAATCCTCCACTTAAGCACCACATTTCCCCATGAGTTATCAGTCTTTTTCTTCTTCCTTTAAATTTTCACCAGAGATGAACTAAAGCAGAAAGATCTGATGAGGAATCTTGCTTCTGCCTCCTCCAAGTTGTGGGACCATTCTCATCTCTAAAAGAGGGATGCTAAAACTTATGGAGCCTCCCTCACCAGGCTGTCACAGGGAATCATTCAATATTAGGCTACCTGTATCTTTGTTCAGATTGTGTCATCAGAATTGATTTTGTATAACTCAGACTTGGCAATAATGGTCTTTAAGAGAGACTTTGACATTAACAAAGAAATCCCTGGGTCAGGAAATACAAATGTTATATCCCCATTTCATCAGGAAAGACATTGACACTCAGAAGGGATGGTTGATTTGTTAAATTTATAAGACTAGTAATCATTAAATCCAAGTTTCTCTTGGATCCACATTCAGAGCTCTTTCTCAAATACCATGCTACTACCTCTGTTCTCTTTGAAGTTGTCTGTCCAAGGGGTCATAGCTATCTTTTCTCTGCAGTTTTTGAGATCTGCTTTCCCCAAATCTCAGCCATCCACCTGCCTTGGGCCAGCATTCTCTTCCTTCAATATTATGAAATCCAAGATGACATGGTTTGTTTTTTCCTCTCAGCCATTCCTTACTTCCATAGTACCAGCCCATTCGCCCTTTTTAGTTAGAATGCAGATGAGAGACACTGACTGGAGAGATGAAATATTGGATGAATTATGAATTCCAATTTAACTAGAATTCTTGATGTTCAAGTTGTTGAAATCTTTCAGCCCTAACATGGCTTATGTCTTTGCCAGTGTTGTCATTTGTATTAGGAATAAATCATATATCTCTTCCCTTTGACTGGGCAGGCTGCAGTATGCTACCAGAACAAATCATGACTGCTTTTCTTCCATGCTAAGATCATATGGACACTATTCTCTGTGCATCTACCCTTGAGCTCCTAGTCATCTTCCTCGGGTATATTTTCTTGCATAGAGGTTTATGCTGTTGTATTTTGAAGAATGAGTTGGCTTCAGAGAAACCTGGAAAGATATGTATGAACTGATGCAGAGTAAAATGAGCAGAAATAAGTGAAAAGATTATTTGTATCCTAACATCATCGCTGCAAAACCAAACTATTTTGAAAGATGTAAAAATTCTGATCCATAACTTGTTCCACTCCAGTTCCAGAAAACCAGAGATAAATAATGGTACCCACCTCCTGACACATGTTTCCATAGAAATACTGGTTAATAGGATTTTTTCTTTTTAAAAATAAATTTTTGATTATTGAAAAAAAGTTAAAACAGAGTTCATTTCTTCCTTCCTGTCTAATAGATTGGCTTATTTTGAACAGTATATATCTTCCCATTGCTACACTCCTTCCAATGAAGTCTTAATAATGCCTATGGATTATTTTACCTCCTTAAATGAAAATTTCAGACTTAACTCTACATGAATAATTGATTCAATAAATTTCATTCCAAACAATCTCTCCTGTTTCAGGATTTGAACTCAGGTCTTGTTAAATTCATCATTCTCCTTAAAGTGTCATAACTCAGCCTCCTATAAGATCAGCATCTTCCTAACCCACTTTACACATATTCCTCCTTTCCCTGTGCTTCATGGCCTAGTGAAATCATCCCTCTTGTGTGTGGTTTGACCCCAGTTCTAACCATACTCTCCCTCTCTACCCCTAGACCAGGAATCTTGGGTTTACTTCAAGATTCAACTTAGGGGCATCAACCCTGGAGTCAGGAGGGCCTGAATTCAAATCTGACCTCAGACACTTAATGATTACCTAGCTGTGTGACCTTGGGCAAGTCACTTTACCCCATTGCCTTGCAAAAAGAAAAACAAAAAATTTGTCTTTCTCATGAGACTTATTCTTGGAGCCCAAGAAGTTAGGAGAGTTGTTCCTAAGATTACCTCAGTTCTCTGCTATATTCTGGGTCTGGAGTTCAAATCCAACTTCAGAAACTTCAGTTATGTGATTCTAGTTATTTTATCTCTGTTTGCCTCAGTTTCATCATCTGTAAAATGGAGAAAATAATAGTTCCCACTTTCCATGGTTGGTTGTAAGAATCCATTGGGGTAACTGTAAATCACTCAGCACAGTGCTGGTTCATAGCAGGTTCTATAGAAATGTTAGCCATTATTAGCAAGGATCACTATGTAACTACATATGTATATATATATATATACATATATATATATATATATATATATATATCTGTATAGTCTGTGCCTATTGCTTTCCCCAGTATAATAAAAGCTCCTTGAGGGGACTTTATTACTTTTGTCTTTGTTTTCCCAATAATTAGCACAGTGGCTGTTAGATAGTCAGCACTAAATCAATGCTGGTGGATTAATGGATTAAATGACCAGTGCTAATCCTGGATTCTCAAGTCAAGGCTCCTGGAGTCTACATTCTAATGGGAGGGGGACTCCACTACAGATTGTGTTAACTCTCTTTTAGAAATGTCAAACCACTGGACCAGAAAGACCAAGGACACTCTCCAGTTATGGCAGCTTTTCCATTTTTTTTTAACATATCATGAACCACCAGGCCAACACATCTGGACCAAGATGTGCTGCTCAGAAGAGGATCATTTTATGACAAGTCTTGGCAGCAGGATTTGGACCATATGCTTCGTTGCCAGATTGCCCTTTTTCCATCTGGTAAACAGAAGCCTAGCTGAGGCTTGGTGGGGAGAGGGTCTTTATTCATTACGTGAACACCCCATTGATTATGTTCAGGAGGAAAGACAAAGGTGTCAGATCAGAAGGAGAGCTAACATGTTACCCACAGTGCTCTCAGGATTGATGTGAAGAGAATGAAGTGATAAGTGTGAATTTCCTTGTATTCCCCCATGTTGAAGCTAGTCTTGAATGATCCCAGAACTTTCATGTGCTTTCATTAGTTGTGTCTACACAAGCAGAACGAAAAGACAGGTCCCTCAGCAGCTCATCACTCATGGAGCAACTAGGCAAGGAGAACATGTTTTTTTTTCCTCTGATAGCAGGATTTAGTTGGTTTTTCTTCTCTGTCTTGAAAAATTTGAGTTTCGTTTTGCCCATTGCTGTATTTAACCAATTCAGGGAATCCACTCATTGAAAGAAACTAATGTTCTACTAAGGAAAACAAGGTAGTTAGCAGAGCTTTGGACCGGAGGTCACTCAACTGCTTACTTGTGACTGGAACCCCAGGTATACTGGACATCAAGGGGCCCGATTTCCTGGCTGCAGTGGACTCTATTGGCTGATGCTTTCCCATGAATCAATCTGTTTGCTTTCTGTAGACAAGGCTAGCTTGATGTCACATCCCATTGACTACTCTTTGTTCCTGTGAGAGAGCTACCACAGCTGCCTCCTCTCAACCAATCCAGAAATCTTATTTCATTTATTTCCTTCATCCTTCTTCCCCACCCCCCCCACCAGACCTGAGTTTAATCAGAGAAGACTGACAATAAAAGAAAGAAAACAATTAAAGCCAGATATTTCTGATTTATCATCACTGTAAAGTGACTTCTGGTATGAAAAAAGGAAGGGAGGAGTTCTTAGTCATTAATACTTTCCAAGAAAGTTAAAAAAAATTAAAGTATCAACATGTATGACACCTTCCTGCTTTTTATTTAATTTCCAGACCCTCCCTTCTTTCTCTCTGCAAGCATTACATAGAAATATGGGTATGGATTTTTTCTTTTTACATTTTCTATAAAAATAGAATTGAGTTAAATTTAGTTTAATATTGTCTATTTAAAGAAATCCAAGGAACTTCTTGTAAACCTAGGATCAAAGACTGATGACTTTAGAGGCCACCTCATCCTACGTGCTACTTTGACCAAGTCACCACCATCCTCAAGAAACTTCCATGGTTCCCAATTGTCTTGAGAATAAAAGGAAAACTCTTTTACTTAGAACTTTTAGATCCTTCGCAATCTTCCTTTGCCCTAACCTTCCAGATCAATTTCCCATTATTTCCATCAAGCTCTCTTTATTCTGACCAAACTGATCTAATTGTTTCTTCTTGTAGACAAAATTGCATTTCTCTTCTCATTCCCCCCTAATTCTCTCCAATCTGCTCCTTCTCCCCCTTCTCTCAATTCTCCTTATTCTCCCCTCTCCTTCAGGGAATCTTTTACTCTAGTCAAAGTTTAGTTCATGTGCCAACTTATGCATTGTCTTTCCTTATCTCCCAAATGACTGGTGTTAGTTCCCTAATAATTATTGATTTTGTATATACATGGATATTTTAAATTTGTTACTAATTGTTTTGTACTTACTTCATTTATACACTTTATATATGTGTATATGTCTATATAAACATACAGCTCTCTCTCTAAATATATATAAAAATTTAAGGCAATGACTTACCCCAGGTCACACAGCTAGACAATCATTAAGTGTCTGATGTTGGATTTGAACTCCTGACTCCAGGGCCTGTGCTCTAGCCACTGCACCACCTAGCTGCCCCTATATATATTTTTTTCTGTGCACATAACACATATCTTATCTAAGAGACGGTAAGGTCCCTAAGGGTCTCCAAGGCCCCTTCATTTTTGTCCAACACAGTGACTGGCATATAATGGGAGCTTAATAACTATGTGTTTCATTGGTTTGAACTAAATTGCAAGAGGAAACTGAGGACTAGAAAGGTAAATGACTTACCTAGTAGTATATATCTAGTAATCAGCAGCTGTAGGACTCAGACTCACATTCCTTGGCTACAAAGCAGCCGGCATTCTTAATTGAATACACCTGTAGTGGGGGCACCAACCCTTGACCCTTGAATGAAGAATAAGGTTTTCCTCTGACAGAAGGAAGGTGAGCTAGAATACTGTCCTGGCAACTCTATTCAATGCAAAATAAAACTATGAATTACCAAGTGGTTAGTGACTCACTTTGGGGGCCTCAGTTATGGTGGGAAGGCAAACCTGGTCTTTACTTTCATGTCCAAAGAATGGCTAACTGGGTTTTCCTCCTATAAGAGTTTGATGAAGAGTTAGTTAATGGTTCATATCAGTCCTGTGAGATTTCTGACTTTCTCATTCTGAAAGAAGTGGTTGAAAGAGCAGGGAGGAAAATCCCTTCTAGCCAGAAGGGCTTCCAGTTGGGCTACTGGAGATTGTGGGCTTGTTGTCACTGCTGTTGTTGTTTTTAGAACAATTAAAATCAAGCCTTTTATTTTCTTTCTTTAACAACAATCTTGTTTTAAAAACAAAGCCAAAACACCCTAAGGGAAACTGTGTGGAACACAAAACAACAATTTCCCTTAATGAGTTTTAGTTTGATCATGAAGAACCGTAACTCAAGCTTCCCTCACAGAACGCCCTCTTTAATGGCATTCAGTTTTTGATCTTTCACTCCTTGTATGGTAGAAGCAACTCTATCCATCATGTGTAAGGGCAAAGTTGGGTGGGATGCTTAGAGCCTTTAAGTTTCTCCATCTGGCTCTGCTCACACTCTTTGGCAGCATTGATATCACCTTCATATCTCAGCCAGTGTACTATTCTGTCCAGTCTTTGGTCCAAATGCCATCAGGTTCAAACATTGCTTGGTTTCCATAATTTTCTCTTTTAAGTCAGTGAGTGGGGCTGGAAATAATTCCTGTTTTCCTTTCCACAATGATAAAAAAAATGTTTGTGGTGTATCATGCTCCCAAAAACCACCTTTGCAGAAAAAAAGAGAGGTTCCCAAAGAAAGATCCTACTAGGAAAGCTGACTTCATAAGAGTTGTCTTGAGGACTTGGCTATTATTTAGCTTCTAATAGAATGACCTGAGTGAAGGTTATGCCAAGTCAATTTTCATATGAAACAAGAGCTCAGGAATAGCTAAGATTCTCAGTGATAGAGTCAGCAACCCCACATCTTCTGAAAAACTAAAGTGAGTAAGATGAGGCTGGATATAAGGTAATGTTTTATCTTTGGATTCAAAATAATTAGCTTGATAAATTTAAGAAGAAGGGACTGAAAGATTGACTATAGATATCATAAAAAATAAAGATGCAGGAGTTTCAATGAACCATCTGTTCTATTATTAGACACTATGTGAGATGGTGGCCAGGAAGATCATGCTATTCTAGGTTGCATCAATACTCTTAATCAGTCAGTCATTAATAATAGACTCACAAAATTGGAAGGGGACCCAACTGCTAAAGTAACTAGAAACCCCATATCTATAGCATTTCCACCAAATGCTAAGAGAAACAGAGTCCAGAAAATGGGAGCTTCATAATGCCATTATAGACTGTCCTAGTCTCTCCAGAGCTGTTGTATTTTGTTCAGGTCTGGGCATTTTCTTTTAAGAAAGACAGACAAAGGGGCAACTAGGTGGTATAGTGGATAGAGCACCGGCCCTGGAATCAGGAATACCTGAGTTCAAATCTGGCCTCAGATACCTAATAATTACCTAGCTATATGGCCTTGGGCAAACCACTTAACCCCATTTGCCTTGCAAAAAAAAGCTAAAAAAAAGATAGACAAGTCAGAGAAGGGCATCAGAATAATGAGAGGACAAGAGAATACTTCATACAAGGGTCAATTAAAGAGCTGAAAAAATTGAGTAGGGCAGAAGTAAATACTATGGGGAAAATAAGCATTGAATAATCCCTTTTAAACCACTCTAATTATGAAGAAGCTCTTTTTTTTCAATATCAAATCACAGAGGAGACACTTCCATTTATTCATCCTAGTACTTCTGGTCTCAGGGACTAGGTAGAAAAAGTCTCATCTGTCTTCTACATCATAGCCCTTTAAATTTTACAACCAGGGATCATATTGTCTCAGTTTTCTCTAATACTCACCTCACAGCTCTTGAGTCCCCCCAGTAGATTTCTGCATTGTACCAAGAGCTAAGGAAGCAGGGTTGTCTCTTTCATGGAAAACATATTTCACTCTTTGTAAGAATGGCTAAGGCAGAAGTGGTATTTTAAGGTTACGCAACACTTTACAAATCTTATCTCATTTCATCCTTCCAACAACTCTGGGAGGTGCTTAGTGAACTTCAGAGTCTTCCATAATTGGATTTGGGTTATGTGAAAAGACTATTTATCCATCCATCTATCTATCTGCCTTCTATCTATCTTCTATCTATCTATCTATCTATCTATCTATCTATCTATCTAATCTATCTATCATCTATATCTGTGGAGGAAGGGGTGGGTAATGAAAGCATTACCTGAACCTCACTTTCATCTGAATTGGACAAAGAATTGCTGCAACCATGTACTCAAAGAGCATGATATAGAAATATAATAAAAGTGAAACAGATGGAAATAGGGAAAGGAAAGCTTGAGAGTGAATGTAAGTGTATTTGGAGTAGTCATGAGCAAAAGAAAGATGATTCTAGAAGGAAGATGAAAAGGAAAGGAAGAATAAGAACCTGTGGGAGCACATTGTTTCAAGTGTAGATTCCTAGTGTTGAGCATAATTCCATTGTACCATCTTCTTCACTGTAAATAATGGGACGGGGCAAATAGATGTCTGAGAATAAAGAATATGTTAGAGAGGAAAACACAGCTAACACTCATAACCCTGAATGTGAGTGCATGAATTAAATTATGAAATGAAAATATGGAAGAAACAACACTGTCCTGGCAACCCTCCTCTCTCTCTCTCTCTCTCTCTCTCTCTCTCTCTCTCTCTCTCTCTCTCTCTCTCTCTCTCTCTCTCTCTCTCTCCCTCTCCCTCTCTCTCCCCCTCTCCCCCCCTCTCCCCTATATATAAGGAGAGAGAGTTATATAGAATATATAGCAGAAAGGATTAGAAAGAAAAACCAAATAATATATTGTCTATAAGAAATATACTTAAGACTTAAAGATTTATGCAGAGATAAAATAAAAGGCTATAGCAAAACATTTCATTTGAACTCAGAAAGCATGGTAGTGGGAGAGGGAACAATAGAAATGATAAAACTAAGAGATAACAGGGGAAACTCAACCATGCTCAAAGACACCATTAACAATGAATTAATAACACTAGTTAGCACATGTACACCAAAGGGAATAGCATTTAAATACCTAAAGGAAAAAAATAACCAATTTAAAGGGATAAATACAAAAACAAGAGTTGAGATTTCAACAAATCCTTTTAAGACTTAGATAAATGTAACACAAAATTAAATAAGGAAGAAATTAAAGATGAATAGAATTTTGAAAAAGTTAGATATGAAAGATGTCTGATGATCAATGCATGGGAAACAAAGCATGTATATACACACATATGTGTTTCAATTGTATATGATAACTTTTTAAAATTGGCCACTATTATGAAATGTAAAGCTTACAAATTCAGAAGAGTAGAAGTATTAAGCAAATCCTTTACCTCCCATTAGAAAATGAAATTATATTTAAGAAATGGCTTTTGAAGAAATGATAAAAAGTCAAGAGACCAATCTTATTTATTTTGGTTTTTGTAAGGCAATGGTGTTAAGTGTCTTGACTTCAGGACCAGTGCCCTAACAACTGGGTTATCGAACTGCCCCAAAGAGAATAGTTCTAGACATGTCAGATTAAAAAAAAGTTCATCAAGGAAGATGACATCTACTTTGGGGATTATGTCAAAACAATACTTAGAGAGAAATCATTTTTGTTCACATTTTGTTCAGTGAAAGAACTGATTAATCTATGCAAATAAAGAAGGCATAAAGCTAAAAAATAATTAACAAATTTAAAAAAATCTCATAAAAGCACCAAAATAGAATTTTAAAAATCAAAGGAGAGACTAATAATATCAAAGGAGGGAAAAAGTCATTTTTGGGATTAACTAGAACCTGTTCTTTATTTTCTTTTTTGGCAGTGTGGGAGAGAAATAGCACTAATTAATGCAATATATTAATGATTGATATATTATTATATTATACTCAATTATATATTAAGTAGATAATCTGATTTTTTAAAAAGATGGAAAGCTAATTAAGAAAAAATCAATCACCCGTATCATAAGCAAGGAAAGAGGGAGAGGATTCACAATTAATAGAGATAAAATAAGTGAAATAATCAGAAACAAAATTGAATGTTACAGAAATATCAACTACTCAGATTAATGAACAAGAAATAGAGAATTTGATTAATCAAGACCTGGAAAAAATAAGCAAGTCATAAATGAATAAACTTTTGCTCTATTTTAGATGGCTTTGTTTCCTTTTCATCTCATAAAATCCCTCTCTCCCACCAAGTTGAAACTCACTGACCATGATCTCCCTGAATCTTTTCCCAATTCCCTCAAATGTTAGTGTCCTCCTCAAACTTGTAGATAGATTTGACAGTTTAAAACTGAAGAAAGATCTTTGGAAAATGCTGTACTTAATGTATACGTTTTTTGTCTCCTCTGTTAGAATGTGAGCACCTAGAGAACAAGAGTTGGTTCATTCTTTTTATCTCTCACAGGAGCTACTATATGTTCCTTGATTGACTGTCTGGTTGAACCATCTTCCCCAGTGTGATGGGGTCCTAATGCCTTTTCTGTTACTCCTCCCTAGGGTCACTTATTGGAATTATGAGAAACCAGTTGACACGGGAACAGACATGCAAATTCTCTTAGGACCTTCACTGCTCTTTCACATATCTCTAGCTGAGAGGCTAGCTACAATCTCCCATTCTCCCTTGAAAGACTTTATATTTTGTGGCTGCTAGGAATCTGATGTTTATTGATGGGTTTTGTCCCACATTCCTGGGTGTTTTGGTAAGTGGTGATTCACTTTGAGAGGTATAATTTGCTTGGTTTGAATTAATGGAGCTTCGTGTATTTTTTTCATCCATGGTTTGCTCCCCAAAATGATGAGCGGGAAGTCAGGAGGATGACAGACTTTTCGGTTTGTCTTTGTGCCATTTAGAGAGTGCTATATGGTGTGGGAGATGGGAGGAGATGCTTGTGATGGTCACAGGATACTGATCCAGGTTTGGCCAGACAGATGAACTCATCCCTCAGAAGGACTATCCCTTGCCATACACAATCAAGGAAAATGGTGGGGAAATGCCAATGTTAATAAGAAAGGTCAGTGCAAGGATACTTCTGTTTGCTCATACTTCATCTACTGAAGAACACGTCTTGTTAGCTCCTCCCAAACTTTCCAGTGTCAATGGGGATGTGGGTGATTAAAAAACACACCCCTCCCCAATTTAGCTCCCACCAGTACAAGAATGGTTTCCAAACAATTCACCAGGTTAAGAGACTGGGTTCCTATCATTTGTATGGAACAATGACCCTTGGATCCAGAATTGTGGTCTCCAGTGACTCTAGATTATTCTAGATTGGAGGAGGCAGGTTTCTATTGCGTTAATGAGGGGAAGTTGGTGGGGGGGGGGGGGGATCAACCTTTTCTTATCCCAAACTGACTTCTTCATAGGCAAAGCTTGTAAACAAAAGGTCTTGCATCTTTTTTTGTTTTGTTTTTTTAAAATTTTATTTATTTAAGGCAATGGGGTTAAGAATGACTTGCCCAAGATCACACAGCTGGCAATTATTTGAACTCCAGGGCCAGGGGTTCTATTCACTGCACCACCTAGCTGCACCCCACCCCATCCCCAGTCTTGCATCTTGACAGGAGGATGCATGACTGAAAAGCAAGTGATTCGCTTTGAACAGCCCTCATGGCAAGTCTTCTAGAATGTTCCTCTTATTTCTTGTGTTTATCTATAGAAGAGGGATTCCTTAACCTGAGATCTGTAAACTTTTTAAAAAATGGTTATATTTCAATACAATCAACTTCTTTTAAATCCTATATATTTTATTTGATGTATTTTAAAATATGGTTCTGAGAAGGCTTCAGCAGACTGCCAAAGGAGAGGTGACCCCCTCCATCCTTTGCTCCACCCATGTTTTTTCTCATTTCAGCATTCACAATTATGAAGACATCCCTTTCTCCATTCCAAGCACAACTCCGAGGTGTCCTCTATCTACCCCAGTAAAATTAAGGGAGCTGTCCTTCTTGGACAGACTTTAGATGACTGATTTGGTCAATTTGCATCCATATTGCATCTCCTTAGTAGAATGGACTTTCCCAGAGGGGTTACCTTCATTTTAGTCTTTCCATCATTGGCAAAAGCATGACAGGACCTCAATAACTGTTTCAGAATTGAACTGAGCGCATACCTATGACTTTGGGAGTGGAGTGAGCCCATGTTGGGAAGTCCTGAAAGTCCTCTCAGAGATTACATTGTGTGGTTGTTTCCTCCTTTCCACCTTCTCCTTCCCCTGTGCCCAAGATGGTTTCCAGGCAAATTTTGTTTTCCTGTCTTCAGGTTCAAACCTTTTGCAAAAGTGAAGTTTCCAGACAATAAGTCAATTAGCCAATAGGTATAAGTCTAAGATAAAATTTCAGTAGGAATGCATGATTTCCATTTCATTGATTGTCAGCTCCCAGGACAATGCCTAACTCATGTCTCAATAAATGCTTGCTAACTTGTAGTGTTGATTCCTTTCAAACTGATCATTCTTAGATAAATAAACCATGCTGCTTATCTTTAGTGCTATTATTTAGTTATTTTTGAGTCTTATTCAAGATGTTGTGACCCTATTTTTGGATTTTCTTAGCAGAGAGATATTGGAATGACTTGATATTTCTTTCTCCAGCTCTTTTTTATAAATGAGGAAACTGAGGCAAATAGGGTGAAGTGATTTGCCCAGGGTCACATAGCTAGTACGTGTCTGAGGCCAGATTTCAACTTGTCCAGGTCTAGCATTCTAACTGCCCACTGCTTATCTACCTCAACATATCTCCCTGCCAGAGTTCCTATGGGATTAACATCCTATTCGAATTGCCACCAGCAAGAAGTGCTGTGCTCTAGATCCCTGAGAAACAAAGGAGGGGGGGTGGAATAGTCTCTGATCTCAGAGAACTTTGTCGAGTTGGGGAGACCTCATGCAAGCAATTTGTACAAATGGATATAAGATAAATTGAAGATGAACTGGCAGGGAAGGAGTTAAGGACAAGAAGAGACTCTGGGCAGAAGGTGTAGGGTTTTACCTGAGACCGAGAGAACCCAGGGAGGACAGAAGGGGGAGATGTCAAGGGTGAGAATTCCATTGTGGGGGTCAACTAGAGGAATTATCTGGAATTGGGAGTTGGTTGTCTTGTGTGAGGAACACCTGGAATTATGGGATCAGAGAAAATGGAGAGGGAAGTTGGCATCAGAAAGCTGGAGATGTAGGAGGGAAGCGGCCTATACAGAAGCAGATTTTCCATTTGATCCTGGAGGCAATAGTAACCATTGGCATTTCTTGATTGGGGGGGGGATGCTTGTCGGACCTTCACTTTGGGTTAGGAGTCTATGTTCTGATCATCCTGCAAGCTCACCTCCCTTCTCCTCAGCTTTCCCATCAATAGAATGAGGGTGAACTCAATGGTTTCTAAGGTTCCTTCCAGGAACTGATCCCCAGAGCTTCCCCCAAACCCGAGGAGTGCTCCCTGACTCTGAGCATTGTCTGTCTGATCAGAATCTCATTTCCTTTCTCATCCATTCTACAGCATCTCCTACTTCCTTAGTGGTGGCCTCGCTTTATCCTCCCTGATGGACTGAGGAAGCATTCAGACCATGTGGCAGTCTCCCTGCCCCCAGAGCTTGACTCAGTGCCTGTCGTACAGCAGGCCACCGGACAACAGGTGCTGAGTCAAACTGTCCACTGAACAGGTTAGTTGTTGTAACCACAGCGGGACAGCTGGAGCTTCTGCCCAGGCACTCGTACCGGAAGGGGTGCTTCCTCCCTTGGCAGACATTTTCCTTTCTAGGTCCAGACACCTCAGGGGTTGAGAGTAGAGGAAGGTGGGTTCCAGAAGAAGGCAGTGGAGCAAGGATTTAGGTCAGAAGACACAGGATGAAGAGGAGGGGAAAGTCATCTTCTGTTCCAGGGAGACTGGTCCCATAGTTCTACTGCCTTCCAAGCAGCCCATGCACCCCATCATCCTCTGCTCTATTGCAGCTGTCATCCCAACTCCTACCTCCTGTTTTTGACCTATGTGAGAAGAAAAATGGGAAGAAAAGGATGGAACTGAACTCAAAATTTCATTGATAAAGGGCCTTTTAATTAAGAAAACTCCCTCTTGGGGAAGGACCTACTTTCTCTACAACTGATCATCTTTCTCTAATGTCCTATTCTTTGTGACCCCCTTTTGGGGTTTTCTTGGCAGAGATGCTGGATGTGTTTGCCATTTTCTTCTCCAGCTCACTTTACAGATGAATAATCTGAGGCAAACAGGGTGATGTGACTTGTCCAGGGTCACACATCTAGAAAATGTCCGAGGCTGTATTTGAATTCAGGAAGTGAGTTGTCTTGACTTCAGACCTAGCACTCTGTCCACTATGGTGCCCCCCAAACTGCACAATGACTTTTACCTACATATAAAAGATCTTTCTTATATCAAAATCAATTATTCAAGAGATCCCTCAATAGTTTTATTTGATGAAACCAATCTTTATAAGAAGAAATGGCAAATAGGGCACCAATACTATATAAGACAAATCTGTGTATCAGGTCCTGGGTGGTAGGAGAGAAGAATTCATAAACAACAAAAAAAAAATTGTCTGAGCCCTCAGGGAACTTATATTCTATTGGGGAGACAATATATATGGGAGAAATTAAATAAAATGAGTACAGGGTCATTTTAGGGGAGCACTAGTAATGTAGGGATTGGGGAAGATTCAGGAAAGATTGAATCTCCATGTGAATAGCTACATTCTAGGAAGTTGGAAGTTTAACACTGCTACAACCCAGAGGCATCTCAAAAATATTCTCACATGGGATAGAAATGGAGAGGGATAGCGGGGGGGGGGGGGCAGCAGCTGTTGTAGAAGATGATGAGGTGCAGGCATGGAGACTGTCAGTAAGCTTGGAGGCCATTTGGATTGCAGACCCAGTCTTCTGGAACAGGAGATGTCCTTCCCTATCCCCTTCATCCTCTGTCTTCTGACTTACCCCTCAGGTGGGTGGACCCATAGATGAGGCTCCCTAGTCTGCCAAGGGAAGGAAACACCCTTTCCCATATGGGTGCCTGTGTAGAAGCCCCAGCCGCCCCACTCTACTTACAGCCGTTACTCCCATGGCACTGATTTTGTGCTTGGTCTGCCTTTTTGTTTCAGGACGCCCTGGCTTTGGGATCCTGCTCTGGGCTGGTTTCTATTAAACACAAAAAAGATGTTGGCATCTTCTTTGACATGCGTTTCTTCCCAAGTGAACTTGCTGCATCTCAAATGTCTTGATCCGACTTCTCTGACAGCAACTTTTGGGGGCAGGAGAGAGAAAACAGGCAGATACCGTCTGCTCTTGGCCACAGTCTGATGAGCCTCATGTTTGTTTATATAGCTTGGAAATTCTTCTTTAGAAAACAAAATAGGATTTACTCCTGATTTTGGCCTAACAAATTCAGACCAGGATGCCCTGGGAGGGAATGATGCTGATGGATCTGCTGAAATGATGATCTCACCATGCAGATGGCTGCCCAGTTGGGTCCCAGGGTCCCCTGCCTGAGCAGACAGAGCCCAGGCTCCCTGAGCCTCCTGGCAGCCAGGCCAACCCCCAGAAACACGTGCAGGAGGAAGGGCTGGTCTCGGCTTCAAGAAATCCCTTCCTGCTCATGTTCTCCTTACTTGCAGCTCATGGACTCAGCTCTGGAGGCTTCTGTCCACTGTAGAATAAAGGTTCTTTGACCTGGTGGTGGCAGCGGTGGTGGAGGTGGTGGTGGTGGCTGTAGTGGTGGTAGTAGTGGTGGTGGTGGTGACGGTGATGATGGTGACAGTGGTGGTAGTAGTGGTGGTGGTGGTGACGGTGGTGGCGGTGGAGGGGAGCCACCTTCATGTTTTGGCCATTCCTCATCACTTCCCACTGAAAGTGGCAACCCTGGCTTGAAATCCCGCTGCAGCTACTCGATAGCTACGTGCCAATTTGGGAAGTGTTTCCTTGGGGTGTGGCCCAGGCTGGGTCCTCAGCTACAAACACAGACTCACCCCAGCTCTTTCCAGGGAGCTTCCTTCATCGGGAAGTTCAGAGTCAGTCAAGGAATAAAAGTCCATCAAGCACCAGGTCCTGTGCTAAGGGCCAAGGAAACAATCAAGGGCAAAAAGCCCCAGTCCCTAAAAGTTCCTATCTTAGAGGAGCTCGCAGGTTAAGGGGCGGTACATCAGACTTGATGGAGGTTTTAAGGGGGTTGACAGAAGGCTTCTTGTAGGAATGGGGAGAGCCCTCTGAAGAAGGCCAGAGAAGAGGAGGGGAAGAGGAGGGAGGAGAGCCCGCCAAGCATGGGGCACAGGGCAAATGTTTGGAGTCCAGAGATGGAGGGTTTTGTGTGAGGAATATTAAGGCGTCCAGCTGGAGTCATTGAACAGAAAAGCACATGGTAGGAAGTGGAACGGGGGGAGGAAGCTGGGGTTGAGGGGCTAACATCTTGGATTGGCGCATAGGAAATGGACCTGGGACTTCATCAGTTTCTCACCTGAGTGTCTCACCTCTGCCAAGGTAGGCTGCCACTTCTGTACACCTGTCAGACTTGAGAGCTGGGAAATCAGGTGATTTGCCCAGGGCCACCTGGCTAGCATATATCAGAAATAGGACTTGAACCCAGACCACCTTCCTCCTTCCTCCATGCTATTTCTTGGAGTACCTCCTCCAGAGGGTTCT
The DNA here is from genome assembly GCF_037893015.1 of Macrotis lagotis. Taxonomy (NCBI): domain Eukaryota; kingdom Metazoa; phylum Chordata; class Mammalia; order Peramelemorphia; family Peramelidae; genus Macrotis; species Macrotis lagotis. The sequence goes on from NC_133659.1 coordinate 3,274,227, forward strand.
TGGGTCTAGGTTCATGGATCTAGGCCACAGAGAGCATAAGGCTCTATTTTATCAGTGATGAAACTGAGCCTGGGGCTCCAAAGTGGGGCAGGGGAATGCTCTGGGCAGGCCTTACAGTCTGACAATAGCAGAGAGAGAGATGAGCAGCTGTGCTTCTCTAGGATGATGATGATTGCTCCGATCCTTTGGATGCTTTTCCCGAGGTCCATGTTCTCATTAGTGGAGAGACTTCATCCCAGACAGATTTCTGGCCTCCATGCTTTTGGAGGTGAGTTTCCATGGCCAAACAAGAAAGAAGGGTCTGTCCCCGAGGAGCTCCTTGTCAGCCACGGAGCCCCTGCAAGTCAAACTTCTTGAGGAAGGTCTGTTAGGAGGCTCATGTTCCAGATTGTCCCATATTTGGAGGACTGGAAATCTATTGTTTTTACTGGCAGAGCTTTGGAGAACTTAAGGCTACCTCTCTGGCATGAGGAGATATTTGGGTTGGAGTTTAGTACACGACAATGACACTTTTAATTATTTCTGCCAGGCTTTTCTCCCCATAATTTAACTCTGGGATACAAATGCAATTATAAAAGAAAACAGTTCAAAAGAAATATAATTTTTCACAAAATTCAAAACAAATTTTGTATGTTAAATTTTAAATGCCATTTTAATTTTTTCCTTTTAAAAAATGTATTTATTTATTTTTAATTTTACAATTCCCCCCCCCAATCTTGCTTCCCTCCCCCAACCCCCCAGAAGGCAACCTGTTAGTCTTTACATTGTTTCCATGGTATAACATTGTTCTAAGTTGAATGTGATGAGAGAGAAATCATATCCTTAAGGCAGAAAAATAAAGTATAAGAGATAGCAAAATTACATACTAAGATAACAGTTTTTTTTTTAAAAATTCGAGGTAATAGTCTTTGGTCTTTGTTCAAACTCCACAGTTCTTTATCTGGATATAGATGGGATTCTTCATTGCAGACAGCTCCAAAGTGTCCCTGGTTGTTGCACCGATGGAATGAGCGAGTCCATCAAGCTTGATCATCACCCCCAGGTTGCTGTTAAGGTGGACAATGTTCTTCTGGTTCTGTTCATCTCACTCAGCATCAGTTCATGCAAATCTCTCCAGGCTTTCCTGAACTCCCATCCCTCCTGGTTTCTAATAGAACACAGTTTGTTAAGCCATTCCCCAATTGATGGACATCCCCTAGATTTCCAATGCTTTGCGACCACAAACAGGGCTGCTGTGAATACTTTTGTACAAGTGATGTTTTTGCCCTTTTCCATCATCTCTTCAGGGTATAGACCCAGTAGTAGTATTGCTGAATCTAAGGGTATGCACATTTTTGTTGCCCTTTGGGCATAATTCCAAATTGCTCTCCAGAAAGGTTGGATAAGCTCACAGATCCACCAACAATGTATTAATGTCCCAGATTTCCCACATCCCTTCCAACATTGATCATTGTTCTTAAATGCTGTTTTCACTGAAAAAAAATGAGAATACAAGATTGTTCTGGGTTTAGAGTTTGCTGATAATGCAAAATAAAGCAAAGCAAAATCCCATTGACTTGGGAGAAGAAAAGATAACTTCTCCTTCATCGAGGGGTCTTTGGGGCCTCTATGAAGCTCATCCATCGATCATACCTGCTCCGCGGACTTAGCCCAGCCCCCACTCCTACTGAGGAATCAAATTCCCAGAGCCTGGCTAGGACTCAGGGGTCCTAGGCTTGGAGTTTCCACCAGGGGATTCTTTCCACCATGATTGTCAGTTGAGAATCATTTAGCTATTTATTTAAATATCTTTTAGAAACAAGTATTTACTAAGATGGTACAGTTGAACTATATTCCAAAACGTGCTCTCCAACATCAAAAACAAAACAAAAGCCCAACCAGGTCAGAGACAGAGATTCCAATCCACATTTAGGAAAATCATTTTATCATCTGTGTGGACATTAGACCAGAGACTAATTCTGAGCTATTACACTCACCCAGAGGAGAGATGATGAGGTCTGAGCTAGGATGGAGGCTTGGGAAGAGAGGAGGAGATGGAGACAGGTGGAAGAAACAAGCCTCTCTGACAGAGTCTCTCTGGGGGTGTCCCTTTAACTGTGAGAATCTGTTTCCCTATGGCTTCTGACCCACACATGATACTACAAGATGAAGAAACATGGAGGGAGAGACAGGATAGAGGAAATTTAGTATTTTTAAAAATTAAGTGTTAGGTTTTATTTCAAGCATGGTACTTGGAATGTTCATTCATGTCTCTTGGTTCTACCTTTAAATTTGAGACAATAGGGATGGAGGACCCTAGGAGGAGAGGAAGGGCTGGAGAGAGGTGGGGGTGGGGGACAGCATTTGGTTGTATGTTTTGACATTATATTAATAGCACGAAAATTACATGTAAAACGCTATGTAAATAAGCTTCTGAGTTGCCAGCTGGGGGATTTCATAAAATAGAATTGCCTCCCCGTGGACAATGGCCCCATGAATGTCTAATTTATGAGGAGATCCCTGGAATCCGCTGTCCCCCATTTGGTCCTGAAGACAAATAGGCTGAAGTGAAGAGTCTATTTACTGCAGAACAAGGGGGAGCTTAAGAGAAAGAGAAACTGAGACCCAGAGAGACAAAGAGAGGGAGGAAAGGATGGACAGATATAGACTGGCACAGGCAGGCAGAGACAGACGGACGGCCAGAGAGCCCAACTACCAAGGACAGGCAGGGCCAGAGACAGACAGCCAGACAGACCCAAGTGTGCCAGAGCTGGCCTCTGGCACCTGAGCTCTCTGTTCAGGGCAAGACTCCCCAGTCAGGCTCCTTTCTTAGAATGCTGAATAGCCGGCAGTCAGCAGGGACTCCACTTGGGATGCTTTCTTCTATAGGGCTAATTTCGATACCCACTAATGGGGATTCTGTGTTGACTCAAGAGGTGTGCACATCCATCACAAGCTCTGGAAATGGACCCAAGAGCTGTGGGTCTGCATGCAAATGATCTCCTTTATTGTAAAGAAGGGACAAAACCAGCAACAACCCAACCACCAAGTGAATGAGAAACACTCAGCAAGCCTCCCAGGCCCCAGGTGCCTCTGCTGGCTTGCTTGGGGTTGTTTTGTTGTCTGTGAAGCAAATGACAAAATGCAGCCTCCCAGAGACCCCATCTACCTGGATAAAGGGCATAACAGCCCTCTCGATGTATGGAACCATCTCTATTCCAACAAGGCTCTAGACTCAGGGGGACTCAGCAGAAAAGTCTCTAATCTACAAGCATAATAGATTTTATTATTAATCTAATCTACCTATTAATCTAATACAATTAATATTAAAACAAAGCTACTTTATGGATCAATTCAATGTTATGCCATTAGCTATATACATTTAGGACTAATATTACTTCATTATCTATAATAATTTGGGGCATAATGTAATTTCCCTATTTACCACCTTTATTGCTGTTGACTTTTATTGTTTTTGTCTGCTTTTTTGAGTCTGCCTGTGGCATAATCAATTCTTTTCCTGCCCTTATTCTTATTTTGTTTTAACATTGATTTTTCACGTGTGCTTTTTTATGTAAATGACACATGGCTCAGTTCTTTCTAATTCACTCTCTATTTCATTTTGGGGACAAATTCATCTTCTGGTTATAATTGCTAATGATTTTGCACCATCATGTTCCATAGTTATTTTCCCTCCTCCCCCCCTTGACCCCCACCCCCTGGCCCTTTCCAAAGAGAAGGAATTTGTGTATAAAGAATTGGAGCAATCATCACTGATTTCACTGACCCTCTTCTATTCCTGCCTAGACCCCAAGGACTGTTACTTTTTTCTTTTTTGCCCTTTTAATCTCCTTTTTCCATCTTAACTCCGAAGTTGAAATGGGTGTACTTTCCACTCTCCCCTCCCAACAACAACTTCAATCTTCTCTCTCTCTCTCTCTCTCTCTCTCTCTCTCTCTCTCTCTCTCTCTCTCTCTCTCTCTCTCCCAAATCATACTCCCCATTCTGTGTTCCCATTTTTTCCCTGATGACTTTATGATAAGCTATACCGAACTCTTTGTGTAGATTAGAGTGTGTGTGTGTGTGTGTGTGTGTGTGTGTGTGTGTGTGTGATGAATAAGGTCCAAGTGGTGTCCTTTCCTAGGTTCTTAAATTTTTCCTTTCTGACTCCTTGTAGAATATATATTTTTATTTTTGAATTTTTTTTATTAGTTTTTGTTTTTTGTTTTTTGCAAGGCAATGGGGTTAAGTGACTTGCCCAAGGCCACACATCTAAGGCAATTATTAAGTGTCTGAGGCCAGATTTGAACTCAGGTACTCCTGACTCCAGGGCCAGTGCTCTATCCACTGCATCCCCTAGCCACCCCTGTAGAATGGTTTTTTTTTAACCTAGAACCTGTCAATTTAGCGATGACATTCCTAGGAGTTTTCACATGAGTGTTTCTTTCAGGAGTTAACAGATGGATTCAGTCCATTTTCACTTTGAATTCTGGTTCCAGAAAGGTATCACAGCACTGCACATATTGAGCTGACCTCAGAGGCAGAAGATCGACTTTCAAGGCCTGTCCCTAACACCAACTGGTGGTACAACCCTGGGCAAGCTGTTTAATCTTGCAATAGGAGAGTTGTCCAACTCCCAGTTCACTTCTACAAATTCTTCCAGAATTCCCCAGTGGGCCCCAGATCAAAGTGGAATTAGGAAATATCTACCAAAATAAATAAAAATGGAACACAATATCAGATCCTGCTGATCTGTGGTTTTTGAAGTCAAGATATGACCCTAGAGGATCCATTTTACTTTAATTTTGACACTCCTGGTCTATATAACTCTAAATGTCGAAATTACAAAGAAGCTGCCAATCTACACTGGTGGAGGGAATTTCTTCTGTTGGGAACTCTTTCCATTAAGAAAATCTCAGATCTGTTCCCCATTGCCCTGGTTCTAATTGAACCAGAGAGATTTCACATGCATTTTCTTGATGTGGTATGTCGATTTTTCTCCTGGTCATAGCTCTCAGGTCACCTCATGATTCTTGGTTTAGTTTTTCTTGTCCTCTTTTCCAAGGAATAGTTTTGAGAGGAAAATAGCTTCCCTTTTACTCTGTTTTCAGTCTTTTCATCATATTCTGCTATTTCTTGTCTCAAGGAATCATGGATGCCTTTTTAGTCCATTCTAATTTGTAGAGTCTGTTTCTCATATGGGGTTTACCATTATCCATACCAAAGGATTGATTCTCTCTCCAAGCCTTTTTGCTTCAGTTCCCATCTCATGTAGAACCTCTTGCTTCCTTCTTCCAGGCATCCTTGAGGTCCTTGGGGTCCAGGAATCTTCATCTTAGTGGCTCTGTTATAGTAGTCTTGTCTTTTGGGTGTTCCTGGTGGCCTAACATGGTGTTTGTGCCTTCTTCTGTTGACCCATATTGACAGCCTAAATTCTTGATATGAGACAGTAGCAGGGTTAGATGCCACTCTCAAATGGGATATTGAGGCCCTATTTGATTCTGACCTCTTTTTCCTGGATTCTTCCTGTGATGTGTTGTCAGGCTTGTGTACCCCCAGTCAGAATTCTATGATCAGGGCTATGATCTAGATCAGGGCTCTCTAAGCTCTTCTTTCCCCATAAGGCTTCATTGGTAAAGGATCTGAGCCCTTTTTCCTCCTGCCTCATCTCTTCCTCCATCAGGGTGTTTTGTGTGGTCTCTGTCTCCCCAAGGCTTCCTTGCTCAATACAAAGGGTGCATCCTTATCCTTCCTGAGGCTTCCTTTATCAGACTGCTGGGTAGTTTTCTGTCACCCCTGGACTTTGTCAGTTTCCCCACCTTGAAGATTTTGGGATGATCATCTATCCATAACTTTCCAGAATTTTCCCAGCTAGGGAGCTGCCCTGGAGATCCTTGTGTGCCCTAGAGATTTCTCTATGGGAAGGGGATAAGGACTGGGTGGTCCCTGTACTTCCTGGGTCTTTCCTATGGGGGGACTCAGTGGTTTGGGGGCTTTCTCTAGATAGGATACCTCTATGTGGGGTTGCTTGGAGGTTCTGGTTTGTCTCTACTCCTACTGACTTCTCTCATACTCCTTTTGCAGTGTCTGGAGCTTCTGGCTATATGTAGGGGAGTCTTATGCTGGATGATGGTGCTCTCAATAGATTTGGGGCTCAGTGGTCAATCGCATGCTCTTTTTTTCAATGATTTCTGGATATAAAGTGGGATGGATATGCCAGCCAGTTGAGGGGGAGTGAGGGAATTGTGTGTGTGTGTGTGTGTGTGTGTGTGTGTGTGTGTGTGAGAGAGAGAGAGAGAGAGAGAGAGAGAGAGAGAGAGAGAGAGAGAGACAACTGGGGATTGTGGGGAACAGCTACTTACAGCAGAAAGGAAGGAAATAAAATAAAATGTTCTGGGGTAAAGAGCAAAGAAAAGCATGGCAAGAATGTTGTACAGAGTCTTGGGTTCCAATCCTGATTCAACCATTCATTTTTGGCTAACTATAGGCAAGTCATTTCATATGCCCAAGTCTTCATTTTCCTTAAGCATAAAATGGACATGATCTTTGTTGGACAAAGAGAAGAAAATGAGCATCTTCAGCACATCCACCAAATAAACCCCCAGTGACTGATGGGGTCAAAGGGAGCACATTCAGTCTTGAGTCTTGGATCCAAAAATGAATTAGAAACTTACCCAAGGTCCAATCTTTTTCTGAATTCCCCAGGTGGTGGGTGTATGGTTTTGGACTCTAGATTCCAATGGAGGCCAGAGAGGATCATATTCATGAACTTTGCCCAACACCCTCTCACTGACCTCTTCCTTTCCCAGTGGTCCAAGAACCAAAGTCTTGAGGCTCCTTCTGTGGTCAGAGCAGGATTCATTATCCTGAAGGGAGATGATGTCAGTGGAAGGGCACGTCAGCCTGCTGGTGCCTAGGAATGGTGGCTGGCAAGTCCGCCTTAGCCAAGCAGGGAGAGGACCACTAGCATCTGGGCCAGATTGCAGTGTTTATAAATTCTGTCCCATTTCAGTTATTAACCATTTCAGGCCTTAGAACATTTGGCTGTTCAGTTATTTCAGTTGCGTCTGATTCTCAACGACTCCTTTTGAGATTTTTTTTTTGACAGCGATACTGGGGGAGTTTGCCATTTCCTTCTCTAGTTCATTTTCCAGATGAGGAAACTGAGACAGAGATAAATAACTTGATCAGGGTCACACAGCTAGTTAAGTGGCTGAATCCAGAATTGAACTCAAGTCTTCTTGACTCCCGGTCTTATATTCTATTCATTGCATCACATTATATACTGATCAATCGATTTAGTAACTAACCGGACAATCACTACCCAAATGACCTTGGGCAAGTCACATTCTTTCTGAGCTTGTTTCCTCATCCAACAATTTGAATGGACCCCCTTCTGGCTCTAAATCTAAGGTCCAATTATTGGAGGGATTTTGTTATAAAAGGATCAAAATGTGCACATGGTGAACAATGTCACCAAGAATAAAAAATGCAATACAATTTGCAATTCAAATGACCCCCTTTCCTGAAAAAGTGAGCCCCAGCTCTTTTCCCTAAAATATCTCTTAGAGGATGGTGTCAAAACTGACATAGAACTTTGTATGCTAAAAAAATTAGGGTAGAGAACCTAGATCTTGACTGAATTATGTGAAAATAAATTTTATGAATAAGTCTTATTTACATCACCTTCCTCTCCCAATGGATTTTACCGCCTTATACACAAGAAGAAAACACCCAATAATAGTTCAGCAAAAATGAACCAGTATATTAAAAACAAGCCTGACATCATCCATAGTTTCCTACATTGATAGTCCTGCACCTTTGCAGAGAAGTGGGAGCAGGCTGGGGAAAATTTTATTTAAAATGAGTCCACTGCCTTATAAATGATTCTGTTATGGTGGAGGATGGCCTTTTATTTTAACAAATTTTTCCCATTAACAAAAGCTGATTATTTCTTCCTCCCTCCCTTCCTTACACTAATTAGAGGATAAAGAAGAAAAACAAGACTTTTATAATAATTATGGACATTCAAGCTATTCAAGCAAAACAAATTTGCACATTCTGTGTGTGTGTGTGTGTGTGTTTGTGTGTGTGTGTGTCTGTGTGTGTGTGTCTGTGTGTCTGTGTGTGTGTCTGTGTGTGTGTGTGTCTGTGTGTGTTCTCTATGCATCCTAGACAGGGCACTGATCCTGGAGTCAAGAAGGCCTGAGTTCAAATCTAGATTCAGGCTCTTCCTAGCCATGTGATCCTGGGCAAGTCCCTTCACCTGTTTGCCTCAGTTTTCTCACCTGTAAAATTAGGAAAATAAAAATCCCTCTCTCCCAGGATTGTTGTGAGGATTAAATAAAATACTTTTGTAAATCACTTAGCAGAGACTTAGCACATAATAGGCACCGTATTAATAGTATCTGGCATTATGCACATACACAAAGTCTCTGGTGTATACTTTGGGTGTCTGTATTTGACCCTGTGTTATTTAATAATTTTAATAAATGACTTGAATAAACACATAATGGAATAAGCATTACAACCTAGTAGGGATGGTGTACATGTTTGATGATCCATTTATATAGATATATGTATAAATAAAACATGACAGACTAGGAAATGTGGATCAAATTGAGTAACCTAAGATTTATGAGCTCTTTTACGAGCCTTTGGCTGAATGGCTAAGAGGAACCAATGTCCAAGAAAATCAATAGTTGGAGATAAAGTAAGAGCACACTAGCTACTCAAAGAGTCCAGTCCCTACTTCCTGATGATCTAAATCCCAGGGTACTATGAGAACTGTAGACCTTGACCACCAAGTTATTCCAAATGATTTTCTAAAGATGCTGGAAAGATTGCTCAGATTTCTTCTCTGTTTTCTAATAAAGTAAAAAAATGCTTTTCTTTCTTATTCTGATCCTCACCTATCTAAATTCACTGAGTTTTTAAAATTCTAAAATTATTAGCAGAGATGTTTTAGAGCTGAGCAGAGAAAAAAACCAAATTGATTTTGTTTCCATTTTTGTCATTGATTCTATTCTATGTCACCATCAACATTTTGTATAACTCCCTGAGCTTGGTGCCTACACCTACCCTAATTTCTATTGCAACATCAGGGCCTCAGGAGCTGCCAAAGTCAACATCCCTCAGAAAGAAATCTCTAAAGGAAGACCCCTGACAAGTGGATATCTGGGTTGAAATCATCTAAGGTGAGGGGAACTCATCCCTAGTTCCTTAAAACAATTCTCATATGACTGGATTCAAAGACCAGGTCACCACCATTCTAATTGTCTTCTTCAGATTATGCTCCAGTTCATCAGGGTCCTTCCTAAATTGTGGCCCAAGCATTGACCTCAATACATAGATATCATTCTTTTAAAAAAAATTTTATTTTTAATGCATGGAATAAACTGAATATTTTCATAACATAGTAGAATAAAAAAGATGATTACACAACAAACTGCAAATTTACTGTGTACAACTTTCTATTCTTTTAAAATATATAATAAAGTTATTATATAAATGTATTTTTTCTTTTTTCCTCCCCTTCCCCCAACCATCCCTAGAGATGACAATGAATAGACACAAACAGATACATACTGATAGCATTTTCATGTATTCAATAAGTGAACAATTTCATCTTGATCAGTACCTTATGTTAATGTCCTCTTTATATTTCTTTTGGATCTTTTATATCAAATTTGCCATTGAGTTCTGGATTTTCTGGTTACAAATACCTGAAAGTTGGGTCAGCTAGGTGGCACAGTGGATAGAGCCCTGGCCCTGGAGTCAGGAGGACCTGAGTTCAAATGCAACCTCAGACGCTTCATAATGACCTGGCTGTGTGGCCTTGGTCAAGCCACTTAACCCCATTGCCTTGCAAAAACCTAAAAATAAAAACAAAAACCCCCCCAACTACCTGAAAGTCTATCAGTTTGAAAAAAAGTTGTTGGGGGGGTTAATTTTTTTAATTCAGCATTATGTTCAATTTTGTTGAGGAAGTTATTCTTAGACACAACCCCAACTTTTTTGCTCTTTGAATATAATATTCCAAGACCTATGGTCTTTTAGAGTAGAAGCTACTAGATTTTGTGAAATCCTAACTGTATTTCTGCAATATTTAAATTATTTATTTCCTTATTGCTTGGAAGATTTTCTCCTTAACCTGGGAGTTTTGAAACTTGGCTATGACATTCCTGCAGGTTTTCCTCCTGGGATCTATTTCAGGTGATGAATGTTAGATTTTTTTCTATTTCTACTTTACTTTACTTTACTACTTAAGGCAATGTTCCTTAATAGTTCTTGTAATATTGCATCCAGATTCTTTTTTTTTTAATCATAACTCTTAGGCAGTTCAACAATTCTTATATTGTCCCTCCTTAATCTGTTTTCCAGATCAATTGTTCTAATGAGATATTTCAAATTCTTTTCTATGTTTTTCTAGTTTTATTATTTCTTAATAATAGTGTCTTAGGTCATTTGATTCCTCTTGCCCCTTTCTAGTTTTCAAGGAATATTACATTCCTTAATGTTTCATTTCTTAATTTGTTAACTGTCTTTTCATAATTTTCTTGGATTGCTTTTATTTTATTTCTAATTTTTCCTCAATCTCTCTTATTTGATTTTTGAATTCTTTGCTAAGGACTCTTTTTGGGCTTGTGATCACTTGATGTTGCTCTTTGGGATAGAAGTGACTTTCTTTTAGTGTCACTATCTCTGATTATGAATTCTGATCTTCTTTGATAAAAAGTAGCTGTCACCAAGGCCAGGTTCTTGTTCTCTGCTCACTCATCTTTATTTTGATTTTGTTTTGCTTTGTTTTAGCAGATTATTATTATTATTATTATTATTATTATTATTATTATTATTATTATTATCAGATTTTAATCCGAAATTGTGAGTGAGGTTGCCCTTGTTGGTATTTTCTGAATTCCGTCCAGGGGCATTGGGACAGTCCTCTGCTAAGTCGCAACGAGGGCCCCCGGCATTCTTTCCTGAAAATAGTCATGCTCCTTATGGGTAGGTGTACTCACATAGATATTATTCTCATCGAACTGGGTCACTTCATTAATCAAGTTGGATATATTGAATGGAATGGTCCAAAATGGGTCATTGATGAAGATGTCACATGTTTTGAGTTAAACTCCCCCTTTCAAAAAGAAGTGAAAATGAACTTAATGGACTTGGGTTGTTTGTTTTTTTGGCTTTGACTCAGAACTTGGAATTAATGAATACAAAAATCCTCATAGATCCATAAAAACGGATGACTTGTTTTGGCGGCCCAGCAGATTTATGGTTCGTATGCCTGAACTTGATTCTCTGAAAGTTTTCTTTCCAAGGGCCAAATATTGTGGTCTCTCAATCCCTGAGCCAGTGCAGATGTGGTATTTATTTGACTAAAAGCTCATTCCATTGGCTATAGAACATCTGTACATACTAGATTGCAGACGGAAGCAATAAGTGATACTTCTTTTACCTAAACCATTTGCTGTCGTTTAGTGCAACCAAAGCAACCTTCCTGCTTTTGGTACCTGAGAAGGAGACATAGACCCAACCTGGTAGGGATGTTTAGAATTCCAGGAAACAGCAAAATGGTAGAGTGGATGGAGCCCTGAACCTGGAGACAGGACAACCTGAGTGGAAATCCAGCCTCAGTCACTCGTTACTTGTGTAACGCTGGGAAGGTTACTGAACTGAGGCCTGTCTGCCTCAGCTTCCTTGTCTGATAATAACGGCACTTACCTCCCAGAGTTGTTACAAGGATTCAGTGAATCTGTAGCTGCTTACACAAAACGTTGCTGGCACAAAAAGCAGGCACTTTATAAATGTTAGCTATAATAATGATGGGAGTGAAGGCTCTGACCAACTTAGAGTATCCATGTAAATGGCACTATACCAATACCCACCATGACAAGGTCATGCCCTAAGCTACAACGATATAGAATTCTCCTTGCAATGTGATTATCCCTAGTCACAGGCATTGCTTCCTCTTCGCTAGACATGTCTAAGAAGAGCATAAGAAAAACCCTTAGAAAGATAATACTGATTCAGTCGATAGTATACCATCTAGCTTTAATGTGATGACTCCCAGAAGTCAACCGTGAAATATGGCAGCCAAGAAAGCTGAAGCTTGCTTCAAGAGAGCCATTGCTTCCTGCCACAGGGAGGTAATAATCCTGCTGCTTCTATTCTGGCCATGGCACAACAGAGTATTGAGTACAATGTCTTTATGAAAGACATTAGATGTCTTTCATAAAAGATAAGGGTCTTTGGCTACTCCAGAGGAAGGCAGTCATGATGGTAAAGAATTTTGGGGTCATGCTATATGAGTGATAACTGGAGCAACAATGGATGATAGTTGGGAAGAGAAGATGAAAATAGCTATGAGAGCCTTACACAAGTCCTTGAAGTCTAGCTTTTAGAACAATAATAAGGCCTGTTCTCTTTGATCTCAGAGGGCAAGACAAGGAATGAGTTGAAAATTTAAGCTTGATGTCAAATAAAAAGTAATAAAAGTCTTAACAGTTCACTGCAATAGTGAGCTGGGCTGCCTCCAAGGATATCGACTTCTATCTCCACTTGAGTATTGGATGTGTTCCCACAAAGGTTGGCTGCTAAGGTCTCTTCTACCTCTCACAATCTGGGATGCCATATCAGGTAAGTTAACAGTGATACTCTTTTCATTGAATTAACGATTTGTATTCATACTACTAATTCTTCCAGGAGGTCCTTTGTATGGAGAAAAGTACACATATGGGCTTCAGTAGATTCCTTCCAACTTGCAGTCTATGAGCCTATGATTCTTCATCAATGTCCATCTACATGTCCTTGGCAGATGTGGGCCATTTTGTACCATCTCCCTTATAAATAAAGGGCTAATTTGTCATTGATGCCCTCAATGCCAATCTGAAGGCATGGACTGACACAGAAAATACTTCTTTTTAGAGAGGATCCCCAACATCCAAGGCCAGGTCACTCACTTTTGAAGCTATTCCATCTTCCAGGTCAGTTATAATTGCTTGACTGGATTGACACAAGATTTTATAAGATTTTCATGTCCTTTTCAAACCATTATTTGAACCCAAGTCTAAGCTACAAACTCAAGAGGAATGGAAGAGTTCCAGCTCCTCTGTTTTTGCTTTTGCTCTGCTTATTTTCTTGGCATGAAAAGTCCAGGCCTCTTAGTCCCATAGTATGGAAGCTGCTGCCAGAACTCCTTATTCCCTAGAATCATTTCCCAGGTTGAGAATCAGGTTCCACCATTTAGCACTTTAAAGAAATTCTTTACACCAGCTTGCCCTCAGAGACTGAGGCTGAGAGGATCACACTTGGGTCAGAAGTTCTTTTCTTGTTGGGTTTCATTTCTCCGAGTTCAAAGCTTTCTCAACCCAGCCTGAGTTTGAAGATCAGTTGTTAGTGAGCTGATCTCTCTAGGGAAGCAAGCCCTTGTGTTTGTGTTTGTATTTGTGTTTGTGTGTTTGTGTATTTGTTTATGTTATTGATTGCATCTATGGTTTTGTTTTTGTTTTTGTTTTCGTGCTCATTCCTTAAACTCCATGGGACCAGGCTTCTTTCGACAACTTTTTTCTTGGCAATTTTAGTAGGTGAGATAGGAGGCCATAACTGAAGTTTAAGACCACATATCTTGAGACTCCCATGGTTCTGTGATCTCATCAGAGAAGCTCATAGTGGAAACAAACTAGAGGTTGACCTAGGCTAAACTGTACCTGAATGATAATTATTTCTAGAATATCCTTAACAAATGGTCATTAGGATTTGACTTAAAAGACTTCCAAGTAAGAAGACTCCACTTCCTCACCAGTCCTCTCTGGATAGCTCTCAATGTACAGAAAATTTTTCCTGACATCACATCTAAACCTTCCTCTATGAAGCTTCCGCCATTGTCCCTAGCTCTGCTTTCTGGGGTCGGTCAATCAATCAATCAGAAAACATTGATTAAGTAGCCACTGTGGAATAGGCACTGTGCTAGAAGAACAACTCTTGCCTGTCTTCTGCAGGAGTGTGGATATTCCTTGCAATGGCACAGAACACAATCCATCCATGTGTTGTCATCCTAGATGACTCACTGTTTTCCATGATGCAAGTCCTGGTCCATCATACACTTGCTAGCCATTTGCCAGTCATGCTGCTTGTGTGTTGGCCTTCTCCACTCTCCACCTGAACGGAGGCTATGCAACCCCAGCATATTATTGGTGAGGTTTCATCTTGTTTGGCTGGTCTCTGGCCCACTATGGACTTCCCAACCTTAAGCCGAAGCACATCATTCTACTCCTCAAGTGTTCCTTGCTCCACTTTTCCCATCTGTTCCCTTTTTTTAAAAACATTCCGTCCCCTCTTTAGAATGTAATGTCCTCAGGGGCATAGACTAGCTGCTTGGCTTGTTTATGTTTTCCCAGTGCTGATCATAGGACTTGTGTTCTAAGTGCTTAAAGGAGCTTCACTCTTTTCTCCACCATTCCGCCATTCTTCCTCTAGTTCTTTGAGCAATATTTGGCACCAATGTGTCCCATCCATTCGTTTCCCTCCCTCTTTCTACATGACCAGACTCTCTCTTTGACTAGTCACTTATCCTTCTGATAAAATCCTTTCTACTCTTTCTCCTGGGCTGTTTTCCTGTGGTTATGCCATTAGCACGTCTCAAGGCACTGACTCTTCTTTTGGTGCTTTTTTATCTTATTGATGCTTTCTTACATCCCTGTCATTTCCCAGTGACTCCCCATCTTCTCACCTTTATTTCTCCTGGGAAGAAAACCTGTGGAGATGAAGCTGAACAATGGCTCCTCCAGTCGCTATGGTTACAGTTCCCAAAAAAGAACATTCTTGTCTCTAAAATTCCTTGACCATGCCCAATGGCTCAACATGGGAAACTGATCTGATTTATTGGTGGAAATGACATTAAATAATATATAAGACCATCTCCTTGGATACTGTAGATAAGGACCAAAGGACTCTTCACTCAGTCAATAATATATACCGATATTTACTTTTCCATCTGACCATCTAGCCTAAGCATTCCATATATTCTCTCCTCTCTTAGACCAAAAGATCCTGAAGGGCAGAATCTATCTTCCCTTCTATATGTAGCCTTACTTAGCACAATGCTTTGTACACCTTAAGCACCTAATAAATATTTTTTCATCTACCCATTCAAATATTTGTTCATTCTTCCAATGACATAGTCACACAGTCCAACTGAAAGAACTGTTTTATTGACATCCTTAATTTCACTGGGTCTGGAAATTCTTGATAAAGAAACTTCCATTGCCAATGGAGAGCAGCACCATTATTGCCACATAAAATCTTGGAGTCTTTCCGTGAACTCTGAGAGTCACGGAGCCTGCATATGTCAGAAGTGGAAGTAAATCCCATATTCTCCTCCTTCTTAGGTTGGGTCTCTGTTTACTACAATGTGATGCCTCTCCTTGGAACCTTAACTCCATCCCTACAAGCATATTGTTTAGAAGAGAAGCAGAGAGCAGCCTGGGGCCACTCAAAGGCCACCTGAACATTTCCTGCCCAAGTTACTTCCCTGCTGGGTTCTACAGTACGCAAAGTCAAATGGATAATCAGCAAATCAGCCAACTCAGTCTCTAACAAGGACAAGATGGGGTGGCGGTGGGAAGGTTAAAGGGAATTAGTTTGAAGAATTTTGATTAAAAATAATAATAGCTCATCTATTTCCCTGATATAGGTAGCAAAAGAATGTTCATCCATATTTTACAAATGAAGAATCTGAGGTAGAAAGGTGAAATGATTCACTCAGACTGGCATGTCTAGTGAATGTTCGGGCAGAGGTTTGAATTCAGATCTCCTGACTCTTCGATCAGCCTGCTCTTTGTCATAGAGGAGGCAGCCTGAAATCACTGGTGCTCTCGGATTTACTTCAGATGGAACCTGGGGCAGACGATGCAACTACATTTACTACCAACAAAAATGTTAAAATATAAATAATTTAAAATAATGTGAACACTTAAAATGCATATAAATTTTAACTCTGTGTTACTCGATCACTTTTTTTTTTCAAGGCAATGAGGTTAATTGGCTTGCCCAAGGCCACACAGCTAGGTAATTATTAAATATCTGAGGCTGAGTTTGAACTCAGGCCCTCCTGACTCCAGGGCCAGTATTCTATTCACCATGCCACCTAGCTGACCACACATTTTTTAAATGTAAAAACAAAATGAAGCACTCAAAATAATTTAAATCTATTTTTCAATCACCTGCATCTTTTGACTCTTCTTTGAGCTTATTTATTTCCACAGGCAGCTAGGAGACACAAGGGAGAGAGCCCTGCGCTTGGGCCCAGGAAGACTTTATTTATTTGTTTGTTTGTTTATTTATTTATTTTAGTTTTTTGCGAGGCAATAGGTCTAAGTGTCTTGCCCAAGGCCACACAGCTAGGTAATTATTAAGTGTCTGAGGCCAGATTTGAACTCAGGTACTCCTGACTCCAGGGTCACTGTTCTATCCACTGCGCCACCTAGCCAGCCAGAAGACTTTATTTAAAATGCTGCCTCTATGACCTTGAATAAGTCCCTTAACCTCAATGTAATTCAGATTCCTTATCTGTAAAAGGAAGGAAATAACAAAGACCTCCCACAAGTACTGAGGGAACAACATGAGAGATTTGTGCTAGAAACTTTCAAGTATTTCTATAATTCTGTTAAGATTTAAGATTTGGGTAGTGCTTATTACCTCTCAAAGAAAGAGAAAAACCTCCACTCTGTCCATTTAGAGCAGAGGTGTCAACTGGGACCCTGAGCCACAATCCTCCTGAGGAGGCCAGCGGAGAAATCAGATGAAATTGTAATTTGGAACTATTCTGCAAAATTAGTAAAAATAGATTTATTTTTGTTGTTCAGTCATTTTAGTCATGTCCAACTCTTTGTGACCCCATTTGTGATTTTCTTGGCTGAACTACTGAAGTGGTTTGCCATTTCCTTCTCCATTTTATTGTACAGGTGAGGAAACTGAGGCAAACAGGGCTAAGGGACTCCCCCAAGGCCACACAGCTAGTAAGTGTCAAAGGTCAGCTTGGAACTCAGGAAGAGGAGGGCGAGCAGGCCTGGTCGTCTGTCCACTGCATTGCCCAGCTGTCTTGTAATGAAGCGGAGACAATAAGTCGGTTTTCTGTCAATCTGTGCTTGTCTGCAGTAACAAGCAGGGTCCCTGTGCATGGGACCCTGCTTCTGTCCTCCTCCCCTCCCCTTCCTCCCCATCCCCCCAGGCCCCGCAGGTTGGCTTCCACTAGTCCAAGTCAGGGCTCACTGTCTCGGCAGCAGGGCCGCTGCTGAAGTCTTGGGGAGCATCAGGGGAGCAGGAAAATCAATCAAGGCCCCCCCAAGCACCTCCTCTGGACCAGACACTAGTCTAGGCTCTGGGCAATTGAAATACAAACCTGAGGTGTGTGCCCCTCAAATGCTACGAAAACGCCCTTCTTTCCAAGTGTGGCATGGGCCACCAGACCCCCCCCCCCCCCCTATTGCATTCCCACGGAGCCTGACTTCAGAGCTGGCTTTCGAAAGGAGGTGAGAAGATTCGGGAGTGAGGCTGGAGAGGCAGATTCCTGGTGAAGAAGTGGGGGAGAGCCTGGCCCGGCACCCCCCCTTCAGAGGGGTTAGAGCACCTGCCCTGGAGCAGGAGGACAGGAGTTCGAATCTAGTCTCTCATACCTACTGGCCATGTGACCTTGGGCAATTCAATTAACCCTGACTGCCTCGCATCGGGGGCATCTCGAGTCATCCTGATTCCTCTCTAGCCATTGAACCCAGGTGGCTCTGGAGGAGAAAGTGAGGCTGGGGACTTCACCCAGCCCCCTCCTTCAAATCCTACTCAGGTGTTTATCACAGCATCACCTCCCTGGTGTCCTGCTCTTCTTGGAGAATGAAGGCCAAGCATCACCATGGAGAAAGGCTCATTGTTTTTGCTGAAAATGCTCTGTCCTAGACACATCTTGTCTGTGCAACTTGGGGAAATCTGTTTCAATCATCACATTTGGAAGAGGAGAAGGCCAAAGATGCACAAATGTTTGTAGTCCACCAAAAAAGGAAACTGAGGCATCCAATGCCAGAGCTAAAAGATGGGGTCAAGGAAGCTCTCCTGAGGCAGGAGCCCCGTGTCAGCTGCTGCTGCCTGTTGGTAGCTCAGAAATGAGTTGTCAGATGTTCTGTCTTTTCTTTCTTTCTTCTTTTCTTTCCCTCTTTCTCTCTTTCTTTCTTCCTTCCTTCCTTCCTTTCTCTCTCTCATCTTCTCTCTCTCTGTCTATCTGTCTGTCTGTCTTTTTTGCCCAAACTTTGGGATAGGAGCCCTGGATAGCTTCTAATGACCCCTCATCCCCTTTCTCTTCCAGGCCCCCGAGCCCTAGTCTTGCAACCCCAGCCTTGCTTTGCTTTGTGGTCTCTGATCAGGCTGATTTACACTCGTTCATTTTCTCCACCTTCCCAGCTAACGTCATTTTACATGGCAAATCAATTAGGAAACCTGATGTTAACAAGACGAATCTTAGATAAAAAAAAACCCAACTTGAGTGGGAAGTGCCGAAGAATGTGGACTGGATGTTTTCATCATTCAATCATCTCTGCCTCATGGCAATCTCAGTTCAATGAGGACTTTTCATTTTATTTATTCAAATTTATTTTACAATAAAGGGTCTGGAGACCCCTTAATTAACAACCAAATAAATGGATAGAAAGGAGGAAGGAAGGAAGGAAGGAAGGAAGGAAGGAAGGAAGGAAGGAAGGAAGGAAGGAAGGAAGGAAGGAAGGAAGGAAGGAAAAGAAAATGTTAGATATTTGTTATGTTTTAAGCACTGTGATAAGCATCATAGACACAAAGACAAAAGTGAGACTCCCTGCCTTAAGGGAAACTAAATCCTGATGGGGAAGACAACAGGTAGAGGAGGATGGGAGTTAGCAGGTGCTATCTTGAAAAGTCACAGAAAGGCTCAACAAAGCCCAAAGGAAATGCTATGCCCTTTCCAATACCAATGGAAATATTCATTTGATTGTGGTTCATTTGATTTGGTGGGCCAGGCACTGACTTTTCAGAAGTTTAAACTAATGTTTCATTTCTGACCATTGACCCATAATGTTTAATTTAGAAACCTCCATGAAAGAAAGAAAAAAATCAATTAATCCACACCAAGCAGAACATTGACTATCCCTGACAAAACCCAGTGTTCTGCCCCCAAGTCTCCTCCTCCTCCTCCTCCTTTTGGTTTTTGTAAGGCAATGGGGTTAAGTGACTTGCCCAAGTTCACACAGTTAGATAATTAAGTGCCTGCGGTTGAATTTGAACTCAGGTCCTCCTGACTCCAGGGCCGGTGCTCTATCCACTACACCACCTAGCCACCCCTCTTCCCTCTTCTTTTTAAAGATCAGGAAAATGAGATGCAAAAATAACTTGCCCACTTCCTCACACAGAGAGTAAGTGTCTGAGCAGAATTTGAACTCGGGTTAGAGTTCCCTTCTCTGACCCAACTGTTCTGGCTCCAAGTGCAGAATCGTCCCCCCCCCCTTTCTCTCTTATTTCCCTAAAGTTGGGTACAAGTCTTTTTTGCAAGGAAAATAAACCTCAG
Organism: Macrotis lagotis; assembly: GCF_037893015.1. Classification (NCBI taxonomy): domain Eukaryota; kingdom Metazoa; phylum Chordata; class Mammalia; order Peramelemorphia; family Peramelidae; genus Macrotis; species Macrotis lagotis. Next base: position 3,293,791 of record NC_133659.1, read on the forward strand.
CAAGCTGGGGTGGGGGAGCAGGGGGGAGGATTCCTTCGGCTCCTGAGACAAGTGTTGTGATGAAGCACCAGTGGGGGAGATGCTTGGGTCTCTAGGCCACAACTGAAACTGGAGATGATGAATTTTATTTTTAGCTCTGGATTTAAAAGGCCCCCAATTGCCTATCATTTGCTTTGGGCCACTCCCAGTCATGGAAGCCTGGCTCCCGAGGATCTTGGCCAAAGCCCAAGATTATTGTTATTCTGCACATTATTTTAAGAGCTTGCAACATCATCCAACAATATTTATTAAATGCACATATGTTCCAGGCTCTGCTGTCTGGCTGCCGGGCAAGCTGGGTAAAGGAATCTTTCCAGACTCTACCACACCATGAGGGTGCGGGGGTCACTCTCCCCAATTTCCCTTTAAACGAGAGAGGAAGTGACCTGTCCAGCTTTGCTTGGTCTTTCGGAGGCTCCGTTTCAATTCTGGTTTTCTCATTTAAGTTAGCCCATGTTGCACAGAGGAATTGAGGAAGTGGAGAGTTGGATGCGATTAGTCATCGAATTTAATGAGGATAGACTAGTTGCCTGAGCTCAGACCTGAATGAATGAAGGGGGAGTTTGGGTCTCTTCTTCCTGAGCATCTGGCCATTCCCTCACCTTGGGAGGTACCAAGTCCCCTCAAGCCCAAAGAAGTCGATCCTGGGCTACGATCTGCTTGCTCTCTTTGGGACTCTTCTAAATTAAAGGTTTCAAATCTCCATGCCCAATAGACCAAAGGCATCCCCAGAATGCTTTGAGCTGTTCTAAGCTTCCTAAGTGACATTTTGGTTGCTAATTGACGCAACTAGGACAAGGGATTAGAGAGCCCGAAAGTCCAGACCTCAAGGGGCAGATGGGATCCTCCAGGTTCTGACCCAAGGTTGGGCACTAACCCTTCCATGCCCAGGCTACCTCTCCAAGGTTGTCCCAGTTCAGAGCAGGTGCTGCCTTTGGTCAAGGGCATTTCTTTATCTGGAGTTTCCAATCAGAGCATCATCTGGGAAATCCTGGAGATGCCCAAGACATTTAGGAGTGGAGGTCAAAACAATTTTCATCATAATGAATACAAAATGACACTAAGATGTGTCCATTTCCAATTTAGTGAGTGATAGATCCCCCTTAAAAGTTCTTGGGGGCAGTTCATTAATTTTTAAGAATGTAAAGGAGTCTTCAGATCAAAGAACTACTGGCCTATGTCCAATGGGATCTCAGACCTAGAATCCCTCTATCCCCCCCCATAAAAGCTTTTTTTTTACCAAGGCAAAGTGACTTGCCCAAGGTCACACAGCTAAGTATCAAGTGTCTGAGGACAGATTTGAACTCGGGGCCTCCTGACTTCAGGGTGGGTGCTCTATCTACTGCACCACCTAGTTGCCTCCCCAAAAGCTAGGATTTTGAGTTACAAAGCATCAACAGCAATGATCTGTTTATTAGTTAATCATTAAGAAACACTGGAAAGTGAATTGCTGTAAAATGGACATAGAGCCAGTCTATTTGGGGGTCCCTCTTGCTTCTTCCTCTATCTAGACCCTATTTGGAAAGACAAAGTCACAGACTCCTCCCTGCAATGGAACCAAGCTTTCACTCTAGAAGCCCCCCCCCCCCCACATGGCCAAAATAAAAGGCAGATCTCTGGCCTCATTGGCTGTAGGAAGAAATCTAGGCTGCCCCTTTTTCCTTCTGCTTTTTTTTTGTTTGTTTAGTTTTTGCAAGGCGATGGGGTTGAGCAGCTTGCCCAAGGTCACACACCTAGGTGATTATTAAGTGTCTGAGGTTGGATTTGAACTTGGGTCCTCCTGATTTCAGGGCTGGTGCTCTATCCACTGCAACACCTAGCTGCCCCCTCCATCCTCTTTTCTGGGGGTGTAGCTTCACTCTCCATGTTCTTCTCTTTAGAGAAAATAAATGCTCTTCTGGTAAAATCTCCACCATTCACTGGTCTAATAAGATATTTTATTAATATAAAAATGTAGAATATTATTTTATTAAATGCTTTGCTTTATATTTGTTTTCCTAAATATTTTCTATTAAAATATAAAAGATTAAAAATAAAATATTGAAATAAGATAACTATATTTATTCCTTTCTTTTCTATGTTTTTAATCCCCCAAAGGGGAGTTTTAAAAACATTGCAATTTCTATACTATCAATGAACCAATATAGAATGTCTGTACCTCTGGATAGATACAGTGTCTCTGCCACTAGTTTACGATCGTTTTGTTTATATAGTTATTATTCAAAGTTAACAGAATGAATTTTGAGGACAAAAATTAAAATTTCATATGCTAAATGTTTAGCAAAATGAATAAAGACTCTACAAATGAATAAATATTTAAAAGTAAGATGACCTAAACAGGATTGATAATTGAGCCATTCAGAGAGTCCAGGAGCCATCTCTAGGATTGGGGCTGGGGGGAGGTAAGGGGTAAAAGAATTTACATCACTTTATTATATGTTTTAAAGGAAAGCAAGTTGTACATGGTGGATTTACAACTTCGTGTGCAATCATCTATCTTTTTAAAATTATATTATGTTATAGAAATGTTTTATTCCATAAGTTTAAAATAAATAAAAAATTAAAATGTAATAACTGTGTCTCAACAGAATTGGTTTCCTTTGTAATCAATCCCATGCTCTTTATCTGATGCATGGATAACACCATCCTGAGAAGGTGTCATCGGTGGGATTTCTCCAGGACCCCAGCCCCCACACAGCCAAGCACCTTTGGGGAAGAATGGGCTGATGGCCATTGTCTGTCTTTTGCCCCTAAGCCCTTCGGTAGGGTGAGAGAGCACAAAGCTTGCCCAGAGTTGACTCATTCCCCAGCTCTCTAGAAAGGAGGTGAGCTTCTGTAGAATGACCTAGGCTAGGGGAGTCCCTCGGAAGCTCCCGCCCCACCGAGGGCTCCCAATGGGTCCTTGGGTGGACGCTGCTGGGGCAGGGCCTGGTTAGGCACCGTGGCTGGACGGGCTCCTCCCAGGCTCGGGGGAAACCTGACGGGAATGCTCTGTTGTGGGTTGCATTATCATTTCCAGATTCACCCCTGAAGATTCTGGGATCACTTGCATCTACTGTAAAATGAAAATGATGAAGGGCACGTGGGCCGTGTTCCTTTTTAAAACGTTTTACTCTTGTGGCTGTTAAACTCTAGAAAGTTCTGCCATTGTTTAGTGTCACATTGTTCCCCAGCTTTTAAGATAATCAAATAATTGAATTGTTACAAATTTTTAATGTGAAAACAGCGTTTGAAGCTGCCTGGGAGCTGGGCTCTGCAAGAGAACCAGTGGGTTCCTGGGGAAATCTGGCCCAGTGGCTGAGCTGCCAGACTGGAAGGGGCTCTTGGGGGCCAAAGCTGGAGCTTCCCATCTCCTCAGAATGCAGAGAGTTACAAGAAACAGCCCAGACTCACCCTCCCTCCAGGAGCCCAGCTCCCAGATCAGCTGCTGCTGTGGAGACAGCAGACCCAGGACCCCCAGGGGGACAGGGAGAAGACTCTGCCCCAGCTTCCCAAACCATGCCATCCCACCGGTCCGAAGGCACACCCCCCCCCTCCACCTGCTGGGGCCCTTTTCTTCCCTTAGCACCCTTCAGGGGCCACCCTGAACTCCAACTCTGTGTGGATGACCAGATCTCCTATCAAGTGAAACATGGCAGACCAACGATTGGAGCCTTGGAGGAGAGCCACCTCAGAAGATGGGGGCTGGCCAGTCTCACTAACACTTGTGTTCCAGATGGGGCTTGAACCCTGTACCCCACGCTCCTAGAGTCTCTTCTGTTCATCAAGATACCCCAACCCTCTAAAGGCTGCTTCCCTAGCTCTACGCCTGAGCTCACCAGGAGGGGCCATTATTATGAGTTCCATCAGGAGCTGATTTCCTGAGGCATCGGGAATAATTCTGGAGTCACCCCACTGAATGAGTGCTCCCCATCACTGTCTCTTTCCCATCTGCAAAGGACTCTCCCTGCATGCAAAGCTGACCATTCCCTCAGCACCCCCCTCACCTAACAACCCCTTGGGAGTCTTTAATCCCTTATTCTCTTGCCAGTTTTGCCCCGCTAGTCCTCACTCAGCTCAGGATCACTGTACTCATGCTCTGTGGAACAAAACTGGAGAATTTCTCTGGAGAACAAAACAGGAGAACCCTGGGGATTGTGTTGTGTGGCTCCAATTGAATCTCAATCCTTTTAGGGAGTCCAGTAGACAGAGCCCCGGACCTGGATGTTGGGAAGACGTGGGTTCCAATGTGGTCCCAGACAGTGATGAACTGGGTGACCCTGGGCCGGTCACTTAATGCTGTTCCTTCATCTCTAAGACGGGAATAAGAAGAGTGCCCATGTCCCAGAGGGGTTGGACGGATCCTGACTGACCCGTCACTATGGAGTCTCTGTTTCCCAGCCGCTCCTCCTCATGCTGACCTCCCTGGAACTCCCATCCCCCTCTCTCTTCCTTCTCTCCCACACCCTTCCTCGCCAGGGGGATGCCCAAATCAGCCCTTGATTCCCCCCCCACCCGTCACCTCTGGCAGGTTGGCCTTCCATCATTGCCATTCTCTCCCTTCTCTTCAGTCTTTCCATTCCTGATTCATCGGCGCCTTCCAATGTCTCCTCCATCCTCAGAAATCTCTCATTGCACCGCCAACCCTGCCGGCTCGGCTCCCTTTGGGGGCATCTCCTCAATCTTCACTTCTCTTCCTCGCACTGTTCCCATTGCTCTCTGAGCCCCTCCCCAAGTTCACTGGCTGGTTCAGCCTCATCTCTTTGCTGCTTCTAACGGACTCTTCTCTTTGGCACCATCTTTTCCTCCCTGGACTCCTTCTCCAGCATATCGGACCACTTCCTTTGAGGCTTCTTTGCCACCTCTTTGCCCAGAACTCCTGGGCTCTGCTGGGCTGTCTTCTCTCTTCCCTCTGGAAGATTTCCTGGGGATCTCACCAGCTTTCCTGGTTCCAATGGGCCTTTTTGCCCCAGGGGAGGCAGTTCAGTGATTCAGGCAATGAAGCTTGGAACTTCAGACACTCACCAGCCCTGGAACCTTGAATGGGGCTTTTGTCTAAGGCAAACTTCTTTTTGCCTCATTTTCTTCAGCTGTGAAACAAGAACACTTCTCCAGGCTGTTGTGGGCATGGACTGAGATAAGATTTGGATCTGTGCCCACAGCGGGAGCTCTGCAAGCATTAGTGTTATTATTCATTCTCACAGTTTATGCTGAGGATTCTCAGATCTGGTCATCCGACATGACCTTTGCTCCTGACCTTCATCCTTTACACATTCTAGACTCGGCACCCCAAAACTGCTCTCCTCACATGTTTCCCCAGACCATCCCCTCTTCTTGACCTCCATGTGGCGGGCACCTCCATCCTCCTCATTGCCCGGACGTCATATTCTCTCCCACCCTCCTTATGCATTCTGTGGTCAGGGCTTGCCATTTTACCCTTGCAATACCCATGGCTACACTCCTTTTCTCCTCTGACATTTCAACCCCCTAGTGCACCTGGACTATGCTGGGGCTTCCTGCCTCAGTCTCTCCCCCTCCAGCCCATCCTCCAACACCAGAGGTTTTCCTAAAAGGCAGGTCTGATCTTGTTACTTCTTCCATAATCTCCAGGGGCTTCCTAGCCCCTCAAATACAAACTGCCCTGTTTGGCACACAGCGCCTTTCCTGGTCTCTCACACCTTGCTCATTGACACTGGCTTCTTTGCTATTCCTCCTTGTCTAAGAGCCTCCATCTCCAGATTCTGGATATTTCCTCCAACAGTGCCCCACACCTGGAGTGTTGTTCCTTCCTCCCCTCAACCTCTTGGCTTCCTCCAAGTCCTAGCTAAAATTCTCCCTCCTATAGGAAGCCCCTCCCAAGCCCCCTCAGCGCTCACCCCTTCCATGTGTTGGTCACTTTGGGGTCTATGTCTTACTTCTCCATAAGTGTTTGCATGTTGTCTCTCTCATCAGACTGGAAGCTCCTTGAGAACGGGATTTGCTTTTGCCTTTCTTTGCCTCCTCAGGGCTTAGTATAAAGCCTGGCCATAATAGTAGGTGCTTAATAAATGCTTAGTGAGATTGAGCAGGAGTTTTGCAGCAGAATCTGAACCCAGGTTCTCTACCCGCTGGGACCTGGGCCTTTCAGGTACTGGCTCTGGATTCTTCCCCTTTGGGTGTGTGGGGACCTCGTGGGGCTCCCCCGCCTCCCATTCACCTGGTTAAAAGCACAAAAATAAAAACCACAGGATTCAAAAGGAAACCAAGGACATTGAAATCAAGCCATCCAAAATATTCTTTACAAAGCTCCTGGGATCCAAATCCAAAGAGAACTTCAGTTCTGTGGCTTCAAATCGTGTGACTTTGGCAAAGTCCCTTCACTTCTCTCTGCTTCAGCTCCAAAGCCAGCCTCCTTTTCCTCCCCAGCTCCAGGGCTATGGCCTCCAGTTCTAAAGCCACCACCTCAGCCCAGGAAGGGCACAATTGGCCTGTTTTCTTTTAATGTTGGCTTCTTCTCCCAAATTTGATTTCCCCTTCTCAGCTGTCCTCAGCTTGGAGCCAGAGCCTTGCCAAGGAGCTGGGAGAGGGCAAGGAGCCCTCCCCAGAGGATGCTCCTGCCCAAAAGTTGACACTTTAGGTCAAGGGAGGGAGGCGTGCCAAGAGGTGCCCCTCAAGAGGCAGGAGAGCTGCCTCAGGTGAAAGATGGAAAACAACCCCCCCTTTCTCCCTGCTCCAAAGCAAACAAACAAAGGCTAAGTCTGGGAGAGCCAGATCCCTCCCCGGAATGATAGGAAACAGCCGGGAGTTCCCAGCTGCACCAGGGCTAGTCTTCCTGCTGGAGTCAGTGATTGCAGGGGCCTGGCTAATGTCGAGGCAGTCTTGCTTTGGGCCAGGACCAAAAGCAGGGGTAGACCTGGGGGCTGAGGCAGTCTGTCCTTTGTGCTTGGGGAAAGCAGTCAGCCCTGGGTGCCCCCAGACCAGCACCCCACATCCTGGGCTCCCCCAACCCCAGCTCCCCCCATCTTGGGCCCCCCAGCCCCAGCCCCCCCATCCTGGGTGCCCCCAGTCCCAGCTCCCCACCCTGGGCACCCCAATCCCCCACATGCTGGGCAGCCCCAACCCCAGTTCCCCACAGAGAGACCCCAGGGAAGCAGCTGGAGCTCAGGAACAGGATGGGCTCCTGGAATCCATTTGCAGGCGCCATCCTCTCCCCTTGCAGTCCTGGGTCATTTGGAATGGGCTCGGCTACCTGCCCCACACGGTGGGGGAGTGGTGCTGGGGCTCCCAGGGGCTGCTGGCCAAGTGATCTGCAATCAGTTCCCGGGTCCATGTGGAAAGCTTCCTGGGTGTGATGCTTAGTGGCGAGCCCCAGAGCCCTGGGATCCAAGGGAGCCAACATTGCATCATCCTGGCCTGTCTTTTCTTTGGCAAGCTGGAGAGCCCAGAGCTCCCCTGCCCCTCCTCCATGCAAATCTTGAATCCATCATCCGGGAAGGATTCCTGGTGCTAAGTAGAAAAGAGAAGATTGAGTGAGATTGGCTTAGAGGCCGGTGGCTCCTGGGATTGGAGGAGGAAAAGAAAAGAATTGGCTGTTGGTCCCACTCTTCCAAGTTGGAACGAGAGCAGATGAGAGATCCGAGCCTGGAAGGGACCCTACAGACCAGCCCGCTCAACCCCTTCATTTGACAGACAGGGGCACTGAGGCTGAGAGACCTGATATGCCTCCTCCAAGGTCCCAGGTTTAATAAATGGTGGGGGTGGGGGTGGGGGTGGGGGTGGGGGTGAAGAAGGAAACTCAAGTCTCTCTGACTCCAAGACCAGGCCCTGTCCATTGGGCAAAGCTTCCTCTCCATGGTCTGCCCCACCCCCGACATTTAATTTGTCATTGTCATAAAAGAATCATCACGATTCACATTTTCCCATCTTTCTGCTCTGCTCCAATCCCCCAATGGTGTGAAGGAGGGGGTTCAAGCAATAATAACCAGCACTTATAGAGCTGTCGAAAGTTCGCAAACACATAAACAACCTCGATGCGTCTTGTGAGGGTCCAATGAGACATAAAATAATTCGGAATGGACAAGGAGTGGTTATCTAAGCAGGAGATATCTGTGATGGGGCTCAGAAATAGTCCAGCTCCTTCCCCTGTGGGTTCTGGGGGAGCTCCAGGAGAATGTGTGGGGTAGAAGGGTTTCATCAAAGAAGCCAGAATCCATAATCGTACAATACCGGCCAAAAAATATTGTTATAAAAATATATTGTATTGTTTCAAAGTCATTAAAAGGACATTGGGGTTCCAAAAAGGAAAAAAAGAAACTTAAAGAGAGTCCTTTAAGAGGACCTCCTGGTCCATACACGAATAGGACATAGGATTATTTCTGCAAGTCAACCCCACTCCAAGTCTTATTACCAAGGACTCTGAAGATCCTTGTTGCTGGTCAGATTCTCTATCCTTTCCTAACTGGGCAAGTCATCTCATGCTGCCTGCCTCAGTTTCCTCATCTGTAAGATGAGCCGGAGAAGAAATGGCAAACCCTCCACCATCTCTGCCAAGAAAACCCCAAATGGGGTCATGAAGAGTTGAACACAACTGAAGCAACTGAACAACTCCAACAAAGAATAAGGCAAGGCCGAGCAGAAGAAGGAGGAAAGGCAAGGGTTTCTCTGGGGGGGGGGGGGGAGACATTTATTTATTTAAATTGTGCTAAGTGCTTTACAAACATTTAGATGGATTCCCCACAACCACCTTGTGAGGTAGGTGCTGTTTTGATCCTCATTTTATATTTGAACAAATTGAGGCTGTGACTTGACCAGATTCATACAACTCGGAAGCAGGATTGGAATTTAGATCTTCCCTGACTTGAGGCCCAGAACCTCCAGGATAGATGATTTTCCAAACTGAGTTTTCAGTGCATTCTCCTTATCTCAGTTAACACTACTAGAAGTAAGTGTTTTTAAACATGGCTAGCCTCCTTGGAGATGGGTGGAGGGCTTTCAAGGACTGGCAGGTGATGGGATGATGGGAGTAGGGTCTTGGCACCTAATTATCTTGGGATGACCACTCTTGCCTTGGGAAATTCTGTTAATGTGGTCAGTCTTCTTCATTATCTGAGCATTTCTCAATGCCAAAGTCCACTTAGTCTCTGTCTCAATCATCTCAATGTAGCACCCATCATGGGCTGGACCAGTCCACCCCTCAGTGACTTTCCTCTGAATGTGAAGGAGAAAACCAAGACCCAAGTTCTGTATGAATGCTTCCAAGGGATCATCTCCATGATTGTGAGCTGCCTAGTAATACCCCCTGCTCTTTCCCTTCCTGTTTTCTTTTCATATTCTCTTTTCTAAATGTCTGTGATGGTTTCTGTGCCCACATAGGGGCTGATTGGTCAATCTTGATAAGAGACTTTCTGAGCAGGGAAAACAAATTCTGGACATGCTTTGAAGTGGAGTCTGCATCTTAAGTCTAAACTATTAAGAAAACAATCCAGGTCACACCGGCGGTTGCCCCTTTTGGAGGTGTCGCACTGACAACTGGCGGGAGCTGGCTCTAGCACAATCCTGGCCATATCACCGGCCAACAGGCACAATTATGCGCTTCATGAGCTTCTCTGTTGATTGGCTATGTATATTGAACAACAGAAAGATCTGTTGGGCTTTAGCAAATGAACTATATTAAATATGGACAAGACTTAGGTTCCAAATGTCTCTTTTACAATTATAATACAGGAGAACCAAAGGAAGGGAATGGATATTTATTTAACAGACAATGTGGGTCAGCTACTGTGTTAAGCCCTCTATAATGATTACCTCACTTGATCCCCACAATAATCCTCCACGATGATGCTACTATTATGCCCATTTTACAGTTGAGGAAACTGAGGCAGGTAGCAAGGGTCTTGCGGCTAGTTATGGGCAGGCTGCCTCCCCCATCAGAATACTCTGGAGGTCAAGGCCTTCCCATAATCCTTGGTTATTCACCTCTCTGTCTCAGTGACTTATTGATGAGGCAAAGAGGTTGGATACAAGTCATTTCCACCTCCTCTCCAGGTCTCAGTGTCCTCATCTGCACAATGGGGCTCAGGCTATGAAACCCTTAGGTCTCCTGCAACTCTAAACCTAGGATCCCATCTCCTCTTTGGGGGCCAGTTTTCTCATTAGTCAAAGGAGGGATCTGGACTAGATGGTCACTTCAGCTGACCGTTCCTGGTTCTGTTCTCAGGCACCAAGTTGAACAACTCTAAATCCTAATTTATATCAGCCCTTTACCTTTGTAGGCAGCTATGGCACAGAGCACAGAATATTGGGCCTGAACTCTGAAAGACCTGAGCTCAAATCCAACATCAGACACCTTTGAACTGAGTGACCCTGGGCAAGTCTCTTTTGCCTGCCTCAGTTTCCTCCTTTGTAAAATTGGAATAGCAACATTATCTCCTAGGGTCATTGTGAAGCTCAATTGGGATCACAAGGAAAGTTCTCCACAATCCTTAAGACATTACATAAGAAATAACTACAATTATTATTGTTTGAGGAAGCTGTCGCCCCTTCCCCATCCCTTTCCCACCCCGAGTATTTTATCTTCTAGACCCAAAATATTCATTGCTTCCAACCAGTTCCCAATGATTCCAAATATCTTCCCAATGCTGACTCCCACCCTCAGGGTGCTCCCCAACTCTCCTCTGTTCTTAATAGAATCTGACCTCCAGAACTGAACATCTAACCAGTATGTGGGCTGGTTAAGACTGAGAACAAGAGGACTCTCCGCAACTTGTCATGAGGGTCATCACCCAAAAGAGAAATCATCGTATGTGTAACATGGATAGAACATAACGGGATCCCTGCTCTGAAAAAGGAATGTTTTTATGATTGCCACTGTTGTTACAATTATGAATCAGGGGTCCCTTCATTAACCCCTTGACTTGCCAGAATAGAAAATGAAGGCTCAGAGAAATTAAATGATTTGCCCAGTGTCACATGGCTAGAAAGTAGCATGGGAAGGAAGACTTGGATGACCAACCCAACACATTCCTTCCCTTGGACCGTGCTACCTTCTGGTCCTAAAAGTTATGGGTTTCTCTTGATAAAGCCTGGCATCTTATTGCCCCTCTGGACTCCAAGGTTGTACCACTGACTCATTCTGAGCTGGAGGTCCACTAATCTCCCCAGATCTTTTTTGTATATATCAATTGTTGCCTCATTCTGATTCCCAATTATTTTTTCTTGAGAAGTTGATTATTTTGACCCAAATATACACCTATGCATTTATTCCTCTTAAATTTTACATGATTAGATTTCATTCACTGCTTTCTCACACCAAGATCTTTTACAAGTCCAACTGTCATCTAAGGTGCTGATTACCCCCCTCAGCTCTGAGTCATCCTTAAATTTTATAAATTTTGTGACTTACACACTAATCCAAGTCACAGAAAAACATTGGGCATTGTACAGGGTCAAGTGTAGATCCCTGGAGAAATCTAGTAGAGATCTCCCTCCAAGCCGACATTGACCCACCCATAGCCTACATCTTTGGATCTGATCATTCAACCAGTTCTGAGTCTATCTGAATATACAATTATTTGGTCCGTCTCTTGCCACTTTGTCCTTGAGACATTTTGTCCATGTTTAGTTGAGACCTACTATCTCATGGCCCAGTCCCAAAGAGGAAATGAGAAGGGTCTTGTGACCCACTCTTCCTGAAACCATGCTGGCTGACTCTTTGTGATCAGCTCCCCCCACCCCTTTTTTAATTGAGATTTTATTTTATTGTTTCCAATTGCATGTTATGAAAGATTTTCAACCTTCATCTGCAGGCATATGCACATTTCTAAGTTACATAATTTCCCTCCACACTCCCTTCCCATCCCCCTCCTCTCAGCGGTGAAGAATCAGGTGAATATTGTTCGTGCACATTTGTGCTTAACACGTTCACGCATGAGTCATTTTCAGTATGAGGAATTAGGATTAAGGGAAAAGAAAGAAAACCAGGAGATAGGAAAGAAAAACACAAGAGAAATATTTAAGAAGCGAAGGTTGTGTTCATTCCAATTTTGTAGGGTGTTTTGGGTTTGATTTGGTTTGTTTTTTCATCCGACTCTCCCCTTTTAATATAATCCAAGAAAACTTGGATTTACACACACACACACACACACACACACACACACACACACACACACTTTAAAATATTTTGCTACGCTTGGGGAACCTTTCTTTTTGTCATTGACCTTTGTAAGGCATATAACTAGTCCAAGAATATCTGGGAAAATTCCAGTAACAACCTTTGAAATGCAAATTGGCTGGAATTTTGATGCTGGAAGAAGGAGGTCAGAGAATCTCTGGTCTAAGCTCATCACTGCAGACAAAGACACTGAGGACCAGCCAGGCCAGGTCACTCTCCCAAGCTCACCTAGCAGCAGGTGAAGTGACTTGGGATTCAAACCCAGGTCTCCACTCCAAAGAGAGGCAGGAAGGCATCCTATCTGTTGGGGGGGGGGGTCCTGATGGAATCCAGGCTCAGGTTTCTGCTCAGTGTTTCATGAGGTGATGATGTTACACCAAAGACTCAGAATCTGCCCCCTCCCCTTCTAATTTTTAATTTAATTTAAAAATGCCTAAATGAGATCAAGAGAGTCTGAACATCTAGGTGGAGCAGTTGGCCTAGAGTTAGGGAGACCTGAATTCAAATCTCAGATGCTTCCGAGCCAGGCCTCCCTGAGCATGTTTGCCTCAGTTTCCTCCTTTCTAATGTTGGGATAATGACAGACCCTCTCTCCCTCCTGGGGTTGCAGAGTCCCTGGCCCTCACTGGGTGCTCCAAAGTTCCCTTTAGTGTGATTATCTAACCATCACCCCAGGACAGGTTTCTTTGTCGCCCCCAGCCCAGCCCATCCTGAAGGGACTACTGAGGCTTTCAAAGACACCTGGCTGCTCTCTCATTGAGTTCTGTTCTCTCCCATTACTCCGTGAAAACTACACCATCTGTCAGAAGGAGCCCAAGGCTTCCTGCCCTCCTTGCTGTCTCCTGGCTCCCGTACTCTTCCAATTTAGAAATGCCTCATCAGCTTTTCCCATAGCACTTCACTGACTCACTCGCCTCCAGTGACTGGTCCCATTTCCCAGAGTGGACAAACTGAGGCCGCAGAAACCCGAGGTTGGGCCAAGGGAGCAGAGGCTGCTACTTCTGGCCCCTTCCTGTCATGGCTGGACCCAGGCTCTGTTCAGAAACTTAGGAAAGTATCAGTGGAGCTGGTGGTCTCTGGCTGATCACAGACATCTACTGGAAGTGGGTGGTCCCCAGGCTCCCCCTCGGAGCTCCCTTCTTAACCGGCAGGCCCCCAGAATCTGGGAGCAGGGGCCCAGGCGGAAGCTGGTCAGGCCCCTGTCCTCTGCTCCCAGATCATGGGGAGGAGACCTTGGCCCTTGGAAATGAAAGCTATCCTTGAATGACTGGGAGGTGGAGGGCGGTGGGGGCAAGGAGGGAGGGGCAGAGGAGGAAACTGAGGCTCAATTGATTAGCTTGTGCGGAGTCACACGGCTACTCACTCTGTGACTTCAGATCCAGGGCTCATTCCAGAATGTGGGACTTAAGGTGGTATGAAAATATCTTTTCTTCCCCTTTTCCCTGTTTTTGTGGGTCTTTCCAACTCTCTCTTTTTGCCCCTTCCTTCCTTTCTTTCTTCCCAGTATTTCCAGTATTGAATAGCTATCCTGGGAAGAATCAACTGACAGCTCTGGAACGCCCTCATCTCCATCAGTTTGGGAGTCCCTTTGTCCACCTTCCGTGGATCATAGGATCAAAAACTTGGCTGGAAAGGGAGTGGGGTGACCATGGCCTCCAGCCCCCTCTTTTACTGATGAGAAAACCAAGGTCCAGGAAGGATGAGTCACACAACTGCCAAATATCTTTGGCAGGATTTGAACCCAGCACTATCTTCACTTGTTCCACTTCTTTTCCCCCCTTTTCCATGGACTTCCCAAATCTGAGAAAGGAGGAAGAAGGGCCACATCACAGCTCCTTGGAAAGAGGGGGTTTCTAGGAGACTGGGAGCTCAATGAGGGGGAGCAGCCATTCAAGAAAGCCAGGGCCATGGGGGGCAAGGCCGAGCCTGAGGCAGTGCCAGGCCCATTGTGTCCTGCCTGACCAGACCACACCTGCAGGAGCCACCAGAGATGAACCTGGTAAAACACTCCGCAAAGCCTCAGGCCAGTTGGGGAGGCCTTAGCTCATTAGTCAGTGGCCACCCCAGGACCAGGGTGCATCCAGGAGCCCATGACCTCTCAGAGGTTGCCTGGAGCATAATGACTTCCTCCAAGGACTAGAAAGACTGAGAAGAGGAAGGAGGTTTGTGGGGCTGGGCTGTAGGGGTGGGAACTGGAGAATGGGGGGAGGAGAGGGAGTCATTTCAAAGGGGCAACTGTGGGCAATGGTCAGAAAGTGATTCTTATTCCTGTTGTTTCTCCCCACATGGAGCAGACCCCCAGGGATGCAGTGGGGCCACCCTTGGGAGAGGTCTTTAAATAAAGTCCAAAGACTACCAGGTGGGCAGATTGTTGGAGAAGGAATTAACTGGGCAGTCTGAGGTGGGGGGGCCAGAGCAAGGTTTGGTCATGGGGCACCACGTCCCCTGGCCCTTCTCAGAGCTGACAAGCTAGGGACATTCCCCATTGTGATGAAATCACTCTCTTCCCCAGGTGAGCTGAGCATCATGGCCTCATGGGCAACTCTCTTCTTTCCTAAGAGCCAGGACAGGCAGTGATCATAGAACCCAGAAGCCCTTCCCAAAGAAGGGAGAGGCAGAGAAAAAGAAAGCCCATCCAGGGAAGGTTTGTCTGGGGCTGGGTTTGTATTTCAGTTTAGAAAGAAGTCCGCCTCCTGCCTCTTTTTTGTAGGACCGGGTATGAGCAAAATTCCACAAACCCAGCCTAGGAACACAATTCTAGGGAAGCTTTCCCCAAATCCTGTCCTCCTTGGCTTAGCATTATGGAGCCAGAGAAAGGAAGACCAAAACAGAACCAGTCTGCCCCCATGGAGATGCCACTCTGCAGAAAGGCCTTTGGGAAGCAATGTGTGTACAGACAGGGCAGCTAGGGAACTCCAGAGACTGGTCTGGAAGACCTGAGTTCAAATCTGCCTGACATTTCCTAGCTGTATGACCCTGAGCATGTCACTATTTGCTTCAGTTTCCTTATCTGTAAAAGGAGCTGGAAAAGGAAATGGCAAACCCCCTCCTGTCTCTGCCAAGAAACCCACATAGAGTCGGACACAAACAGCATGAACACCACATACAGGCAAATGCAAATTAAAGTGTGGAGGTAGGGGAAATGGAGACAGGTAAGGACTTACCCACTGGAAGCCCTCTAGACAAAGGGTCCTAGATGCAGAGCTGGAGGGGCTCCGGAGGCTGGATGGTCAAGTCCCTCCATTGTACAGATGATCAACTGTCCAGGTAGAGTCAAGCACTGGCCAAGGTCACCCAGGGCGCCTTTACCTGCTTCTAGGGTAGAAGAGGATGTGAGCCCAGGTTCTTCTTTCTGTTGGCCCAGGCTGCCCTTAAGGGGTTGAGTGACTTCCCAAAAGTTTTATAGGAAGTCCCAAAGATGGAAGCTGAAGCCTGTTCTTCTGACTCTGTCAATTTTACATATAGATAGATGACATACAGATAGATGATAGATGGATAGATACATAGATAGATAGATGATAGATAATAGATAGGTGATAGTAGATAGAAGATAGATGATAGATAGATGATAGATAGTAGATAAATAGAAGATAGATGATAGATAGAAAGATAAATAGATGATAGACGGATGGATGGATGGATAGATGGATGGATGGATGGATAAAAAGACAGGTAGAGAATTAGATGATAGATAGATAGATAGATAGATAGATAGATAGATAGATAGATAGACAGACAGGTAGAAAGTTAGATGGAAAGGTAGATAGATGGATAGATAGATAGCCAGAGATAGACATATTTATGAATGTATGTATGTATATATATAGATTAGATAGAGATAGAGATTAGATATAGATATAGATATAGATATAGATATAGATATAGATATAGATATAGATATAGATATAGATATAGATATAGATATAGATATAATGTATAACCAGTTAAAACAATTTTTAACTTTTTTTTTAAGTTTTGATTTCCAGATTCTCCACGCCCCAGGAGTGGTCACCACATCCATTTTAACATGCCCAGAAAAAAGGAAGGAGTTCCTTTCTGTCTGTGTCCCCAGCACCTTGAACATATGACTGTCCACTTGACTCCATTCAGCAAGTGACAGTGCAGCTGCAGTATTGATCATCCTTCTGTAATGAAGGCTGAGGAGGCAGGGGGAGGCCGGGTTCAAGCAGAGCCTCTGCCCCTCTGGTTGGGGCATGGATCACTCAGTTCCTGAATGCCTACCTCCTCCTTCCCTAAGACTGCCCCAGAAGGTGCCACCTTCTTTATCCACAGGTTCTCTGTCGCATTTCTAGAGCACTTTGCAAATATGATCTCAAATGATCCTCAGAACCACCCCGAGAGGAAGGCACTGTTATTGTTCCCATTTTACAGGTGAGGAACCTGAGGCAGGTAGAGGGGAAGTGATTTGTGCAGGATCCCTCAGCTAATCAATACATACATACATATATATATATATATATGCATATATATGCATATATATACATACACATATATATATGTGATTTAAAGAGTGTCAGCTAGTCCAAAACTTTTTTGTCATCATATTCTGAATAATTAAATCTCCATTTTCCCTTCTCCCTCACTTTTTTTCATTTCCTCCATTTTCTGCAGTTTCCCCCAGTCCAGCAGTCCCCAGGGTCCTGCTGGTTTCAGCTGGGGCTGCGCCTCTTCCCCCATCTCTTCAGGCTCTTTGTTGGGGCCCAGCAATAAATTACCTGAGGTCAAGTCCTGTTTATCCAGGGGACTGTTGTGGCAGAATTACCTTCTTGACTTAATAGCTTCCTTTCGGGTGACATTTCTTCCAGGAACCAAGACAAATTGGCCAAGGTCAGCCTGCAGAGCAGCTCCGAATGTAGGAGGAAATTGCAGCCGATGGGCCCAATTGGCCTGGGCAGAGCAGCCAAGCGGCCGGCAGCACGCCACCAGTCAGGGGCTGGCCTGAAGCGATGCAGCCTCCCAGGCCTTCCAGCCCAGCGCTGCAGGGGCGGGGGGGTGGGGGTGGGGAGCTGCTGCTCAGCCCCTTTTCTAGGGCCTTCCTGCCTTGGACTCCCTTCCTCCTGCCCCAGGGGTGAAATGAAACGGGATCTGCCAACCTATTAGCCAGGTTCAGCTGGTCAGCTTTCAAAGTTTGGTTTTTTCCCATGCAGACAAAGGTTAATTAGAGGAAGCGAGCCCAGAAGTGTGTGTGACCCCTCCTCTCAGCAGCCACTTACTACCTATATCCTTTCAATTTATGCTCATTTCTGGGGGCTTTGGGCTACCCTGACAGACTAATATTTCTATGAGTAAGTGAAATGAGGCAATTAGGGGAATTTCAAGGTGTAAATCCACAGCCTCTAATTTATTCTAAAAGGAGATTGACTGACTGATCAACTTGTGCAGACAGACACGGGGAAAGTCAGCTTCTCCCAATCGATCAACTGCCTAAAGGATTACCCGGCTTTGCCAAGGGAAAGGTATTTTCCCTGTCCTCCCCAAAAAGTAGTTGAGGAGAGCAAGGAGAAGAAATAGAAATACAAGTCTCTTTTTAATTAAGCGTTTTATCCTTTGAAGTTATTCTGATTTTTTCACATTGATGATGTAATTTATGTAAATAATCATCTATCTCTGAAAGGAGTGTGTCTGTCAAGAGCTGAAATAAAAAACATCCGTCATTTTGAAGTGATTAACATTCTCCAGATGTTTGAATCCTCGGATTTCAGGAGTTTCTCTTTGTTGTGATAATGATATAGTATCCAGAACCAGAATGTTTACTTTTTTGCATGGGTCAAACGAAGATTTTTTCACAATCCTATTAAAGCATGCCGCTCGTTGTAATTGTGTGTGCAGATGAAAGCATATTCAGTTATTATTATTTCCCTTAATTGTAAACTGCTGCTGGTAATTTGACTGTAAAGCTGCCACAAAAGGCGCACACTTGAAAGGACCACCACTGCCCACTTATGTCATCGATTTAGACATGTCAAGTTTGTACAGAGATGCTTATCCTGTTCTGTTAGCGGGCCCTGACAGCCTACCTACCACCCGCGAGAACAGAAGAGCGCCTATCGCCATCGCTACTCCCCGCACCCTTGACAAGACCCCCGATGCTCATTGGCCGCCCAGCGATGGCCCCTGGAGGCGGGAGGGATGGCCTCAGGAGTCTCCACCTTGGCTCCTTGGCTGGGGAAGCCATAGGGCTCCCTTCCACTACCTCTTGTCGACCGAGGGAAATCCCTTGGCCGCAGAAGGAGAGGGGCCTTCACTCATGAGGCAGGATTCAGCTTGGGTCAAGTGGTTCCCTCTCACCTCCAGGGGCTTTGCATCCATGCGCCAAGAGGCAACTGTCCCTTGGAGACAAGTAGAAGGAGGCAACCCATCCAGTCGTGACAGAAAGTTGTGTTACTCAACGTTCTTCAAGCAAAAGTCACTCAAGTCGTTGGTCCAGGACATTAGCGGACGCTGGTCTAGATGAAGGTGAAGGACATAGGTCAAATTCTCATCAATAAGAGATGTTAAATGCAAGATGAAGGGGGCACCAAAGAGATGTCACTGACTGGTGGAGAGAATCTGCTGTTTGGATGTCGACCATTCATAGTTACATCTACTGCTCCTACACTCAGACTTTCAATTACTCTTCCGATGTGTTTGAACACACATACACACACACACACACACACACACACACACACACACACACACACACTCACACACTCCTTTTAATCATTCCAAGGCCATTTAAATACTCTCAAAAGCAGAGGGTTCCTAAAATATTTCAAAATTATCCCCATGTGAGTCCAGGCTCTTGGGTTAAAGAGGGGTTTTTATTAAAGAGGACGGCTTCTCCAGGAGCGTCTCTAATTCCATTCAGAACTTGGGTCAGAGATCCAGGTCTCTCTCTGACAACCCTCCTGTTGCGTCCCACCACCCCCTTAAACTACCTTGTAGTCACTTTTGAGTTATTGCCTATAGGAACAGGAGATGGGACTGAGGCATCATTGGTCAAGGGAATTCTTTGGGGAGAAAAGCCTTCTGTCTATGCAGGTTTGCACCTCCTTTGTAACTGGTAGTCTTGGATTTGTCTGGAGCACTGGCAGTGACTTGTCTAGGGTGATATGGTGGTTGTATGCCATCTTGGTTCTGGGACTTGGTCCTCTGTACAGTACTCCTCTGTATCTTATCATAAATAATCGGTTCATTCTTCTCTACGTACATGTTGTCCCCCCAGTATAAGGAGAAGACAGGGACTGGATTACGTTTGTTCCTGTATCTCCAGGCACACACTAGGTGATTAATAAATGTCTCTTCGATTTATTGACTAATCAGGTAACTGAAATTCTGCTGTTTTTGATAGAAGCAGAGGTCTTGACCATGTGAGCACCACTGTCTTGTTTCCAGTTTTTCCCAACTTTTAATGAACATTTTCCTTGATCTTTATGCCAACAAATCCCCAAAGGGCAAGAGTTCTTAATGTTAGTGGGCCCTGGGTCCCTTTGGTTGGCCAGTGAAACCTGGAGATGTTCTTAGATGCCTTAAAACAAAAGTCACAGGACAACAAAAGCCATGAATCACAGCAGCAGCAGCAGCACTGCAGCAACATCATCATCAAACTCCTCATCACCATCATGGTGACGGACATGGCCATGATGGTTAACATTCACAATGCTTTAAGATGACACAACACACACACACACACACACACACACACACACACATATATATATATATACACACACACAGGTATATAGATAGATAGATAGATAGATAGATAGATAGATAGATAGATAGATAAAGAGATGATATTTGTAAGACTCTTGGCATAGGGTAAGTGGGGATTTAATCAATACTTGTATCTTGACCCTCCCTTATTATTCCATTAGACCTTCACAAAAAATCTGGCAGGTGGGTTCTAGCATTATCCCCATTTTTGGATGAGGAAACTGAGACAGACAGTCACAGAGCTAATAAGTGTCTGAGGGAGGATTTGAACTCAGCTCTTCCTGAATCCAGGTCCAGTGCTCTGTCCATTGCATTGCCTACTACCGAAAGAGAGAGCATTTGTGAAGAACTTTGCAAATTTTCAAGTTTTCTTTAAAGGCAAACTATTATTTTAAAACTGAAATGCAATTATTAATATATAGAAAAATCCATGAGTCCCTAGACCCCATTGAGGAAATGCCAACTGTGCGCAGGTACTACAAAATGCTCCAAAGATATAGAAACATGAACAGCTTCTGCCCTGGAGCGACTTCTGTGAAACATGCCTCAGATCCTTCAAGCAATCCTCATGGAGCATATTCTCCAGGCCCAATGCAATCCTGTTCCCTTACTTCTCTCCCCGCGCTCCCACAAGCTCAACAAGATGGCACCCAGACATAGTCACACTGTTCTAAATATGGCGAGACCTGGAGAGGAAGCCAGTCTCAGAGTCAGAAAACCTGGGTCAAGACCTGCCTCCGAGGAGCTGTGACCTTGGGCAAGTCCCTTCAGGGCCACTGGGCAACTCTCTAGGACCATGATTTGTGATCTGCAGGTTGGATCTGCATTGGTGGCAGGAATTCTCTATACTAATAAGATCTAATGTCTGATCCAAACCTCTTCTCTACCACACCAAAAAGCAAACAATTTGGTTTAGAGCAGAATGTGGCACAACCCTTTTTTATTTTGGACGTCATGCCTGACAATATAAACTTAGGTGGTGAAGAGAATAGAGTACTGGGCCTAGAAATCAAGAAGTTCAAATTTAGCTCCAAAAACTCATGAATATGTGACCCAGGGCAAATCATTTAATGCTTCTGCCTCTGTTTCTTCATTTGCAAAAATGGTGATGATGATGATGATGATGATAACTATATGCCAGAGTTATTGTGAAGATCATTGAAGTAATTAATATATTTAAAGTGCTTCCCTAGTTTGTTGATTTTTTTTTAAAAACAAAACTCTAACACGATTACATTTCATATTGTTTAAGCCGCTCCTTCATTTTGGGCTGTAGGGAACTTTGTGGATCTGAATTCTTTCTCTCAGAAGATTTGCTTGCTTTTCCAGCTTTAGGTCATATGAAAATTTGGTTTTACTTTCATCTGAGTCACTGGTCATTACTTGCCTACCACGGGAACAGAAGAGAATCGCCCTCCAGGTGAATGTTGCTCTTGGAGTGAGAATGGCCTGGCCCAAATACTGGCTTTGATTATATACTGGTCATCAGACTTCTCACTCTTCTCTCTTGGACTTTCTGTAACATTTCAAATGTTCCACGTCTTCATTTTCTCCACCAACAAGGAAAGACACTTTTTTTGACCCACCCTGACTGCAAAGGAGACTTCCTGTTCCAATTTCCTTGAGCACATTCTTGCATGTGCATCCCTTAAGATTTAAGTTCTTTGAGGAAAATCACTATTTTGGTTTTGTTCTGGCAACTCCTGGACCTAACAATGTCTGTCACATAGTAGGGGCTTAGTACATTCTTGTCGACTGGCTTTGACAATCCCTGGTTACCAGGAGTTTCCATTCTAATGGGAGAAAGGACATGGGAAAGGATACATCTTTAAGTATAGAAAGCAAAAATAAGAGGGAAATAAATACAAATACAAAGGGATGGGGAAGAAGAGTCTGAGAGGGAGGGATCTCACTAGGGCAGAGGTCTGGCCCCTCTCCTGCCTCTTCTCCTTCCTCTCTGGCCTCACCTTCTCTGTCCTCTTGACTAGAGCCTACTTCAGATCCTCCAACCCTGGGTATCCATCAGGGGAGTCTATCTTGGGCCCCCTTTTCTTCTTCCTCCATACTCCTTCACTTGGGGACCTTATCAACTCCCATGAACTTTAGTCCCCTCTCTTTCCTAATGATTCTCACATCTCATTTCCCTGCCCCAATCTCTTTGCCAACTTCTAGACTTGCATCTCCGAGAGTCTTTCAGACATCTTGAATTGAGTGTTCAGTAGACAGCTTGAACTCAGTATGTTCAAAACAGAATTCAATATTTTTGCTCCTAAACCCTCTTCTCCTAACTACCCTACCCATCCTCCTATCCCATGGGCTCCCAACCAAGAAGTCATCTTGCTCCCATATTCAGAAACAATTGATTTTGTCTTCATGGCATCTCTCCAATATGCCCGACCCTTATCATCTCACCCCTGGACTACTGCAACAGTTGCTGGAGGTCTGCCTGCCTCCGGTCTCTCCCCATTCTAGTCCATCCTCTGTTCAGCCATTAAAGTGATTTCCTTAAATCACAGGTCTGACCATGTCCAGTCTCTCCCTATTCCTTTCAGGATCAAAACCAAAATGTTGTGACATTCAAAGCCATTTATCACTTGACTCTTCCGCCTTTCCAGGTTTCTTACACTTATTCTCCTCCATGGCACTTTGATCCAGTGACCCCAGCCTCCCAACCATACCACAGACAAAACCTTCCAACTCTTGGCTCTGGGCATTCTTGAATGGCCCCCTGGGTCTGCAATGTTCTCCCTTGTCCACTCCAGCTACTGACCACCCTAGTTTTCTTGAAGTCCCAACTAAAACCTCACTTCCTACAAGAAGTGTACCCATCATTCATTCTGTTATTATTCCCAATGAATGCTATTTAGAGCTTGTCGATACATCATGTATCATGGATGAGCTTCTTTGTTTGCCCAGCACTTCACCGTGATGAGGACAAGTCTTCCCAAGCTGCAAAGGAGCAGAGGCAGGATATGAAGCCAGGCTCCTGGCGTTCCATTGGACTCATTAAGCTTGGACAAAGCTGCTGCCAGGTGGGAGGCCCTGGTCTAAGGACTGGGGACAGATGAAGACTGAAGCTGCCCTTGTTCTCAAGATGAATCTGCCGACTTGCTTAGTCTCAGTTTTCTCATCTGTAAAATGGAGCAGATAGAAATGCCTATCCCATAGGGTTGTTGTGACCATAAAAAAACAGCATTATATGTGTGCATATAATGTGTGTTATATTGCATATATATATAATATATATATCATGTAGGCACAAGTATGTAGGTACACGTATGAACAGCACTGAATGCCTCTTAAAGTTCCATTATTCTTATTAATATTCTTATTTTTGTTATTTTTACTAAAATATGGTGTGTACATGAGACGCTTGAAAAAATAGATGTAAAATTCCTCTACAAATATGGGGAGGGATATCACAATGGGAACAGCCTTGGAACTGAGTGAGCGATGAAGGTAGAGAGGGATAGCAGGAGGGAAAGGTGAGGAGACAGAGCATTTAGGGCACAATGGGTCGAGGTGTGGAGGTAGGAGATGAAAGGTGTTGAGGGAGAAGCTGAGGGCTGGAAGTGGGAGAAGCCAGAGGATAGTCGTGTGGAATCAGGGAGACAAGGAAAGCGGCAAAGCCCACTGTGGAAAGAGCTCTAGAGACCAAACAGCATTGACAGGGAGCCCCCAGAGCTGTAGAGAAGAATGTGGGACAAAGCCATTTGCAGAAGGGAGGAAGATCATTTGAGTACCTGTGTGAGGGAGAATTAGAGAGAGTTCAAAGCCTCAGACACTTTGGACAAGTCACTTCATTTCTCTGCCTCAGTTTCCTTATCTATAAAATGAGGATTCTAATAATACTTCCCCAAGGCTGTTGTGAAGACCCAAGGATTTCCCCCATGTAAAACCCTTTGCAGGCCTCAATGCACTCTATGGATCCTAATGACTAACTGACCACCTGTATTGCTATATTCCCCAGCATTCTGTTTTCTCTGTGTTTCCTGATGGTAGACACTCCCAATCTAGGGAGCTGTGAGGAGCTGAAGGATGACATTTCTGCCCTAGCACTGTTTATAGCTGAATGGGATGACGGGACAAGTGTTTATGTAAAAACAAACAAAACAAACCAATGCCCCCAAACTGCAAAAACACATAGGATTGTACTCAAGGGTTGGAAGCCTAGGGACCCCTGAGCAGGCAGGAGAGGCAGGCCCCAAGGGCAGGGCCAGTGAGGCACTGTTGGCAAAGAGGATGAGGGCCTGGAGGGAGGAGGGGGCAATGAAATGGGAAGGGGCAGCAGCATTAATGGCATGTTGGATTCCTGGACAAAGTTCTCCTTTCCATTGCAGCAGCTCAGCCATTACCTTCCTTTTATACTCCAGATGATCAAGGAGGGCCAGTGATGGGTAGCTTCAGAATTAATCTTTCACTCTGATAGGCAAAGAGATGGGGGTGTAGATAGAGAGATTAACCTGGACAAGAAGTTAACTTGGAGAGAAGCCTCTAATGAAATTCCCCAGTCCTTGGGTATATCTAGTCTGCTCAATTTTTGACTGAAAAAAAAAATGAATGAATAAATGGAAAGATTTTATACCATTCTTACTATATGCAAAACACTTGGGGCAGCTACATGGATAAAGAACCTGAGTTCAAATTCAGTCTCAGATACTTAATAATTACCTAGCTGGGTGACCTTGGGCAAGTCACTCAGCCCATTGCCTTGTAAAAAAACAAAACACTGTACTTGGGGACAGCTATAGAGAAGTCAGAGGGTCTTTGCTCTCCTGAGATTCCCATTCTGTGGGTGGAGACAAGCTCTCTACATAGTGCCAATGAAATGGTCCTAGGGCCATAGGACCCAGCAGCAAAGCCCTTTGAGTTGTGAGTATTTCTAATACTCAGAAGAGTTCACAGTTATGCTTCTAGCAACATGTCTGTTACTCTATTTGAATGTTCTCTTGGTTCTGCCCATTGTGCTTTTCATTATTTCCTGCAGGTCTCTCTGGGATTTTCCAAAAGCAATGAGCTCATCGTTTCTTCTAGCACAGTACTATTCCATCCCAATCGGAGGCCACAGCTTGTTCAGTCATTCCTCTATGGACAGGCATCGCAGCAATTTCCAGTTCTTTGACACCACAAAGAAAATCGCTACAAATAGTTTAGAACATAAATGGTTTTTGATATTCGTTGCCACTATGATCAAAATGGTCCACATTTACACAGCATATTAAGGTTTTCATGGGTCATCTCATTTGGTTCTCAAACAACCAGCCAATGTTTATTTTCACAAAAGGGCAGTTGAAAAAAATTAACGTTATTTTTAAAGCAATTATGTGACATGCTTAGCCCAGGGACCAGTATAAGTAAGTGCTCTAAAATACTATCACCCATTATTGTTATATTGTAATTGTCATTAACAATCATTAATTAGTAGTAATAATAGCAATTGTTATTGTTATTAATGATAATAAATAATAATTATTATTATTATTAACAAAAAGGGCTTCCTAGGTCTGACCCCATCAGGACCTTGGGAGCGCTTTTAATGGCTTCAGCAGGCATCAGGGATCTGAAGGTGAGCCAGCCTTTTCAAGAAGAGTCCCCTTAGCATCACCCGTGGGTTTTGTCTTTTTTTGGCTTTGAAGCTTACAGATGAACAGGTCCAAATTTTTGCTCATCCTCCTTCCATTTCCACAGTTTTGGGGGATGGGTGGGGATATAACATCTAGTCCAACACTTTCATTTTTTCAAATGAGGAAACCGAGGACAGGAAAGCAAAAAGCACTCAAGTAGCCGTTGTCCTAAGAGACTGTAACCTCGGATTGTCTGATTCCAGGGCTCCTTGAATTGGTCAAAGACTTGCTCTTCCCCCCATCTGGCCCTCTTAATCCTTCTGCTCCGTGAACTTTTGGAGGCTTTGGAGCCTCCAGGTGGTTGGAGAGTTGACCCACCCTTTCCAGAAGCAGGGCCAACGCCTAGGCTGGTTTCAAATCTGGGCAGAAATGAAGGGGCACACTGCTCAATGAATGAATGATCTCTTTCTTCAGTCTTCACTATGTTGTTTCCTGAAGGCTCAATTTTATCCCTGAAAAGACTTACTGACAGATGTGACCAATGAAGGAAAACACACTAGAAAACATTTTTTCCAGTTTAATTCAGCAATCTACCAATATGTTGGTGTTAAAAGTGGAACCTGACAGATAATTATCTACTTCTACTTTTATACAAAAGGCTTTAGTGACAACACAAAAGAATTTCAAGTCTGTGCTTCTGGAGAGTCCGTGGAAGTCCCAGCAGCTCTAGTCCAGAAGCTGGTGGAGAGGAGATATAGAACGCCCGATTTCAGCTAAGTAGCAAGCTCTCTTGGGTCATTCCTCTCATCCCCTTGGACTCTAATAGAGCAACGCCAAAACCATGATCTTAGGTTGAAGTTATGAAGAGGGAAGCTTAGGTTGGGATTAAGGAGAAAAAACTCTAAAAACTCTAACACTTAGAAAGATCCAAACAGTCCAGGCAGTTTCAGAGATAATGGCGCTTATCACGGGCCCCTCCTCACTGGACTGGATACTGGACTTGAGTGTGGTAGTGTGGTTCTCTTGTCTCAGTGACCCTGAGGCCCCATCCATCTCAGACTGATCCTGCAACAGAGTAGGAGCTTAATGAAAATTCATTGATTGTTTCTAGTCTCCCATTAAGCTGCCAGATATCTACAACAGTCAACAAAAAGTATGATGGGGTGGCTAGGTGGCGCAGTAGATAAAGCACCGGCCCTGTAGTCAGGAGGACCTGAGTTCAAATCCGGCCTCAGACACATAATAATGACCTAGCTGTGTGGCCTTGGGCAAGCCACTTAACCCCATTGCCTTGCAAAAAAAAACTAAAGGAAAAAAACCAGAAACAGCATGATAAGAGAAAATAAGACAATGTTGATGACCAGACCCCTTGTCTGGTCCTAATCCTGAGACATTACCAGCCACTCCTTGCCAATTTACCTTCTCTTCTCTCCAGAGTTTGATTTGTTGTCCTAAGTTTAGCTTTTGCTTTTCACATTTCATAAAATATTTGATTTCATAAGGTTGTTGGAGTTCTTTGACCTTTGCTTGGCCATGTTGTCCTAAATGGTTTCTTTTCTGCCACTGGCAGACTACGGAAAAGCCTGGAAAGACTTATGTGAAGCGATCCTGAATGAAGTGTGGAGAACCAGGGGAACATGGCACGCCTCAACAGCAGCAATGTGTAATGAACAGCTTTGATAGACCTAGCTTTCCTTGGAAGTACAATGATCAAAGACAATTCTAAAGGATTTGTGATGGAAAATGCCATTCAGAGAAAGAACTGGGGACTGTGAATGCAGACCAAAGCATACATTTTATTTTCAATTTTTAAAATCTGTTTAATTGGGGGCGGCTAGGTGGCATAGTGGATAAAGCACCAGCCCTGGAGTCAGGAGTCCCTGGGTTCAAATCCAGCCTCAGACACTTACTTAATAATGACCTAGCTGTGTGGCCTTGGGCAAGCCACTTAACCCCGTCTGCCTTTGCAAAAACCTAAAAAAAAAATCTGTTTAATCTTTTATGTTTTTTTTCTTCTCATTGCTTTTCATCTTTTGTTCTGATTCTTCTTTTACAACATTACTAATATGGAAATATGTTTAACATAGTTACACGAGTTGTAACCTATAACAGATTACTTGCTATCAAGATGAGGAGGGAAGGGAGGGAGAGAGAAAAATGTGGAACTTGAAATCTTATAAAAATAAATGAATGTTGAAAACTAAAAAAAAAATATGCTTCTTCAACCCATCAATTTCTCTGACTGCTAGGAACGGATTTTAAGATATTGGCTATGTTCTGTAAAAGAGATATTTCTAGTCTTCATTTCATTCTAAAGCCTATATTTTAACTTCTCTTGAGTGATTAGCATCAACAATTTTGTAGTTAACATTCTGAATTTATCAACTTGAAGTAAAGCCCAATGGTTTCCCCTTGTGAGTGAGCTGAATGACTGGACGATGGCCTATATTCACAATTTCTCCGAGCTTTGTCCATAGAGCGCTAAATGAGCATTCTTGGCTTTATTTTCTACAGTTTGGTCCTATAGTCACTGTAATCCTAACTCTATAACAAATAGTAAGTCTTGAAGACATGTAAGATGATAGTTGGAAATGACTGGCCAAGATCCCACAGTTGGTTAGTGTATAAGGCACATTCTGAACTTGGCTCTTCTTTTTTCTTTTTTGCAAGGCACTGGGGTTAAGTGGCTTGCCCAAGGCCACACAGGTAATTATTAAGTGTCTGAGGTCTGATTTGGGCTCAGGTCCTCCTGACTCCAGGGCCGGCGCTCTATCCACTCTGCCACTTAGCCACCCCTGAATTTGGCTCTTCCTGATGTCCAGTGCTCAATCTATCACACCTTGCTCCCTACTCTGTGTGTAAGTTTAAAAGTATCAATAGGTTTGGTATAAAGGGAAGGTTAGAGACAAAAGACATGGAAAACCCAGAGCTTCAATTTACTCTTTAATCATGAGTAAGTGCTTAACCTTGCTAAGCCTCAGTTTCTTCATCCAGTGTCTATAACAAGAGTCTGGCATAAGCCCAGACCAATTAAAATGGAGGTGTCTCTGTGGGAGGTGCCAGGAAACTACTTCTGGAACAAGAGAAGTGGTGCATGAGTGGAAACTTTGTGTTGGCCTACTTTGTGGTTGAGAAAAGTCTCTTTACATTGGCTGGACAGTCCAAACTCCCAGGATAGGTGTTGCTACCAGCTCAGCAAGGAAGTCTTGAGGAGCTAGAAGTCTCAGTATTCTAGCCCAAGGGTGGTATGTTTAGATTTGAACTTGTTGGGACTAAAGTGGTTTAGAAACTGAATTAAACTATGAAGGTAATCCTCCTCCCTTCATCAGATACTGAGATGTTGGAGAATGGTAATACTAATTACTATGATTGTTATTCATTATTATGATTGATTGTTAGACCTTTTAGGCAACTAATCCTATGTAAAGATTCACTATTATGTGGCTAAGTGAAACCCATATACTGACCCTTAAAATTGAGAGGAACACATTGGATGAGGTTAGATAGACAATGGTGAAGTCCAGCAATCACCTCTTTCCCCCAATCCCCAACAGTAACAGAAAACCCTGAGGGAGAGATGAAAGATAAGATCCCTGGCTTGTGGCAGTGGGTGGGAGAGCAGAACTCACCCAAATTCTTTTCTGGACTGCAATCTGCAGGCGGGTACAGCAAGGATAGGTGAGAATAGTGGAGCTCAGAATGACTCAGCCCTTTGACTAGAGTCACCAACTAAGAGTAACAAAATGTGAATTTGAATTCAAGACTTCCCAACTGGGAGTCCAGAGTCTGTCCTTCCAACAAGCTGCTTTGGTTCTGGGCACTCTTGTCCCCTCCGCTATTGGACTTGTCCATTGGCATTAAATATTTAGGCATCTCCTTTGTGCTGTAACCCAACCTTGATGTGGGAGATGGTGCTTGGGTGGCAGAAGGAGGTCTGTCTCATCATTTAACCAACAATAGACTTCACTGTGCTAGTATGGAAGAAACATAGAGACTAGGCATAAACTCAGCAGGCCAAAATTGTCTTCTTTCCTCTTCCTCTTCTTCCCCCCCAGTCCTTAACCATTCAGTTGCTCCATAACAGCAGGAGAATGCTAAGAGAAGCCAATGCACCAAAGATATTTATACATTTGGAGGGTTCCAAAGGAATTAGACCTTGCAGAAGGATAAGTTTAAGAGCTTCTGCTAACCTTGGCAAGAAGAGTCCAGGAACCCCTTGGAGTCAGAGATGAGCAAGTTTGAAATTAGGGTTTAGGAAACAACCTCAAAAATCCTTTCTTCTTTTTCTCGAATGGACCCTTGGAATCAACCTGGCATTGTCCATCTTAGTTTAATCCTGTCATAAAATAGAAAGAAAAGAAAAAAGAGATTAAAAAATAGGTCTTGTGTTATCCAGATGGGAAGGTTTTGGTGGCTCTTGAAAGGCATGTTCAAAGGAGACTGATTGAGCCTTAGAAACTGGGAAGTGGAAATGGAGGGAGTTTAGCCACCATGACTCAGGCCACATCTGAAGAAGGAAGCTGCTCTACAACATTGCTGACCAGTGTTTGGGTGGCCTATGCTTAAAACCTTCCAAAGGTGAAGAATGCCCAACTTCCCAAGGCACCATTTCTGCTTTGGCAGCACTCTAAATTGCAAGGAAGTTTTCCATTAAATCAAACAGAAATTTACCTCTCTGTAACTGCTACCCAATGTGCTTCTAGTTTGATCCACTAGTCTCAAAAAATCTGCCCTTTAGAGAGCCCAGCACTCTGGATTTGGGTAAATCTGCTCACAGGCTCATGATTCCTAATTGATCTAATCTCTCTGAAAAATCAAATTGCAGGGGCAGCTAGGTGGTGCAGTGGTTAGAGCATGAGCCCTGGAGTCAGGAGTCCCCGAGTTCAAATCTGATGTCAGACACTTAACAATGACCTAGCTGTGTGGCTTTGGGCAAGCCACTTAACCCCGTTGCCTTGCAAAAACAACAACAAAAAATCAAATTGTGATTTTTCTCTCTCCATTGGAGTCAGAAGCAAAAGTTTGCAGGGTCAAGGCTGGTAGTGAAAGACTTGAGAACTGGATCTTTTCATTACATTAGCATGTCCTGAACTTCTCTATGCAGATTAGCAGGACTTCCATCCTAAAATGCCAATGTTAGGGCAGTGCAGAGAAACTGTGTGATCTGTGTGAGCAGGGGCAGGCTATTTATTCAATTTCCTCCATCCATTTATTCGTCCATCAATTAACAGTCATTGCTTAAGGGTCTGTCATTGCCAAGCTCTGTACTGGAGATACAAAGACAAAAAACTCAAAGTCAAAATCCCACAACAACGCAGTTCCTGTCCTTGAGGAGCTTACATTTTTCTGGGAAGCAAAATGTCCATATAGAATTGCTTAGACATTTCAGCCCCTCCAGAAGAGGGGGAGCTCTGATCAGGAGCTCTGATCTCTCATCTCCCATGTTTAGGCCTGAGTTGTTGATGTCCAGTCTTTTTAATCATGCCTGACTCTGTGAGCCCCTTCGAGGTTTTGTTGGCAAAGATACTGGATAGTTCGCCATTTCCTTGTCCAACTCAGAGATCTGATCTCATAAAGGAAGTTTGGGGGGTTACTTTTGGGGGGTTCTGCTCCCACGCTGAAAAAAACTCCAGAGAAGTCTCTAAAAGAGCTCAAGTCTGGGGTATCCCCCAAATAGGGGTCCCTGCTCAAGGCACATACAGGGCCTACAATGTGGAGTCAGTAAAAGGGCACCTGCTTATTTCCTCCACCACAGAAACTTGATAAGATCCGAGAGATTCATAAACACATCAAAATGCAAAAACCCAAATTCTATTGGGAATGAATGGTGAAGTGGACACTGTAACTCGGTAGCAGGAAGACCTGAGTGCAAATGCTGTCTCGGACACAGACTAGGATCCTGGGAACATGGGGATCAGGAAAGGCCTCACGGCTTTGGGGGACACTGGGGCTTCTGACAGGCAAGGACCGGAGAACCTGTATCCAGGCAAGAAGTCTGGCTTAGGCCGAGGACAGAGGAAAGAAACAGGTATTTATAGAACACCTACTGTGTACCAGCATTTAACCTGCATTCCCTTATTTTTACAGATACTGATCCTTCCAACACCCCTGGGAGGGAAGTGCCATCATCACCCCCACTTTATAAATGAGGAAGCTGAGGCGATCAGAGTGAAGCGACTTGCCTGGGATCACACAGTGAGGAAGTGTCTGCGGCAGGATTTGAACTCTGGCCTTTTTGTCTCCAAACCCTAACCCACATGGAGGGGACTGGGTGAGGAGAGTCTATCTGGGTTGTAGGCGGTGTGAGAGGCAGTGATGTAGGTGTAGACTGCAGAGCCGGCGGATGGATGATCTAAGCGACAACAGCTCTGAACCTGAGAAATGGGGGGGGGGTAACTACAACGTGGTCCCTAACCACTGGTGCCTCTGGCCTGAGGAGGAGGAGGAGGAGGAGGAGGAAGGAAGAAGAAAAAGTGGAAAGAAAGAAAAGAAGAAAAAGAAGAAAGAAAAGGAGAAGGAAAGAAGAGAGAGAGAGAGAGGAGAGAGAGAGAGAGAGAGAGAGAGAGAGAGAGAGAGAGAGAAGAGGGAGGAGAAGGAGAGGAGGAGGAGGAGGAGGAGGCTTGGCACCCCCTCTCAGCCTGCCCAGGTGAATTTCTCTACAGATTCCTAGGGTCCCCCCACCCCCACGGGGCTCTTTGTCCGCCGCGGGGCTGGCCTCCCTGGCTAGGATGGTCAGAACTTGGGGGAATGCGGCCGCTTCGGGCTTGGGGGGCGATCGGCCCCTGCGCCCCTGCCCAAAGTCCCTGCCCAGCGCCGGGAGGGAGCTGAAGTCGCAGCCGGCCCCGGCCCCGGCCCCGGCCCCGGCCGAAGCGTCGGGCCGCAGAGGGGGCGCCCAGCACTGAGGCACACGGCCATTAGTCGGGCTCCCCCGCCCCCCCAGTTCCAGGGCGCTGCGCTGCTGCGGGGAGCTCAAAGGGGCCAGCTGTGCGCGAGTGGCCCCCACACCGCCGCGCAGAAAGGGGGGCGCTGATTGCGGCCGGGCCGGGGGGCTGCGCGCTCTCCACGGCCAATCAAGGCAGCTCAAGAAAAGGGCCAATCAAGCCGCTAATGGCCCCCACTTCACAATCAGCCGAGTGCTCCTTAGTGGAGAAATCCGCCCATTGAGGGCTGATTGCTAACCCCGGCCTCATTTCTAATCTAAAGGGCGAGGAATAATTTGGCAGAGGAATTGGAACGACTTCCCAACAATTTAGCAAATGGTTATTATTGGAGGGGGAGGGGGAGGGGAGGGGAGGAGGGAGAGGGGCCTGGGGGCTCTGGCTCCGGGGCAGAGGGCCGTCCCACAGGAGCTAAAGGTTAGAGAGGGGGCTCAAGGGAATGAAGGGGAGGGCTGTCCTCCCAGCTGGCAGAGAGGGCGAGGCACCGGAGAGGCAGGCAGGCGGGGGGGGGGGGGGGGGGGGGGGCTACTGCCAGCCTTCCACACGCAGGTGCCCCCGGATTCCCAAACAGGCTTGGGGTGGCCGAAGGCCCGCGCCGGCGCTGCTGCTGCAAGGAGGCTGCCCGGCCGGGTGACAGCCTTGCCCTTGCACGAATCGGCCCCCAGGATGGGGTTTCTGTTGTCGGGTCCCCGCTGGCCGAGGCCAACCTGGTCATCTTCTCCTCTGCCGGTGTTGAGCTGATGGAGTGTAAAGTCTGCCCAACAGGCGGCCGAGCCGCTTATTAACCCCCCCCCCCCCCCCCCTTGGTCAAGGGGCAATGCCCTGGAGGATGGCGTTGGCTCTGGATGCAAAGCACGGCTTGTCTCTTGGGGAAAAGACATCTCTCTCTCTCTCTCTCTCTCTCTCTCTCCTCTCTCTCTCTCTCTCTCTCTCTCTCTCTCTCTCTCTCCTCTCTCTCTTCTCTTCTCTCTCTCTCTCATTCTCTCTCTCTCTCTCTTTCTCTCTCTCTCTCATTCTCTCTCTCTCTCTCTCTCTCTCTCTCTCTCTCTCTCTCTCTCTCAGCAGATTTATGTATGCCCACCTCCACAGGATATTGAAGAAGCAGCCCTCTGTAGCCACCTGGCCCATGGGCCTCACACTAATGTCTCTACACATCCACAAATACAAATGGACAACTTTTTGCTGATCGTAATGATGTGGAATGTAAAAGAAGAATAGCTCAATAGGAAAAGAGACTACTGTGCGCACCGCCGAATTGCTTCCACCCCTCCCAGCCTTCTCCCCCCCCTTTTCCCCCTGAGAATCAGAGAATTCGACTTTAAAGAGCAAAGGATCCAGGAAAATGATGATTTTGCAAAATTCTAGGTCTGGAAAGAAATCATTTCACTCAATACTTTATTTTACAGCTAGGGAAACAGAACGTCGGAGATTTAGAAATAGAAGGAATCTAAGGGCTAGTGAGTTTTGGTTTACAGATAAGGAAACTGAGGCCCAGAGAGCTTAGATAACTTACCTAGGCACGCATAAGGAATAGGAAAATGAGGCAAAAAAAAATCAAAAAGAATGCAGCTCCTCGGATTCCCCTTCCCCTAAGGACCTAGGTTCGGAGACCCCATTGCTCGTAAGGAGAGTCTTGAGACTGGCCTAGACTTGAAGCCTGCCCCTTTCCTCTTTTGTCTACAGTATCTTATTATTTCTCTGCCACTTGTCCCAACCACCTCAAGGCAAAGTATTATAATAAAAGCCCCGAAGTGCCACTTAGCCATTTATTTCACAATTATTAATACGGGAAACAGGCGCTAGCATAGAATTAATAAGGGGAGATTTACCTTAGCAATCAGCCCTTGGGAGAAGCGGGCAGATAGCACGAGATTATCTTCCCTCATTCCTCATTAGCCTGGAATGAAACACCTATTTATGTTCAGCCTTGGGTACACAGGTCTCTAGATACTTTAAAGTGCCATTCAGGGGAAACCAGAGTTCGCTGTCTTCCTCTGGCTCTCTCTGGCTCTGTCCCCAATGCCTCCATCCGGCTCTCTCTGCGTCTTTGTCTCTCTCTGTCTCTGCTTCTGCCCTTCGGTTGGACTCTGTCTCTCCTTTTCTGTCTGTCTCTCTGTCTCTGTCTCTACCTTTGCTAAAATGAAACACGGTAATGCTGGTGGTTCCCACCCGGTCAGTCATTTAGAAGAAGCAGGAATAAATGAGTGATCTTTTCCTGTAGAGAAGGGGCCGGAGGAGGCCAGGGCAGTTCGGAGGCACCCACTCCCCAGCCCATGACACCAGGCCCACTCTGGCTCCTGGGGACAATGAGGCCTGATTCTGACAAGAAGATTACCAGAAAAAGAGGGAATCCTCCAGCCTAGGAATCAAGGAGTATTTTGGCCATTTGTCCAATGGCTGACAAAAGCGGGGAAAACCTGGCTGTCTTTTATAATTTCCCGGCTTGTCTGAAAAACTCCCTCGTATAGGTCACACCATGCAATCAAAATGCATTCTGTGAATTTGAATTAAAACTAGGAAACACAAGACACTATCGGTTAGGCTTTCCAGAGCCCCAACCCTGTTTCAAAAGCAACTAAGAAGCGCCTAGAAACTTGCTGTCTGAGGGTCGGGAGTCCTCTTTTGCCAGATGGCCAAAAGAGATTCCCAATGTGAAATTCATTTTTTCCAGCTCGCATCCCTGGGATCCCAAGTCCTCTTTCTTCCTTCAACGACCAGGTCCCGTAAAACACAAGGTGCCGGTCTGAACAAGAAAATTCGATTTCTTTCTCTTGGAAGATGGGGCTCTGGAACCCCTTCCCCTCAAGTCGGGTGGTGGAGGAAACTGAAGGGGAATGCATGCTTTGCAGTCTCACAGAGGGAAGGAAACTTGGGTCCTCTCCCGATGTGGTCTTCAGCAGAGCTGGGAGCTGGGAGAATGTCGGAGAGGAGACAGGAGACTTGCACTCTGGAGAGGCTGTAGCCCAGGGTCCCTGTCCCAAGTCACAGCAGCTGGGGAGTGGACAGCAAGGGTAAGTATCAGGAAAACCGGAGCCCTCTGAGGAGCTCCCAGTGAACTCCGCCAGATCTGGGGACGGCGCCGTGGCAGAAGACAGGGTGGACCCTCTTGCCTTGGCTCACACTGGGGGGGGGGGGGGGGGGAAGGCTAGCCTGGGGAACCTTCCCAAAATGTGTGCTTTTGAAACAAAGGGAGAGAAGGAGCGGGGAGCCCCATGAGGGGAACAAGCAGAGCCCTGAAACTGGGTTCATTTGGGAGGGGATGATTTTTTTTTCAGAAATGTCATATTCCTTACTTTTTTCTAAATCCGCCCCCCCCCAGAGTTTTCCCTAAGCTCAAACAACCCCTAGTGTCATCGGAGACAATTTAAGGGAACTTGGGGGATCCCCGTTTCTTCCTCACTAGGTCCCTTCCTGCGAGTGTGTCCCCTGAATTCTCTCTGAGATGCAACCAGCTCACTGAACAATGACTTTATTTTACATACACAACGGACAGTTTAAGACCCAGAACGAGGAAGTCAAGCTTCCTCCTTGGGCACAAGAGAGAAAAGGAGGCTGACCCCTTGGACTCACTGGGGGAATTTGAGATTGTTCATTCCCAAGAAGGATTTTTTTCTCCTCCTACGCCATGTATGTGTGTGTGTGTTTCTGAGCAGGACGCACAGTGGAGAATGGAACGATAAATACAGGATGTTTGGGTGGGGGAGAGCTTATCACAAAAGTCGTGGTTGAATGGAAGAGGCCAAACATGAGAAAAAACTTTTCCTTCATGGCTGGCTCCTGGAGGATTAAGGTCAACGTAGAGTCTCGAAATCCTCATTTTTATGGATCTAATGGAAAATCCCTCAAATTGTGGAGCCTCAGAAGTTTTAGCAAAACGACTTGGGGGCATTGTAAGGAAGGCTATTCTAGAAAATGGACAGTGTCCAATGGAACCCAAGGATCAAGTGTACACAAATGAAAGCCATTTCAGAACCTATTAAAAAGTCATTGATAGCTCTAGAAAGTGAACTCTGGGGGAAATGGAGAGCACAGAGCCAGTGTCTGCAGAAATCTGAAGACTATGAAGCACAATACAAAGCCCATCATGCTTAAATGAGCTCAGCATGCACATTGTTGCTCTAAGGTAGGGCAAAGGTTTGGATGAGGAAGGAAACCTTCTTAGGATTTTTTCTTCCCACAGAGAGAAAAAAAAAGATTTTCAAAACCATGGCTAGCACAAGTCCGAGAGTAGAGGAGAATGGATTAATGGGAACACAACAATGTAGTTTCCACTAACAAACGGGTTCATTTTTTTCTAAATTAAAAAAACAAATATCTTGGGAAATGTGGAGGGTTATCCACCATTAGCAATTGAAATTGATATTGAAGATGCACCTTCATGCCGCCATTGAAATGGAAAACACCGAATACCACTGACCTGCCTGCTAGCGAAAACTGAAAACAGAAAAGATGGAAAAAATGAAAAATTTCATTTGATTTAAAAATATCAGAACAATAATTCACTCTTTATTCCTACATTTCCACCTTACTGATGAGGTATGATGCAATTATTTCAGGAAATGTGAAGAAAAACTAGGTGGAAATTTAAATAGATACCAGAAAAAAATATTCCAGGTTACATTTGGGATTCTGCTGTGATCTCCATTTAAGAGTATTCTTGGGGAGGGCGGCAGAAACAGCTTGTTTCTATGTGCTTATTGCCGGCACCATAATTATCTGAGAGGAGAATTACAATATGCCATAATGACAAACTTCATTACTAAATAGCATTAGTAAACATTAAAATATTGAAAGAATGCTGCACGAGATTCAGGTGTATTTTATTTAAGTCCCACAATTACCGCAGCCTTTTTTTTCTCCTAGGCTGTCTCTATGGGCATTTGATGAGTTGCTAGGATTTGATAATCTATCGCTAATGCAAGGTGACATTACAGTCTTACGACCTAATTAGTTAAGCATCAGGATTCATATTTAAAATGTATAATTATAAGAGTTTCTTTTAAAAAATATAATTGCTAGGTTCTGCTTTGATAAAAAAAGAATCTGTATTCATGTCAACAGACTGGAAGTTTTTAAAAAGGAAAACATTGCTTCCATATATATATATATATATATATATATATATATATATATGGAATATAGATTCCATATTCCACATTACACATAACTTGAATTTCAGAACAGAGAGCCCTCCGTAACACTCATACTTTCTCCTTATTTATAGCTCATCCTAAGACACTTTCATTTTCAGTGTAAATTTTACTTCTGAAGGTGAATTATTTGCCATTTCTTACGACCCCTCTGGGTTCATTTATTGCTCTTCATTCTGTTTCTATGTTAGAATTCCCCGTGAAAGATGCCCCATTCACAGCAATGAGGAGTTAGCCGAGGGAACATTGTCACTTTTTCAAAACAAAACAAGCTAAAAGAAAAAAAAACCCCAAAAGAGCCGGGTCTCTGGAATGGAATTTTTCCTCTCTGAATAGCTTGAATAATTACATCTTGGTGATTTTGAAATCATAAATCCTTCTGATTAGCCCTTCAAAAAAAAAAGAAGAAATAGAGGAGAACCTGCTTCAGAGCTATTGGGCCCCATTGGAGGCCTTTTCTGGGAGAACAACAGATTATATAATTAAATTGGATTGCATATTTTCCATAGAAGGAAAGCATGATATCAGGGCTGATGCAAACGGTATGCTCATTTCTTTCTCTCTGGTTTGCTCACCATGAAAGGACAGAAGGGTCCTCAAATTAAAAAAAAATCATTAAGTGACCTAAACAAACTGCATTTTGGAAGAATAAAGAAAGTTGGTATTTTTTTTAAAAGGAAAGAGAAAATCAATAACTGAAAAGGCGGGGGGAAAGAAAGATTTTTAAGCTTTTTTAAACACACGTGTCTGTGGGACTTTCCTGAATGAGTCCTCAACGACCCCCGCTTTCACATACAAGGAAATTGAGATAGAGGAACTGTGGTGGTCTGGAAAATGCTTTCTCTGCAGCCTGGGAGGGGGTCTGGGGGAAGGGGGAGGGAAAGCAGAAGTGGACGAGCTGGCCTCAGACAGACAAAAAAGTGAAAATGCTGGTGGGTTGTGGTGAGGCCGGAATGAGATCATGTGCATTCTAGTGCTTTGAGAGCCTTCAGCGTGATATAAGTGTCAGTTCTCACTCTTGTTTCACGTTCAGGGAAGGCATTCTTTTGTCCAAGAAGGAAAGTTCCAGCCCCCGGGCCATGGGACCAGGCAGATGTCCTTGTTACCCAGCCTGCATCGGCTGACCCAGAACAGTGGCAAAGATGGAAGGAAGTCCGGATGGCCGAGATGCCCAGAGAGGGTTTGGGGTCCAGTGCTGTCCCTCAGTCCAGTCCGTGCTAACCCCCGGCCCCCCTCTGGTCCCAGGGAGACCTTCTCTGGAGCCCCCCTCTGTGACAGGCTTTGGGGCAGGCTCCGGGCAAGCCAGCCACCATCAGAGCCTGGGTCTTCTCTGCAGTCAATCCTTGCACCAGAGTTGGCAAAACATGGAAAATGATCTTCTCAAGAGGAGTGGACCAGCACCCACCCCTGGAGAAGTTGGTTTTGCTGTCCAGTGACTCCTGGCACGTGGCAGGGTCCAGGGACGGCATACCATTATTCCCCTCCCCCTTCTTTTTTATAGACAATGACCTCGCTGGGTAATATTTACTTTTAAAAAACTGAGACAAGGGGTCAGGAGGTTTCCAAAGAGAATACTCTGGAGTCAAGTGATGCCCACAGACAGCATGGTTCTACTTCTTAAGATTTAGCTCGAAGGACCAGATACAATGGCCAACAAAATTCAAAGAAGCTCGGAAATAATGAGTAAAATGTCTTCAAAAAAGATCCTAAGGCCAATCACTTTGCATAGAGAGAAATATGTCAGTTCACCAGCTCAAGGTGAATGAACGCAATGTTCATGTAGATTATAACGTATAACATACTGTGTGATGAGCAATAAATGGGCTGCACAGGACACACAATTTCTGCACTCCATAATTTCCATAAATAGTTGATAGAATTTTTCCAGGGACTGGACTTCCACGTCTGGAAGCTTATTATAGCCTGCCAAGAGGCTAGAAAGTCCTGTAGCTAAATGTTGAGCTTGAAGTTTTGTCTCTCTCTGAAGCATACAGTAGGCACTCCATAAATGCTTTTGAGATGGGACTGAAGAATCAGCCCAGCGGGGCCCATTTCCTCTAGCTTTCTGAGGCCTGCCCTCTTTCCCCCAATTGCTTGCATTTCTGGGGGTGCTGCTCTGTTCGGGGGGGGGTGATCCTTTAGGCCAGGCTGCTCAGTCGCAGCCCACAGGGTCCACAGCTCAGCCCACGGTCAGCCTGGGGACCTCAGCTCCTACCCCCCACCCCCAGAGCAGTTTCTGCATTTTCTGTCTGGAACTCCTCTTTGGCTGGAGGACCCTGCCACCTAGTGGCCTGGACCCAGCTCAGGCCCTGCACAGCCCCTCCCAGCTGAGGGGGGCCTTCCCCTGTGTCCCAGAGCCAGGGGGGGCAGCTTTGAGGTTTAGGGTGGGTGACCCCCCTGCCATGGAAGCCTTGGAGTGAAAGGGATGAGGCTTGCAACCCTCTGAGAACAAGGGACTGGGGTCTCCTAGAGGGAGGGGCTTCTAGCTTGGATGACAAGGGCCCCAAGGGGGGGAGTTCTGACCTCAGCTCCTGAGGACCCAGAGAACCTGAATAAGTCCCAGCCACAACCGGAGCAGAGGCTGGGGACCTCTCAGGCCCAGGCCTGGCCCATACACAATGGGGGCAAGGCTCATCTCTGCCATGGCTGTGGGGCTCAGGAGACACAATTCTCTCACCTGAGACATGTAGGTGACAGAGGCAGAGAGAGAGAGAGAGAGAGAGAGAGAGAGAGAGAGAGAGAGAGAGAGAGACAGAGAGAGACAGAGACAGACAGACAGACAGACAGACAGACAGACTTGAAAGATCTCTATAAATGTGAGTGATTAGGATTATTAGGATTATCATGACTTTTCAGAGAGAAGTTGAATGGAGCCCCCAACATTTTGGGGAGAGGTGTTGAAATCTGACTGTGAGCCACTTGACCCTGAGGGTCTCTCAAGGTCACATAGTGTGATGTCACCCAGATTTTTCCAATCCAGGAAGCCATGGAGAGGGAGCCAACCTTGGAGTTCAGAACATTCACTGGGTGGAGTCACTGATCTGTCAGACTCCCAGGGTTGTTGGGAGAATGTCTGTGCAGTTTGTGGTGTCCCTCTGAGTTCTATCAAGATGTGAACAAATCTTCTTGTGATTTTTGACATGAGAGTTTCTTAATGTGTGATCTCATACCTTGGGGGTTCCTGAGACCCCTTCCAAAAATCCTTAAGGTCTAAGCTCTTTTCCTTAGGGAAACTAAATTTTAATTTGCTTCTTAAGACCCTGGGTGACTTTCCTTTCTTCGTACATCAACCAAAACAACACATTGCAAAGAGAACCCAACGGTATAAGCATTAAAGAGACTGGCAAAACACACACACAATGATGCTCTTCCCATTCATTTTATCATTTTGAAAATTAAACTATTTTTCTTACAAGGATGTGTGTGTGTGTGTGTGTGTGTGTGTGTGTGTGTGTGTGTGATGAGTTTGTAACTGATTTTTTTAAATGCCTGGTATGCAGTGGGTGCCTAATAAATGCTTTTCTCTTCTTTTCTCCTCTTTAAATGAATTGTGAATATTATTTTTTATGTTTTAATTTCTGGGTCAAGGGGGGGCAGCTAGGTGGTGCAGTGGATAGAGCACCAGCCCTGGAATCAGGAGGACCTGAGTTCAAACGTGGCCTCAGACATTTACTAATTGCTTAACTGTGTGACCTTGGGCAAGTCACTTAACCCCATTGCTTTAAATAAATAAAAATTTTTAAAATTTAATAAAAATACAAAAAATAATTTCTGGGTCACTAACTTGGATAATACAGCCACCCAGTGTGGGGGGTGACGAGGATCTTCAGGAGGCTGACTCCACTCCCAGCCTCCCAGTCTCCATTAGCGATGAAGTGGATTACCAGAACGAGGCGCTTAAGTCTTATTCATCTGCCATCACATGACACGCAATGGGGAAATCAGAAAAGCCCAGGTTTGTCCCATTTAACAGTGAAATACACATCTTATATCTTATATATACATATCTATATATCTATATATAATGAACTTTAGATTATAGGGGGCTCAGGGTTGAGTTGGGAATGAAGTATTCACACAATGAGGATTCATTAAATAATCGCTGACTAATTTTAGTTTCTTCCAAGAACTCTTCATTTGTTCAAGATGATTTTACAAACTCGAAACAAAAACCAAAATATCGAATTCCCTTCCTAAAGTATATTGCTGCTGCTATTCCTACTATTGCCACCATCCCCACCCCCACAGTAAGAAACAAAACCCAGAGTCCATCACCCCAAGACTGAGTCACAAATTTGATGCTTCAACCAAAAGGAGTAAGAGGATGAGAGGTCTTTTCAGCCTTCATGACTAACAGTTACAAAACTCATGAGAAGTGCCACCTGGCATGGCAGCAGAAAAATCTATTAATGAAAAAGGAGTGTGCATGGACCCTGGAGCTTCTCATGACCTGCCACACAGGATGATGGAAGCATGCAAGGATGGAGATCAGGGCTGTGACAGCTTGTGTTATAGGAGCAGAGGAGTCCAACTGGAGGCTTGCTAGGATATCCAGGTGAGAGAGAGGGAGGCTCTATTACCAGGGAGTGGGAGAAAGGAATGGGGGGCCATGTAGGGAGGTAGACAAAACTTAACTGATCAGACAAAGTTGTTTTTTCTTTTAAGAAAGATTTTATTTTGAGTTTTACAATTTTCCCCCTAATCTTGCTTCCCACCGCCACCCCCAGAAGGCAGTCTGTTAGTCTTGACATTGTTTCCATGGTATACATTGATCTCAGTTGAATGTGAGAGAGAGAAATCATATCCTTAATGAAGAAAAATAAAAAAAAAATACTATGATAGTAAAATTACATAATAAGATAATGGGTGTTTTTCTAACTTGATGGTAATAGTCTTTTTTCTTTTTAACTGGTTGGCTAGAGGAGTGGGGGGGAAGGGAGAAAGGAAGAGAGAGAGGAGGGATAGAGAAAGAGGGGGCAAGAGAAAGACCGGGAGAGATAAGGAGGAAAAGAAAAGAAGACCCAGAGAAGGTCAGAGGGGGGGCTTTCTGTCCATGATCTCTGTTGAGCTTCCCAATACCTGTGCCCTCCAGGCTCCTGAGACCAACAGGAGGCAGGCAAACTGACTGTGGGGGAGCCGGAAGAGCTGCGCAGTGGCCAGCAGGCTTTAGTGGGCAACACCATGGACGCTTGGAAGGAAGGTTTCGACTCACCTCATTGTCATTCTGAAGCAGGAGACCTCTTCCCATTTCAGAGGCATGATTCCCAGGAAAGCTGTTTTTTTCCAGGCTACTCTCATGGGAATTATGGGGCAGCATGTGGCACAGTGGCTAGAGCACCAGGCCTGGAATCAGGAAGACCCGGCCTCAGACATGTCCTAGCTGTGTGACCCTGGGTAAGTCACTTCACCCTGTTAACTTCAACTTCCCTACCTGTAAAATGCTCTGTAGAAGGAAATGGCAAAGCACTTCAGTATCTTTGCCACAATAACCCTAACTGAGGACACAGTGCATTGGGCATGACTGAAAAACAGCTGAACAGCCCAAGAATTTATGAGAATGAGAGATGAGGTTGTATTCCTTTGGGAATCCATTTTCCTACAGTTTTGCTATACAACTCTGTTGTAATTAAATATTTTACTATTTCACGGCACTGGCTCTACATGATCTCTTAGCAAGGAGCAAACTTAATTCAGATGGGCTTCCGATGCTCCCTGGGGAACATCCCAAAGCTAAACTTTCTGGGTATTCCAAGCTGGACCTGGGTCATTGGTCCTCAACCGAAGCTCTGATTCTGTAAAGCAGTGAGGAGGACAAGGGAATCAGACAAAGCCCTCTATGAAAATGTGAGAAGGAAGGTCGTTGGACTAGGAGAATTCTAAAAACTCTTCCATTTTCCAAGATTCTATGAACTTCCATGACAAGGTCTTTCCACCAAGGAAGCTTGTTGGGTTGGCACATAATGTTCTCTTGGACCTAGCTTGGGTTCAAAAATCACACCTTGGCCCAGATCTGTGGTTTAAAATCTGAGCTGGCTAGAACCACTGGAGTTTGAAAAACAGGGATCCTTAGTCTGGGATTCAGAGATCCCTGAGACAGGTCAAGAACTTAAGAGACAGGTGTGTTCACCATTTGCACCTTGGGAAGGACAAGTCCTGGGGGTGGCAGTGGGTGCCTCCTTCTCCTCAAGAGGTGCTTCCCTGGGGGGAGTGGCTGGGAGAACTGTTGTGAGAGGTAGGAAGAGCCATTGAGGGAGAAAAAAAGGGAGCAGTAAGCATGGTAGGGGGGCCATGAGCACTGTAAAGCATAAAAAAATCAGAGAGGAGAGGGCATGTACTCACGTTTATATGTGTCTATGTCTGTGCATAAACATGCAGCTACACATCTATTTATATATGATTCCCCCGTGTATTTCCCCATGTGTAAGATGCACCATAGTTTTGTAGCCTGAAATTTGAAAAAGAAATGTATTACATAAAGTTATT
Organism: Macrotis lagotis; assembly: GCF_037893015.1. Lineage (NCBI taxonomy): Eukaryota > Metazoa > Chordata > Mammalia > Peramelemorphia > Peramelidae > Macrotis > Macrotis lagotis. The sequence goes on from NC_133659.1 coordinate 3,337,811, forward strand.
GAACTCAAGTTTTATTCAACAAAAAATTCATCCAGCTCCTCATCACTGTCAAAACTCCCATCTACCAGCTTGTTTGATGATGAATCTGTGTTTGATGAAGAATCACTGTCTCAGGAGAGGCTCTGCCTGCTCTCCTGCCTGGGCTCTGGTCTGAGGTTGACCACCAGCACTCCCTGGGCAAGCCTGGTGCATGGACACATGCTCAGTCCATTCTGGTTCATGAACCTGATGCACCCATTGTGTCACTCCTTCTTCATCAGCCCTTCTCCTGGCCGCCTGCTGAACCATCTTGGTGGACACAGAAATTCCAATGGCCCTTTGTTCTTCAATCCATCTCTTCACTTCTCTTCAAATGCAGGCCATTTTGGCTGCCTTGCCTCTCATGGTGTTTTCAGTCAGGTTTCTTCTTCCCAGAGCCAGGTTCAGATTGTTTTTTCAGTTGGAGGAAGGACCAAACTGACCTTCAGCAGCATGATTGCCATTCCATTCGGCCGACTGGATCTCTTTGAACTTGAATTCAGCACTGGATGAAAATCTTTTTTGAGCCATTTCTGGCAGAACATGGCAAAATGGAACCTAATATACTGGGAACAGATGAAGAACAATGTGCCAAGACAAAGTGCAAAAAATGGGAAATGCAAGGAAAACAATCTACAACCTGAATAAGATGCTCCAAGTTTTTTGACCTCAAATTTTTTGAAAAAGGGTGCATCTTATACATGGGGGAAATATAGTATACTGTTATATCCATAGCCTCCCCCTACATGCACACTTATATACACATATATATATACATATATATACATATATATATTCATATCCTCATACATCCATGAGTATGTGAATAGATGCATGTTTGTGTGTGTGTGTGTGTGTGTGTGTGTGTGTGTGTAGCACAGTTGCCAGAAATTAAGCCACTCCTGTATTTAAGATCATGAAGGCTTAATCCAAGAATCACCCACAGAATCTGGGCCTGGGAAGGGGCCTCTCTGGTCATGGAGATCAACTCCTCCATTAAAGGAATCCCTATGAAGAGGCCTCTTGAAGACCTTCAGAGAGGAAGCCCTGGGCTCTTCAGGCAGCCTGTTCCACATGGGGATCACCACAATGTGCCAGTAGGGTTTTCCTTGCCCTAATTGCCCAAATGTTCCACAGCTTCCACCCAGAACATTAGGCTCTGTTCTTTAGACCCCAACCAAATCAGCCTCTTCTATATGTAAAGCCTCCAAGGACTTGCAGATGCTTTAAGGAGACTGATTGGAAATGTCTCAATGAAAGTGGTCATCAGTATTATCATTTGAGATTTCTAAGTAAAATAACTCTTGGGAGAGCTTTCCCCCCATTGGTGTGTGCCTCCTTAGTTTCATGTTCTTCACCTCTGAAAAAGAGATGCTAAAACTACATATTTTTGTCTATCCGGGTCCACAGGCATCCTCGTTCTGTATCTGGATGAAAGCACACACACACAGGACACTTTGTTGGGTGTAGTTCCCATGTGGTTCTCAGAACAGCTGTGTTGCTTCATGAACAATCAATTCCTTTTTTATTCAGTTTTGCCCACCTCACAGTTGGAGGTGGAACCTCTGAGTTGCTTTCACATGACTATTGCTAACTTGTAGTTTTCCTCAGAAATGTACTTATATACCCTTGGACACTTTATTAGAGAATGACTCTTTTTAACCCTTAACAGTGAAACGTGCTGTTTTTTCCAGGTAACTATTTCCTTCCTGATTTTAGCTGCACTGATTTTTTTTTTTGTACAATAACTTTTAAAATTCTGTGTAATCAAAATTGTCCATTTTTTTGGTGATGTTTTCCATCCCTTATATGGACTTTTTCCCTATTCATACATATGAAAGGTAATTTAAATTTCTATGTCACATATCCATTTGGGGATTATTTTGAATGAAATTCTGGTCTCTATTTAGTTCTGACCATACTGTTTTCCAGCTTTTCCAGGAGTTTTTGCCAAACGGTAAGTTCTTCTCAATAGTCCCTTTGATCTTTGAGTTTCTCCAACATTAGGCTACCAAGTTCATTTGTTTCTGTAGGCTGCAGATCTAATCTTTTCCTCTGATCAGCTTCTCCATTTCTTGAACAGTACCAAATGTTTTGGCGACGACTGCTTTCTGAACAGTTTGTTTGCTGCCTTTCCCTATTAATGCTCTGTACTTTATTTAGTCATTCAGAAGCAAAGTTCTTAGGATTCATCAGACTGTTAAAGGGTCCAAGACCCCCAAACCATATATTATGTAAAGATGGGATGTATTCATACCCCTAGAGTTTGTTTGTTGTTGAATTCTTAGTTCACTTCACTAAGAAAATTGTTCACCTGTATTTTTTCTTAGATTGTTAGTTCTTTGAGGATGGGGCCTGTCTTTTGCCTTGCAGAGTGCCTGGAATGTTTGATGACTGAATGGATGAACTGGTTGAAAGGAAGTGAAGCATCAAACAGCAAATGATATCAGTAAAATATTAGCTTACCAGCTCATGGCAAACCCGCTGTCAAACTATCATTAGTTCCCTCCTTTTTTTCAGTCAAAATCAACCCAGAAAGCTGATATTTTTCTTAACAACTTCCAAAGACCAGGTGGCAATTTGAGCATCCCAACTGCTGAACAACTTCCTTAAACCATCATTTCCCTCAACTTTATTGTGACCTCAGAATGAGGCTCTAACTCTAAGGAAATGAGCATTGGTATTAATGGCCTGAAAATCATTCCAATGCTTCCAAACACATTGGTTTCACATAATTTGGTGTTTACAGAATTCACTAATTTCAGATGCAGAACCAACAGCTCTGCAATTGAGGTCTGGAGACCCCTGGTGGGCTGTGAGTCTGTTTCAGGGCAGTCAAAACCATTATCGATTGGGATGCTAAGATGCTGTGATTTCTAATACAATACATATTGATGGTTAGGACCCAAATACACAAAAGGGAGGCCTTTGTGAGGTGTTTCCGGCTTTGGGAGAAAGACTGAACGTGGGAAACTTGAGTGAGGTGAGGCTGCGGAAAAGCAAGCAGGTAGGAATAGGAATAGGACTAAGAAAACAATCTTGGTGGCAGGAATAACAGGAATGGAACCAGGGATAGAACCCCCAGCCCAACTTTCTATCTTCCCTGTATGGAGGGGGGAGAGCCTCGAGCACTGCCAGATGCAGTTGGTTTGCCTCAACTGTACTTTCTCTGGAATAGAAATTATCAGGGGTGATTCCTAGGTCCGAATTCCAATCACTCTGAATTGCCTCAGTTGCCTCATTTGTAAACAGAGGGGCAGTAATAGAAGCTTCCTCCCAGAGTTGCTCTGAGCAGCCAATAAGATAATGACGGTAAAGCACGACCTGCTTCCCCATCTCCTAGTACAAGGGGGAACTCACTTGAAAGAAGGGTATATTAGGAAATGGCCAATGTCTGAAACAAAAGGCATGAATCTTTTATTTTTCAAGTGAGAAAGTTGAACTTTCTCCCAGTTTGAGAAGGAGCCTGCTCATAAATGTTGGCTGTAAAGAGAATTTTCTATTGGCCTGGCTGGTCCAATGTGACCGTTGAGGACAAGGGACAAAGCCAGCGGCCTCAGGGAAGCAGTCACCAAGGACAGGCCAGTCTGGGAAGCCTTAGAGTCGAGGTCTGAGATGCAAGATGCCAGAGCCATAGGCACTTTTTAGTGAACTGGCAGTTTATTAGGGCACAGGAGTGCAGGTCTTACAGATGAAATGTCTGGTCTCTGAAGAAATGAAAACAAATTTCAAGTTTTATCTCATTCAATTTATTTTTGGGCTGCTGGTCTGAAAAGCAAGTGTTCAATTAATGGTTTTGTTTTGGGTCCAGTCCTGGGACTTTGTCAGCATGAGGGAACTTCCAGTGTGACAACGCCCTCCGCCGAGGCAAGTCAGGGCTCCCTATGTTGGAGTGCCCAGGGTCCCAGGCGCAGGCCTTGAACTCGGCTCTTGCTGACTCTAGGGTTGATCTGCTCTGTTGAGAGAGGCCAGGACACATCACACCATGAACGTGGGACTAACTCATCCCACATGCTCACAGCAAGGCAGAAGCCACATGTTGGATGAACTTTGAACAGGATTCTGAACCTAGTTCTTGGCTCATGTTCCCCAGGAAACCCCCTCTTGGATGGGCTCTGGCAGGACCCTCTTCCTCAGGTGCTGGAGAGATAATCCCCAATCTGCAATTTTGCAGAGAATTGGCCATATGTATGAAGATACCCCAGAGATCTGTCTGTCCTGTCCCTCCTTCCCTCTATCTTCTCACATGTCAAGGGACTAGAGAGGGGAAATGTCCTCATTTAAAAAGAAAACTCGGAAAGGAGTCTGTACAAATTATGACACTCAATAGGCTCGACTGGATTCCTGGCAGTTACTGAATGAAGAATTATAGCAGATGTTGGGGACCATGAAGAACATCAGCAGGAGTTCAAACAATGCCAGGTTCTGGGCAGCTCAATTCCCTTTTGAAGACTTCCTAGTTGATGCTGGGGATGCAGATTACTTTGACTCAGGTAGTCTTACTACATCACTCTCTCTCTCTCTCTCCCACTGGCTTGTAAACAAAATGGAGAAATGTCCAGTAAGACAAATTTAAGTAAATGGGATAAATGTACAATCTTACAATGAGGCTAATCAAATTGATTTCACAAGTACAAGATGAGGAAAGGATGACTCAAGAAAGAATCTGAAAAAGATCTGGGTGTTTAATAGCCAATAAGTTTGACAGTTTATACAACATGGAAGCAGAATTAGCTTGTGCCCTCAGAGGCTGCCTTAACAGACTTGCCATATCCAAAATAAGGATGGTGACCATCCTTTTGTCCTCTTCCTGTGCAGGTCTCCCCTGGAGTTCCATGTTTGGTCTGGACCCTATTTTAGGAATCACAGGGATAAGCTTAGGAGAGTCCAGAGAATGGCTATTGGATTTGTAAGGGTCATTTCCATATTGGAATATAAGTAGTCAACAGAGGGTCTAGAGGGGCTTCACCTGGAGATGCTTTCACACTACGATTATGCAGTGCTGTTTACAAAATACCCACATTTATAAAATAAGATCTCATTCAAAATCTAAAGTCTGGCTGTTTTTAGAAATTGATTTCAGAACTTAGCAAAAGAAATGACTCTTATAAAGAGCAATAATGGAAAGGACCACAGAATGTCTTTCTGAAAAAAGGCATTTTAAAGTCAAATATTAATAATTCTCAGGGAAAAAATTAAAACTGATTTCTGCATTATCCTCCTCATTTTCCAAGTCTTTCTGTTTCTCCAGAGAGTTACACTGGCCATGTGTTTTTTCCGTTTTCCTCTTTCTCCTGTGAGTGTACACAGAAAGCGTTGTCTCTTTTGTCTCAGGTTGTAGACTGCTGGCATCCTCCCTTTCCAGGGCCAGCTGGAGGCAGCTATAAAACCTGGAGAGAAACACACAGCAGCATTATCTCTAAGGGCCAAGAGAAAAGGAACAATCCATTGTTCAGATAGGACAAACAAATGCTGAGCATCTGATTTGTCTTAGTAGGTATGGACAGAGAACCTGAACACAAAAATGCCAGTTTCTTATTTAAATGTAGAACATGAATATAAAGCATTTGGTCTAAGACACCCTTCAATGTTCTGTGCTGGGACGGGGCTTGTTTTCTTTGCTTTCCAGGACAAGGATGCCACATCAGATTGCTGTTCATCCCAGAGGCCACGCACTCCTCCCAAAGCTTCCTCTCAGCACCCCACCACCCCTCTACCTGCCCAATGTCAGGGACTACTAATCTGAGATTTCCTTTGGGAATCAGCACAATTTCTGTGTCATTACCCAAACCTCTGCACTTTGAAAGTGGCTCATGATAAATATAACAAAGAAAGCAAGAAAGTTCTGAAGAGGTCATGGTCTTGGACTATCTGTACTAAATAGGCCATTCCTCGAAAATCAAAGCTATGAGTGGAAACACTTCCTATCAGACACCCACTGGAGAGGTTTAGTGGGTGTCCTGCCAATCACACGGGATAAACGCAATTAAACACCGACAGATCATTTACAGATGGGTCATTTACATTCATCTTCTCACAGCCCCTAATGATTCCCACCATGGGTGGGTGTGCGTCGAGGGGGTCAGGACCAGAATGAAAAGCCAAGACAGAGGAAGGAGGTGCAGCACGGTGAGCCTTTCTTTTGGTCACCTGGTTGACAAGAAGTAGGTTGACACCCACAGGCTGTCAAGGGTTTTTTCCCACCACGAGTCAGTATCCCCCCAAAGGGAGTTCATGGTTGGTTCAAGAAGCTGGGCTCTGGGTAGCAAAAGGCTCTTGGGGTGGCCTTGAACTTGGCTCTGGGAGGGCAGTCTGGCAGCCAGACAGGGTAGGACTCATCCTTATAAAGCCAGGCAGCATTCATAATAGAGAAGGATCACAGGGCAACAGCTTCTTTAGCTTCTTAAAGGGGGCTCGTGAATTTGGGTAAAGTGAGGGCTCCATTTTATAACTTCACCGAACATTAGCATTTTATAGATGGATGTAGCCATCCCATATTGAATTGAGGAAAAAAAAAATTAAAGGCACGATTCCCCCCTTCTCCAGAATTGTTCTCATTTTGGAGGGAATTGCAAAGATACATTTTTCCCTTCTCACCCAAGAATAGAGAAAGGTTATCTCATCCCTCATGGATTAGTCTTGAGGAGAGCATAAGAACCTATTCTGTCACTATCACTGGCTGCCAGGGATCCAGGATGCCCTGTAACAAGATCCTAGCAGTCCTGGGTCCTGGGTGAGAGGGGAAGATGCCAAATGGGTCTGGAAGCAGTTGGGGGGGGGGCCAGGGGGTGGCAGGAGGGGAGCTAGAGGGCCTGGGAGGCCCTCTTGCATTTGCTCCACTCAACATCTTTACTGTGCCCTGAATGCTATTATGACCCTCCACCATTTTTTTGTAAAATGAAATCAAAAAGACCTTGATTCCAAGTGGCTGCTTCAATAGCCCCACACATTATACTCACGAGAGATCACGAAGGAAGCCTTTCAATCACATTTACAAATTCCTCCACAAAGCAGCATGGCCAAGTGGATCTAGAGGCAGAGGGGGCTGTGGGTTCAAGTCCTGCCTTGACCACTTAGGACCTGTGGGATCTTGGACAAGCTCCAAGGCTTTATCTCTAAAATGGTCCCAGATGGACAACTGAGGCCCTGTCCACACTGAAACCTAAGCTTCTACAATCTGCAACTGAGCTATGAAATTATTTTAGGAATCAACACCTGTATGTAGGTTCTTCCTTCTTTAAGTATGTCACACCCACTCCCCACTATCAAAGTCATGAGTCTTTTATTCCTCTGAGCTTTCTATTTCCAGGCCTCCGAGAATTTCTTGGTGTCTAAATCAGATTTTCATCATTAGGTTTTTGGCTTCATTATTTCAATTTTTTTTTATTATGCACGTCTGAAAGCTCGACTCTGGGGCTCCATTTGAGCGTTGAATGTTTGATTACAGTGCTCATCAAGTTTTTATTTTCTACCTTCCAAGAGCTATTTTTTCTTTGCATTTGGAAGAATATACAGCAGATCCTCTGAGAGCACTCCTAATTTGTTCACACTTTCAGAATTCGTATGTAATCTTCTAATCAACACCTTCAAGCCGACTTTACATTTCTCTCATTTTTTTTCTCCTGGTGTCCTATGAGGAGCTGAGCTCTCCAGAGCATTTATGCTCTAATTTGAAAACTTTTTCAATGATTTCCAGCATACAGTCTAAAGTAGAATCTGATTTGATGGCTGGTGAAAAAGGCTCATTTATCTTCCTCAGGATGGAACCAACCTAGATGGTTCATAACTGCATTCCCCCAAGGTCAGAAGGCTGCCTGTCACCTTGGGATGACAGAGGGGTGGCAGGGACCACCCAGTTCTGACTCAGGCTCCTGCAAGAATGGGCTCCTGAAACCACTTTTGGAGTTAACACACATAGGGTTTGGAGCCTCCTTGGTTCAGTGAGGTCAGCTGACTCCAGAATGCACCGATCCACACCTGTGCCATGGCCACAGTTGCCCCCTCCAGGCCTCATCGCTCAAAAGGGTTCATGGGGTGAGGGTGGTCGAATCCTCCCACTGCTCATCATAACTGAAGAAACTAAAATGTCAGTGTCCAGTGAAGATGCTTCCAAATGATGAAAGGTCCCCATTTTGAAACAATCACACCTGATTAAAAATAAAGTATGCCAGAATTCTGTGGGTCAGGAGGTATCAGGTGGGCAAAGTAGAAAGGAGCTGAATACCACATGATGATGAGGATGGTTGGAGGGAGGTACTAAAGTCAGAGGTGTCCCCCCCAGGCCTTGGGCTTCAGGGGTGGATAGCTCAGGACAGTCCCATTGGGGTATCTGGGAACCTGAGGTTTGACACCGGAGTCATGTTTTTAAATGACACAAACTTGTGGGTTGCCATGTGTTGGACATGTGCTGCTGAAAACTGGATGCAGATCTGGTCTGAGAGTGAGGAACCCATCAGGTGGGAGAGCCTGAATCTCTTCTCTGGAAGTCACTTTGGGGGTCCTTTAGCTTATGCCTTCCCTGTCAGGTAAAGGCTGGATTCCCTCTTTAAGTGTCTCCCTTCATGGGGTACCTGTCTTAACCTTCTGAAATATATGGTGCTGGGGCAGCTAGGGGCTTGGTGGACAGAGTGCTGACTGACCCTGGAGTCAGGAGGACCTGAGTTCAAATCTGACCTCAAACACTTAATTACCTAGCTGTGTGGCCTTGGGGAAGTCTTGCCTTGAAAAAACAAAAAATAAAATAAGGTGATCATTGAATGGATGGCCCAAGTCTGACCCTGACTTGGCACAAGCCTTTGTGATGTTCCCTAGTCCTTTGAAATGTTCTATCTGTCACTGGTTTAGGGAACCCAAGGAGAAAACGAGGGGCAAGCATTCCACAACTTGTAATCCGTAACAGAGTCAGACTTTTCTGACAGAGATGAGTTTCCTCTATGGATTTGGCCGTCTCCGTTCAAACAGACAAACTTGGAGGCAGCCTATCGGAGGTTGGCAGAATTCAGTTGTGCCACCTAATGAGGTATGGGAGGAAGGACAAGAGGCAGGTCGTGGGGTCACGTTTCTCACAAGCAAAGGGGATAAGCAAACCTCTGTAGGAGCAAAGTGTACGAGTTCTTCCTTTCAAAGCTGACATAGAAGGTGCAGTTAAGTGTGTGAGCGGTCATCAAAAATACCTTTCAATTCTTTTCTTGTTTTCTTCCATTTTCTGGTTGGCTATTTTCAACAAGAAATCGATGTATTCCTCGGTCACCATCAGTCTTCCCTCGTGGCTCAGCGGGACTTCCAAGCCATGTGTACTCCGGACGGCCTGGGAAGAAAAAGCGGTTTGGAGGTGGTAGGGATAAATGCACCGAGCGCCCCGGATGCCAGAGGGCGACCTCCCCCCCAAGCCGGGGGACAGCCGCCTGGACCGGGAGAAGAAATGAATCTAAAGAGGTTTCTTGTGCCCGGGACCTGCTTGGGGAAGGCACTGGGCTAATAGGAGGGCTCGGAGGGGATCTGGGAAGAGGAGACACAATGGGCAGCAGCTCAGCCCTAGGCTTTCTAAGGTGGGTGTACTAGGTCTTCCTAATGGATATGAAGACCATCTAAAGGTCTCAGTGGGCCCCACAAGCGTCCCCCTGAACAGAACAAGGGCCCCGAGGCCACCCCGTCCTCCAGAAAGAGATGTCTGAAACGGTTCGGTCCACCAGCTGGGCGGCGGGCAGCGGAGGGAGGAGGCCGGGGGACAGAGGAGGGCCCTGAGACCCGGCGTGCAGGGCATGGTGCAGGGTACAGGGCCCGGCGGGAGGAGGCCGGGACCCCGGGGGCGCCTTGGGCTCCGCAGGAGGAAGAGGCAGAGCCCCGTGTCTGGGCGACGAGACCCCAAAAGGGTTCGTGGAGGGTCGGGGGAACTCTCCGGAAAACTCCCTGCCGCCTGGGCTCGGCGGGGTGCTGCCCCCCGGCCGGACGCTGCCTGCCCCGGACACCCCGAGCCTGGGCCGTACCAGCGTGGTCTTCCCGCTCTTGCCCACGGTGATGCCCGAGTTCCGCAGCCCGGACTCCACGGCGGCCGCGTGCTGTGGGGGAGAAGGCCGGGGGTCCCTGGAGCCCGCCCCCCGCACCCGCCCCCCACCAGCCCGCGGGCGTCTGTCCCGCACCCCCTGACCCCTGCCCCCCGCCCCCCCCAGCCGGCGGGCGTCCTGCACCCCCGCCCCCCGCCCCCCGCGCCCAGCTCACCAGCCGGCGGGCATCCTGCAGCTGGCAGCAGCGCACGTGCAGCACGAAGGGCTCGAACTTGAGCACGGCATCGCCCCGGGCGCGGCGCAGGGCCGAGAGCTGGGGGAGGGGAGGTCAGGGGCAGCCGGCCCCGCCCCGCCAGGCCCCGCCCCCCGCCGCCAGGCCCCGCCCCACCAGGCCCCGCCCCACCACCAGGCCCCGCCCCCGCCGCCCGGCCCCGCCCCTCCGCCCGCCAGGCCCCGCCCCCGCCCCGCCCGCCGCTCCTCACCAGCTCCTCCCGTGCGCAGGCGCCGTGGCTCACCAGCAGCCAGGGCCGGTTCTGCTTCTGCACCTCGGGGGCCTCGGAGCTCTGGGGGGGGGGGAGAGGAGGTGACCGCGGTTGGGGGACCCTCTCCCCGGGGCCCGGCCCCCCAACTCCTCAGTCACACATTCGGATCCGGGGCGTGCGGCCACTTCCGGGCCGCCACGCGCTGGGGCCGCGGTTGCCCGGCAACGCGGGGGGGCCGGGGCTCGCTCACCCCGTCCAGCAGCAGGATGCGGCCGGCGCACGAGCTGGTGGTGAAGAAGCGCTCCCGGCCGCTCAGCGGCGGCACCAGCTCCTCCCTGCCCGTGTCCACGCCGCCCTCCCAGCTCAGGTCCGCCTTGCCCAGGCTCTGCCGCTTCCACTTCTGGAACTCCGCGGAGCGCGCCATGGAGCCGCGGGCCGGGCCGCACGCCGCACTGCGCAGGCGCCGCCCTGCCGGCGTGACGGCGGCCGGGCCGGGACAAAGCGCTTCCGCCGCGCGCGGGGCGGGGGCGGGGCGGGGCCGGGCTCCGGGGCGGGGCGGGGCCGGAGGGGGCGGGGCCGGCGGAGGGGGCGGGGCCTCGGGCCAGGCCGCGCTTCCCTCACTCCTCCCCTCGCGAGCGGACGGGCCGGAGCAGGCGCGGCGGCGCGGGGTGAGGCCCGGCCCGGGCCGGTCTGTGGGGCCCGCCTGCGGCGCGGGGCCGCCGCCCCTCCCCCGGCCCCTGCCCCCTGCCCCCTGCTGAGCCGGGGCCCGCGCCCCCCACTGCCGCGGCACAGCGCCCTCGCAGCGGCCCCCGCGTGGCGCGGCTGCCCGGGAGCAGGAGGAGGGCCCGGGCCCCCCGGCGGGCCGGCCTCGGGGAGCCCCAGGCCAGTTGGGCGCTGCCCAGCCCGGGCCCGGGGCGGGCCGTCACCCCGAGCGGGCGGCCCAAGGGGCCCCCAGGAGGCTGAGGCCGGGGCGCCCCGGGAGCGCTCGGAGCTGCCCAGTCCGGCCTAGGAGGGCCTGGGGGCGGGCGCGGCCCCGGGCTCTGCTGCCCTCGGGAGACCCCAGGCGGGCCCGGGACGCAGGCCCACCGGACTTGTCCCTCCGCAGGGCACATGGCCGGGCCCAGGCTGATGAGGGCCATCCGGGTGTCGGAGTTTGGGGGGCCCGAGGTCCTGAGGCTGCACACCTCCGTGCCGGTGCCGGAGCCCTCGGAGAGCCAGGTGCGCCCGGTCACCTCGGTGACCGTCTGCTGGGGGGCGCGGACCTGGGCCGCGCGGGGTCGCCGGGTGGGCTTCAGCTCCGCTGTCCACGCAGGTCCTGATCAAGGTCCACGCCTGCGGGGTCAACCCGGTGGAGACCTACATCCGCTCGGGGACCTACGGCCGGACCCCCACTCTGCCGTACACGCCGGGCACTGATGTGGCGGGGGTCGTGGAGGCCGTGGGACAAAACGTGAAGAACTTCAAGGTACCCTCGGGACGGTCCTTCGGGACCTGGCCCAGCCGGGGCAGAACGCCCGGGGCAGAACCGGGCCTGCGCTGGGCAGGGGATGGCTGAGGGCTAGCCACAGAGAGGACCTTGGAGCGAAGGCCATGGGGGCTGGGGTCCACGCCTTCATTTTACCAAACTTCGGTTCCCCCTGGAATCCTCATGGCATTCTGTGATTGAGGGCTCCTGCCCCTCCTGCGCTGCCCAGTGCCCCTCATGGGGCAGCTGGCTCCCGCTGCCCAGAGGTCAGACCTGAGCCGACTCAGCGATGGTGGAATGACACTGAAGCCAGATGAGGGGAGGCCTCGGGGAGGAGGAGGTGGGGGGGACGGCCGCCTTGGTTTCGGCCTTTAGGCAGGCTCTGGGCCTTTGGAAGGCATTTGGGCTGCCGCGGTGAGAACTGTGGGAGGACACCTCTGCCATGGGCAGAGAACACCCCCTCCCCCCACCCCGGCCCTGGGTTCGGGATGGCCTCTCTGGGCAGGTGCCAGGCTGAGAGTCTGGGCCTCTCCACTCCTGGTTCTCCCTGCCCCTGCTGTGAAGGTCACAGCCCAACCTGAACCCCATGAACCTCTCCCCCCCAACAGAGAGGAGACAGGGTTTTTACAACCAAAACAGTCACAGGGGGCTATGCCGAGTACACCATCGCCGCCAACAGCACTGTTTTCCCACTGCCGGATAAGCTGAGCTTCAATCAAGGTGCATCCATTGGGATCCCATATTTCACTGCCTACCGTGCCCTGATGCATAGGTAAGAACCCGCAAGGGGCAGCCCTCCTCAGGACGGATGTAGCGGATCTCCTTTTTTACTCTTGTGAGTCTTCCTCACCACCGTGACCTCTGAGAATGGTTGCCACAGGCTGACTGGGCCTTGAACCCAGGTCAGCAGAGGCCACAGGCAACGTTTTTCTCCACTCTGGATCCGTGTGACCTCCCATCCCCCAGAGCACTTCCCGCTCCTGGCTCCTGGAGCCGGGTTCCCCCTGCATTGCTGAAGTGATTCAGAGCTATGAAGACCTGGGTTCAAGTCACATCTGGGAGGTCCAACTACTGCCAACCCTGGAACTGGACATCAGGAGAGGGGAGGCTCCTGGCCTGCCCTGCTCCAGCCATTCAGGCACAGCGGCCTGACCTTCCCGACAGGTCCCTGGCCAGGCACTGGGCTCTCTGCCTGGGGAGAGGGGTCAGCCTGGAACCCAGCAGGAGGTCATCGTGGCTATATTCTCTGTTCTAGTGCCCGGGTCAAACCTGGAGAGATTGTTCTCATTCACGGGGCCAGTGGAGGAGTAAGTATTCTCAGAAAGGTGCCTCAGGGACTACCAGGAGGGAGGGTGCTGGTCCATGTGCCACATCCAACCTTTGCCCTTTTCTTGGGTCCTCCTGACAGACCTGGTTGACTGGGTAACCCCTGTGCTCAGGTCAAGCCTGGCATCAACTCTTCCTAGGCTCCTGCCTGGGCTTGCCATCTTGGGGGTCCCTCCATTGTGCCCCCTCAGCTTTGGGGGGATGGCGACCGTCCTTGCACAAAGGACAGTCGGACGCTTCTCAGACTCGACAGCCGTGGCCCATGTAGGGCCACAGTTCTTGGGCTGCGTGCTTGCTATGGGAGCATTTCTTCCTTTCTGTGGAAGGAGGCAGTAGGAGAAAAAACAGATTATTGTTGGTGTAAAAAAGATAAACTTAAGTCTTTAAATTGCACTGGTCAATGGTGGCTGAGATCTGGCCACAGTGGAGGTCCTGCCTATGTCTGGTCTGGTCTGGCCTGGAGTATGACCCTGGTTAAAGTCCCTGGGGAGGTGGAGATTTGCAGAAAATGGCCCTGATCCAGCAAAGGCTCCCTCCTGCCCTGGTGCACTGGAGGACCCTGAGGGTCCCCTAGACTTTGTCCCAGCACCTTCTGGCATGGGCACTTCCCAGCCTGACCTGCAGCTCACCTGCTGGGCCATCATGACACTCCCTGAGGGTGTGGACTCCCCACGAAGGCTGACTAGCTGACTGAGCATGTGTGGTTTCAGAGCTGGGCTTCTTGGAGCCCTGCTGTCATCAGCTGGTTAAAGGAGCTGCTCACCCCCTAGAATCGGAAGACAGGAGGCCGCTAGGGTCCTTGCTCCCAGGAGTGTCCAACCCCCTGAGTTCCTGCCTTCCCCTGAGGCAGTGCCCACCATACCCTATCTGCTGTCAAAGCAGGGATGGGAATTGTTTAGCCAGGCTGCCCATTGCCCCGGCCCAGGCCAGCCAAGGATCAGCCTGCTCTGAGCTCATCCCTGATGGGGAAGGCCCCAGGGGATGGCTCTGTGTGATTGAGAAGGTTTAATTGGTTTAGTTGAAATTTAAACCACAGCAAGAGCTCCCTTCTCTAACTCCCTGAGTAGACTGTTTGGAGGGGAATTCATTATTACCCAGAATGGCCAAAACAGGGCAAATAACCCCAATTAAATGGTAAGGAAGTTGGAGAGAGCTTGCCTTAGTACTTTCTGTCTAAAATACAAATCTAAGTAAAGTAAGAATCGGAGAAAATAGCTCAGCAGCATACCTGGGCCCTGAAGATCAGTTTGAAAAGGCGGGAACGTGGCTCTGTTTTCTGACCTAGTTGGACGACAAGAACAGGGAGAGAGACTGAGGCAGGGTCTGCTGTGAGGGATGTGGAGGGGTACTTGGCTGTTGCCGCAGCTCTCGGCCTCTTGAATGCCAGCATCTTTAGGGCTATTTGGAGTGGGCTCCCCAGGGCGGACTGCTTGCATCCCATGGGCAGGGCAGCCTACCAATGTGGCACAGCAAGGGGAGGACAGGAGATACCAGCAGCCTGGGCCGATGGGGTGGCCAGCCTGATTGCCACATCAGGGCTAACTGGAACAAGAGAAACCTGCCGCCCCCCCCCCCCCTTTTCTAAAGATAAATTGTAGAACTATCTGTATGGCCCTCTTAGTAATGTGTAAGAACCACCAGTCTGGAGTCAAAGGTCCTGTGTTCAAATACTGCCTCTGCCGCTTAGCACATAGGGTAATTTGCAAAATGTCCTTCATTTCTCGGGAATTCAGCTTGGTTTTGGGTCCAATGACTTCCTAAACCCTTCCAATCCCGAATCTATGATTCTAGGACCTTGGTCAAATCACTGATTCTATCTGGACCTCAGTTTCTTCAGCTGTAAATTGAGGAGTCTCTTTCAGCTCTCTCTCTATATAGCTCTCTCTATATAATTATATATATATATATATATATATAATTAATATACATGATATAATGATATTATTAATAATAACGATCACTGGCTTTGATATCGTGCCAGCAATAACCAGTCACTGTGCTAAGGGTTTTTTTTTTAATTTTTATCAATATTATCTCATTGGATCCTCACAGCAGTCCCAGGAGTTAGGTTCTGTTATTATCCCCATTTCATAGTTCAGCAATAGAGGCAAAATGAGCTGCCCATCTAAGGTCAGATTGGAACTTGGGCTTCCTTGATTCCAGGTCTGTGGTTCTATGCCACTTCACTGCCCTCCTCCTCTCCCCTCCAACTTGCTAGAACTGGGTACGTCTAACCCTAATCCCAGACCCCTCATCTTTGAAGCAGCTCCCTGGGGCAAGGGGAAGGCCCTCCATTTATCCTGCAGTGCAGGCCTGCACCTTCTCTTGGCTTCCTTTCTTGAGTTTAATTACTATTTTTTTTTTAAAAAGGCCTGTGTCGGCGCCAGTCTAGACATCCCCCATGTTCACATTGCCCTCTCTGCACTAAGCAGCGCCCCCCCAGCCCCCCAGAAAGGCACTGAATGTGAAGGAAGGAGGAAAGCTGATCATAAGAAACCCAAACTGGTCTTTTTCTCCGAGGTTGGAATCGCGGCCTGCCAGATCGCCAGAGCATACGGCCTCCAGGTTTTGGGCACAGCTGGTACAGAGCAGGGCAGGAAAATCGTTCTGAATAATGGAGCCCACAAGGTCTTCAATCACCGAAAGGCTAATTATATCAATAAGATCAAGGTGGGGTGACTTCCTGGGAGTGCCCAGAGGGAGGGGGGGAATGATGACAATAATAGATGGCATTTAGAAAGCTCCTACTGGGTGCCTGCTCAGCACTTCACCAGGATTGCCTTACGATATCCCTGGGAGGTGTATGCTTCAGTTTCACTATTTTACAGTGAAGGAAACTGAGGCAGGCAGGCGAAGTGATATTCCTATGATCTCTCAGCTAGTCCGTGCCTTAGGCCAGATTCTGTACTCCCTAAAGAGTAACACCCAGGAGAACTGGGCCACGGGCCAGTGCCTTACCCTCTTCTGTTTGTCCCCTTGAATTTTCAGAAGAGAAGCTCCCCAGGAATGGGGGAGGAGGGGGCTGTGCTGATGACTCTGTAGCTCAGAGGCCTCCATCCAGTAACTGGGCCACACTGGAGGCTGGGATCCTGTGAATGGGCCTGCCCAAGGACCTGTCCATCCTCGTTGGCCACTGGGCTCAGCTGAGGAGAGGCTGGGCCAACCAAAGGGAGGAGGCTTTTCTTTTTGTGCTTGATGCACCTGTTGCAAGAGGTTGAGAGACTCCAGGAAGATTCCATCAACTCTAAGGCTCTGCTAGGCCGGGGTTTGGGAAGGTGTTATTACAAGCCCTATGTATCTTTCTTGTGAGGATCAGCAGCTGGTGTGGCATTCTGAGTCCTCACCCCACTTCATGGGGTGCTCTAAAAGATCTATGGCTTTAATATCGGGGTCCGCGTGCCTTACTAACCAATACACTTGTGATGTAGGAACATGTTGGAGAGAGTGGCGTGAATGTGATCATTGAAATGGCATCTCACCTCAACCTCCACAATGATTTTCAGCTTCTTTCCTATGGAGGAAGGGTGATAGTGAGTACTTAGGACACCTGGAAGACATGATTCAAGCCTCCCCCTCATATGTTCAGTCCCCCTTTAATGCAAACTCCTCTTTGTGCCTCAGATTGTTGGCTCCAGGGGTTCCATAGAAATAAACCCCAGGGACACCATGAAGAAGGAAATCAGCATCATTGGTGTTGCTTTATATAGCTCCTCCACAGTAAGTGTGCAACACCTTTCCATGTGGTCCCTAGGGGGGGGGGGGGTCTCAGTCCATCTTATGTCTTGGGCCCAGGCAGGCAATCAGCAGAAGTAGCCTGCACATCCCTTCACCTCATGTATCAAATACACGGGGTTACAAGGGAACCGGAGCAACAGGGGAGCAAGTTCTCAACATCTGGAACTATGGGGAAAGCCTTGTTGGGTAGCTCTAGGCTCAGACATCTGAATGCCTTTAAATATCCTGTGTCTTTTCCTCTGGCAATGCCCACAGGAGGACTTCTTGCAGTCTCTGGCTGCTCTGTTGGCTGGCATTGAGACGGGTTGGCTGCAGCCGGTGATCGGGCCTAATTACCTGCTGGAGAATGCCTCGCAGGCCCATGAAGATATCATCAACAACCAAGGAGCTTCAGGAAAGATGATTCTGGTCATGGTCTGATGCTGCCCAGTCCAGTGAGGACTGTGGCTACAGTGAGAGGCTTTTCTGCCCTTCCCTCTTGAGCTTGTGAGCAGCAGGCATGGGTATAATAAGTGGCACCTTCTTTACCCTTGGATGAGCCCAAGGGTAATGCTTTGTCATTGTTGGCATTCATCAATAAAGTATATTAGTAATAGTGGCTGCCAGTGTGTTTGGGCTAGGCTCTGGTGGGGGAGGGAGGATGGAAGGCAAACTTTGGACTGAACATGTCCTCATGTCCTCACCAGGTTATGTCAAGCATGCAGGGTCACTTGGGTCACGTGGCAACCCCAGATGTCCTTAAACCTTTGTCTGAGATTTTGCTCCAGGCCAAAGGGGAAAAAAAAAGTTTCGAGAAGGAGGGAGTGATACCAGCATCCAGGGCAAAAGGGAGAGAGGCCAAAGAGGGGAGGGTTGCCAAAACAAAAAAGGCCCAGACTGAGTGAGAAGGAAGTTAATAATTGTTAAAAGCAAAACCCAAAGAACCAGATACTGCGTGATTGCTCAGAAATGTGTTAGGCAAGATCTTCTTGCAGCTCCAGTGGTCTTGGTGCAAAACTCATTCTCTCCAGGTACTAATAGTCAACCCTCAGATGCTTTGTGTGCAGACAAAAGCCTTAAAACAAAACTGTTGCCCAGCATCCAGGCCTAATGTGTTAAAAGGAAAGATCTTTGCCAGATAGATCTGTAGGAAATAATAAAACAAAATCAAAAGACTGAAAAAAGGAGAAGAGAATATAAAACATCAGAAAAACAACTGATAGATTGAGGAGAAATAATACAAGAATAGTTTATACTACCTGAAAATTAAGATTTAAAAAAAATCTTCAAATTTACAAGCAATTATCAAGGAAAATTGTCCTGAAGTTCTAGAACAAAAGGCAAAGCAGAAATGGAAGAAAATTCACCAATCACCACCTGAAAGATGGTTAATTTTAACTCACAGGTTACTGTACACAGCAAGAAAAAATATCATGGAATTACAATAAGGTTCACACAAGATCTGTTGACTGCTACGCTACACAGGAGGACCCCACAGGTCTTGGAATACTCTGTTTTGTAGTGCAAAAGAGCTGGGGTTATGACCAAGGGTAACTTACCCATGAAGGTTAAGTATTATTCTGAATGAAAAAAAAATGGACATTTAATGAACTGAAAACCTTCCAAGTATTTATGCCCCAAACAGAAGAACTTAAGGGAAAATTTAATATAGAATTCAGGGAGAAATCTAAGCTAAAATGAAAGGATTATAAGGGACTCAGTTCAAACTCTTACTTCCTATGTGTGAAAATATCAGTACTCATGACTGTCATTGTTATTTGGGTTAGAACAACTCGAACTGAGCTATGTATAATGGGGTGATTATTAAAAAAACTGTAGAGGACAATATAAAAGGAATAATCATTTCATTCAAATGAGGCATAAAAGGAAGAATGATACAGAAGAAGCTAGTCGAGGTAAGGGCAGGTAGTCATGAAACCTTACTTTTGTTGTGAATAGGGTCAACAGGGAACAACATCTATATCTAGAAGGGTGTAAAAGTCTTAAATTCAGAAAGAAAAGGGCAAAGGGTAAAGGTTGGGGGACAGAATAAAACTCTTGAAGGAAGGATGGGTAGGTTAAGGAATAGGAGAGCAAGATGGTGAATAGAAATAAAGAAGAGGATGGAGGAGGGTTAGGGTAAATAGGATATGAAGTTTAGTAAGGAAAATTAGGAAGAAGGTGAATGGGATGAATTTATTCCCAAAAAGGAAAAGGATAACAGATCAACATTTTGAATTCAACAATACATTGCTCTATAAAAATAAAATACAGGGAAGGAATAGAATTATGCAAAAAAGGGCTTGTAAATAGATTAATCAAAAGAGAAAAATAGGCAAATGGCATTGTCACCAATATTATTTAATATCCTATTAGGTCATTTAAAATTATTAGAATAAATTGTCTGAGAGTATACTTGCCAAGACAAACATAGAAACTATATGAACATAATCATAAAACACTTTTTATACAGACAAGGTCGGATGTAGATAATTGGAATAATATTTATTATTTATGGATAGGTAAAGCCACAGTGAGACTACATGAATAAATAATAAAATGATGATTTTACTTAACTAATCTATTTATTCAGTGCCATCCCAATTAAATCACTAAAAAAATTATCCTACTCAATTATAAAAAAGGACATTTGGAAGGACAAATAGTCAGAAATTTGAAGGAAACCAGTGGGAAAAATGTAAAGGAAGCAGATTCAACAGTGTCTGATCTTAAACTTTGTTTTAAGGTGAGAATATTGTTGGAGTATAAAATGGATAATTTCAAGTATTTTAAATTAAATTTTTCTTGAATAAATAAAACCAATATAGCCAGGAAAAGAGGAAATAAAGATAATTGAGGGAAAATCTCTCAAGAGAGAACGTGTTTGGGTCAGAATATTGCTGTTGTATAGGAAATGATGAACTAGTTGATGTAGAAAAACATGAGAAGACTTGGTCTTATGAAGGAAAATGTTCTCCACTG
The DNA here is from genome assembly GCF_037893015.1 of Macrotis lagotis. Taxonomy (NCBI): domain Eukaryota; kingdom Metazoa; phylum Chordata; class Mammalia; order Peramelemorphia; family Peramelidae; genus Macrotis; species Macrotis lagotis. The sequence goes on from NC_133659.1 coordinate 3,357,802, forward strand.
TCAGAAAGAGATGACAAGTGGAAATATGTATGTGCATATTTCTTACATAGGTGTTAGTGCTTTCTCTCAGAAACCAACCCTGGCCCCTATGAAGCAGCAAAGTGTTCACCATCCTGGCCCACATTCTACCAGGGCCTCCTTCAGGGCTGAGGTTGGGAGGAGAGCTCCTTTATTCCTGCCTGTTTAGGATGATGGAAACTTATCTGTTAGAGGCCCCCAAACCAGTCTATTGGAGATAGTTCTCTCCCAGGGTCTGAATCCTCTCTGTGTCTTCCACATCCACTCAACAAACCTTGCCACATGCATAAAAAGAGAAGATCAATTTATTGTTGTCTCCTCAGAGAGATCCTTCCAGCCAGAAGAATTTACCTCTTCCAGGTAAAATGGGCTATGAATTATGCTCCAGGGAAGCACTGTAGCAGAAATAATAAATATGAATAGCTCGCCTTAAGAGTTTAATACGAACATTCCAAATAAGTATCTGTGATTTCTGATTAAATCTTTGACTACATATATTTATCTTTAATCACATTTCTGGGTAATTGTATGCACACACATTCATAATTAGTTGTTGCCTAGAATGTTTTCTAATTAACTTTAAACTGTTAATTTATGGTTTATTCTGGTGACATGATCTGGAAGAAATTGCCCTGTATTAGTATTGAATAGATGGCATCGGGTAGGTTGTTTCCTTTCTTTGAATTCCTGAATGTGTTTTTCCCCTTAATAACATGGAAGCAAGTTAGTGTCCATGCTTTCTTTCATCTTCTTAAAATGAGAAAAGATATCTGACTGAGTTTCATGTGCTTTGAGAATACCTCGTTCACCTTTATGAGAGATTCCAAAGCCATTTTAGGTTGATGATTGAGCATTGGCCTTTTTTTGCAGAAGTCAGCGGGGGACAATGCTGAGTCTGCCTTTCTGCTGCACAATGACATCCCCCTGAAATCCCATTTTCTTCTCTCAGGAGCCCTTGTCACCCTAGGATTTGGAAGAGTTTCAATTGTTCCCACTTTTTCTCTGGACTTGATCCCCAGTCACTTGTGTAAGGGGATGCAGACATCTCTATCTTTGGTTCTGTCTCCTGAAAGCAGCATGCTACCCTTTGTTATTTCTTAAGATCTTCCAGAAGGCTGAGACATTTTTCCAAGCTCACCTCCAGTCCCCTGGATACAAGTTTTCCACACAACTGCAGGGGGAAGGAAATTCTTACCTTGGGCCATGGACCCCTTCAGCAGGCTGGGTAGAGAAGAAATTGGATAGATAAATTGAGGGTGGTATAGGGTTGAAAGATGGAGACAGGAGGAGCATAGGATGCTGGGAGAAGGAAGCACAAAGTGAAGAGATGAAGTTAGTCTAAGTTGTGATGGGAACTTCCCAGAAATATATACTACATGCATTGACCTACCAAGGTTTTCCCTATGAACTCAATTCCCAAAAGTTTCTTCCTATTGGCAATACATTGTCTACCAAAAGAGCTTTGAACTGATACCATTCTCTAGAACAGCAGACCAGGCCTGACCCAAGCACATCATGAGGGGAATGTTGGCATTAATCCAGCAGGTAGTAGGCAGAGCAGTGGGAGGAAGCATGCTACCTACCACCTTGTGTACAGGGCACAGGGGCATTGGAATCTGTATGACCAGAAAAGGGGGAAGGCTAGTTTTAGTAAGAAGAGACAATGGGTCAACTGCTTGAAAGGCATGTTGGTGCTATTGAGACAGGCCTCCCCCACGATGGGCAAGTGCTCCATCAACAAGGGTTGATGGGATGAGTGAGTGGAGGACCCCATAAACCAAAACGTTTCTATTTCACATCTTCTGTCCTTCACATTTTCATGCTTCACAGCTTCCTCCATCTGGGTGTAAGGTAAGGTAAGGAGGCCCCTTTTAACTCCTATTCATAATGCTTAGGAGAACATGTTCTTTCACATATACATTATGTTTCCTTGGAAAGCATACTAGATACCAGCCTCTTCCACTTGGATTAGTCCAATAAGGTACGCTGCGACTCCCAACATTTAGTCAATCCCCTGTATTTGCAACTTTTAATTGAATTAGTTGTTTTCCAACTATCTTGTGCAACGTATTGGTCTGCTATATAGTCCACTCACCATGTGCCTCTCCATAGCCTAAGTCACTCTAAGAATAGTGCTACAAAGTCGGGCCTTCTGAGAGAAGCCTGGCATCACTGAGTATATAGCCCCATTTTAATCTAGCCTGTGTCTTCTCCCTGCACATACTGATGGACCAGGTCTATGGTCCATCCAACTGCTGGTCTCAGCCTGGGAGCCCTCTTCAGAAGGAATGTGTTTCATTCTTTCTATTTGTACCTCCGGCACAGTACCAGAATGACAATAGGGGTGTTATGAAAGAATGGTTTTTGATTGGCTGATTCTTTGTCCATAAAGAAAGGCCAGAGAGTTAAAGTAGGAGATCACTCAATGGATGATGAAGAGGCTGGTGGTGGACTTAAGTAGGCCACAATATGTTAGCCATAAAAGCAAAAAATGGGTAGAGGAAATGAGGAAGCCCATGGAGGAGATGGACAACCCATCTTGGGGCAAAACTTGAAGCTGACTATCTGATTACTTCCCTGCCCCCCCCCCCCACAGTTAACCTGGAGTCATGTTAACAAAGGAGGAGAATTAGCACGGAATTCTGGATTGGGAATCCCAATCTTTTCTTTGTTCTACCAACAGAACTGGCTGTTGATAGAAGAGAAAGCTCAGACTGGCTAATATGACCAGAAACCATAATGATCAATGTTGGAAGGCATGCAGGAAATCTGGGACACTAATACATTGTTGGTGGAGCTGGGAACTCATCCAACCTTTCTGGAGAGCAATCTGGAATTATGCCCAAAGGGTAAAAAAATGTGCATCCCCTTTGATTCAGCAATACCACTACTGGATCTAGACCCTGAAGAGATGACGAAAAAGGGTAAAAACATCACTTGTACAAAAATATTCATAACAGCCCTGTTTGTGGTGGCAAAGAATTGGAAATTGAGTGACTATTCATCGATTGGGGAATGGCTGAACAAATTGTGGGATATGTATGTATGTGATGGAACACTACTGTTATATTAGAAACCAGGAGGGATGGAAATTCAGGGAAGCCTGGAGGGATTTGCATGAACTGATGCTCAGTGAGATGAGCAGAACCAGAAGAACATTGTACACCCTAACAGCAACATGGGGGTGATGATCCACCTTGATGGAATTGCTCACTCTGTCAGTGCAACAATCAGGGACAATTTCAGAGGATCTGTGATGGAGAATCCCAGCTGTATGCAGAGGAAGAACTGTGGAGTTTAAAAAAAACCAAAGATCATTATTTTCAATTTTTTTTAAAAGTTGTCTTATATACTACATAAGTTTGCTATCTCTAATATTTTATTTCTTCCTCAAGGATCTGTTTTTTTCTCTCAACACATTCAATTTTGATCAATCTTTATCATGGAAACAATGTAAAGATTATCAGACCCCCTTCTGTGGGGCACAGGGGGAAGGAAGGGAAGGGAGGGGGTGGGGGGAAAATTGTAAAATTCAAAACCTTACCAAAATGGATAGTCAGAAACTACTATTATATGGAAAACAAATAAATATTCATATAATAATAAAAAAGATAGGAGAGAAAGCACAAGCTCCCTATAAGATCTGTGATGAAACTGTACCCGATGAAGGCTGCAATTGCCTCATGCACCCCACGTGTTGTGTGTTTGAAGAGTGTTTTCTGTGGTATCAGCAGGTATTAAATGACTACTAGCTAAAGAGAGAGAGAGAGAGAGAGAGAGAGAGAGAGAGAGAGAGCGAGAGAGAGAGCTAGGAGATAAGATGACTACAGCAGTGGACCTTGGATAATATGTTCAAATCCAGCCTCAGATGTTCACTAGTTGTGTGACCTTGGACAAGTCACTGTGCCTCTGCCTGCCTCTGTTCCCTCATCTATAAATTGGGGATAGTGATAATACCTATCTTAGAGGGATTTTATGAGCATGAGATGAGATAACATATTAAAATATTTTTGTTTAAGTGCCAAATGTGTGCTGGGTTTTATTATTGTTAATACTAAATTATTATTTGAGTGTTGGCTTTAGTATTGCTATTTCTACTAAAAAGAAAATACGAATGCTACTTTTAATATTATTATTACTGTGCTAAAATGTCCTATGAATGCCAGCTTTTTGGCCTGAAGATTATAATTGTTATTATTACTAGAGCCAGATGGTGTGAAAGGCCCCCAGGGTATATGTAGACAGTGAGTGAATGAAATCTGTGGCCTTAATAACAGTTTGAGCCAGAACATCACTCTTCCCCAGGGATGCTTTACCCGAGGTGATAAGATCCTAAGGCCGCCAATTCAGCGATAGAAGGAATCCCAAAGGTCATTTTATTTTAAAACATCTTCATTTTCCAATGAAGAACCTGAGGGTCAGAGAAGTGGGTCAGTATGCCTATGGTTAGCCAGTTGTAATAAAAAATTCTCTGGATTCAGGTTGGGGTACTCCAGACCCCAAATTTAGCATCCTTTCTATGTTGCCACCATGCTTGTCAGAACTGGGACTGGTGATCTGAGATCATGGGAACCTGGTATGGTGTCTGGGATGTCACAGTTACAAAGAATGCAGTGTTGATTTGTGGGTTCTGTGTGTGTGTGTGTGTGTGTGTGTGTGTTACTTGTGGAAGTCAGAGAGAAAAAGAGAGAGCTCAAAGGCACAATGGACATTGCTTCATACATCCATTGTGCACAGTAAGTAAGTTACCAGGAAAATGGGTCCTCCTTTTGTCTATCCATAACTCCTAAAATTTGCCATAATTAGAGTATTGTTCAGGAGGACAATAATCATAGATAATTTTATTTTCTAATGCAGATTCAGGTCACATTTTCATTCTTCCTTAGATCTGGAGAGGTAAAGTTTCTTTTCTTGTAAGTTTTAATACCACTGTGTGTCCTCAGAAGTCCTCAGAAGGACAGTTAGGTGGCACAGTGAATAGAGCATTGGCTCTGGGATCAGGAGGACCTGAGTTCAAATTGAGCCTCAGACTTAATAATTGCCTGTGTGAGTCACTTTGGGTGAGTCACTTAACCCCATTGCCTTAAATAAAGTTTTATTTTTAAAAAAAGAAGTCCTCAGAAGAGGGTTATGCAGCTGTCTGTAGACTCTCCTTGCCAAACAGTGTCCAAAACAATCATGCTTTGAAGAATTCCAAAGGAGCTAAAGCAGTTTTGGGCTATGCTTCATTCAAGCAGTTAGCAAGAATAGATGACTCTAGTCTAGAGAATGAGGATAGAGCTGGAGATCTTGACGTGTGAGACATTGGGAAATTGAAATGGGTTTTCCAGAAATAGTTTCTGGTTGGGGAAAGTGATTTTTTTTCCAATTCTCCCTCATAATGGAATTTATGAATTCAATTCAATTTACGGATTTTCTCATTTGTGTTTAGTATTTCTTGCACTAGCTGTTCCTAATTTCAATGTGTGTTCCGCCATAATGGGCCACATAGAATTAGGTGGAATTTCAGTTTGGATATTGCATGCATATACCCTTAAATGCCAAGGTCGATTATGAATGAGCTGTATCGTTACAAGAATTGACATCTGATATCTATGTTGGGCATGGCAAAGTTGGTAAAGAAAAAGAGATGCTTACAAGTTCTCTCAGTGTTCAGCCATGAGCACACACTAAATATGGGAATAGCCATTTTGTAAGAGTCAGTTTCCTTCCTCATTTTAGGCAAAATGACAGAATGCCTCTTAACATGGTTGGAAACTCATCAATTAAAAAAGTATTCTCAAGGTTTTTAGCAGTCATTCTTAGACTTTCATTCGGCACGCAGAAAGTACAAGACTCTGGGGTCAGGATTAATTGTTTAACTGTCAATTCTGCTTAGGAGATAAAAAGAGTAAATGATGTGCTCTAGTAATATTTTTCATTTATTTGTTTTTCAGTGTGCTCTATTAAAGCTTGCAATCCACTTTAATTGGCATATAATTTAATTGCCACATAAGTTATTTAATTATATGCTGTGAATTGGAAGTGTTGTTTCTAGGCAATCATATTGCTTTTGTTACTATCCATCACAAGAAATCTTCCCCAACCTCGTGTTTATATGGAATTCCTCAGTGTTGAGTATTTCTATAGAATGAGTCGGAGCCATTTTCCCAACTGAACCCATCTGGGAGGGAACTGCCTCTTTTCCTGATGTCTGCTAGCTGATCCTTGGTCTGACATGTTGTTGGTGACAACATTTCAGGGGCTCACGGGCTCCCTTTGCAGAAGTGCAAATGCACTTCTCTCCTCCTTTTTAGTGATAGACATTGCCAAGAGAATGTCCTGGCCTCATAGAACTTGGAGGGAGAAAGAGACCAGAAAGGACACGGATCTCAAGCCCAACTTGAAGTAGGACCTTTTCCGTACCAGTGCCCATAAACATCACTTATAATGCACAGCATGCTATGAAATAACTTAGGTTACAATTTTTGCAGCTTCCTTCTGGAAATGTGGTGTCTTGTGCTGATCAAGGGATTGTATCTCTTCAAATCAACAAGGGGTGGTCGTATTTATGATTTACCCTCAGAGGGGAAGGTGACAATCCAGTCTGTCCCATTCATGTATAGATATTCATTTCCTGAGGTGCAGAGTGGGTGGGCTCGGGCTCAAGGACTCCTAGCCATTTTTACACATGTTATTTATCTGGTGAAATAGAGTCAAAATTCAGAAAACCCCCTAGAGGCTGGGAAAAGGGCCAAATTTTATTGATGATAGTGATATGATTGATAACAAAATGCTTTCAATAGATAATGCTTTCAAATTTGCCAGGTACCTTTAATACATTATATGCATGTATCTATTCATGTGTAAATGCACATCACACTATACCATGTACATGCATGTATATACTGAACATATGTATATCTGTCCATTGTGTCATGTAGCATGCAGGTATGTAAACATGCCACATACAGATAGATGTATGCATGTCATACATACAAAAACGACTGTACCTGGGATTTCCTAGGAGTGGGGAGCCTTTCTGGCTTGAAAACTCCCTTCACTAAGGCTTCTTGGGTTGCTGAGAGGGGATGAGTCTGTCCTATAGACACTTGGCTAATATTTATGAAAGGCAGAGCTTGAACATCTGGATTCCCAATACTAAGGCCAGCTTCTTTATCTCCACTGCCATGCTGCCTCCCGTAGAGGAGGCATGATCATGATCGTGTATCAATATGAAATGGATATTACAGTAAGATTAAACTCGACAGGAATAAATATTAGTCATAATTTTAGGCCCCCAAACCAACTACACACTTTATAGACTGGAAGAGTAATGGTTTTAATAACAATTTAAGAGGAAAAGATTTAGGGATTTTAGTTGAGTCACTATACACTCAACAAAAGTCAGCAGTATGATGTGGGTACCCGAAACACATTAAGATTAGTTATCAATTATTAAAGGACAGTGTCTAGAATAAGGGAGGAAACAGTCCTACTCTATGCTGTTTCAGGATGGAACTCAAAGCCACGTCATCAGAGGAATGGCCATTAGAAATGGGAATTTATAGTCCAAAAGAAGAGAAGACTTCTCAGGGACACGAGAATCACTTGGGTGTAGTCAAAGGCCTATCACCTGGAAGAAGGAATAAAATTGACACTCCTTGACCTCAATGGGAGAGTGAGAGCCAGTTGGTAGAGATTATAGATTTTAACTCAGAGTATATGGATGGTCTCTGATAGTCATGTTTCTGTCTCTGTCCCTGTCTCTCTCTGCCTCTCTTGTCCTCCCTCCCCAGCCAAAATTTCTAGGAAGTCCTGAAGTAAAATGAGGATGACCATTTCTTGAGGATATTTTTAGTGAAGATTGTGTATGGAAGTTAAGACTACGGGGCCTCTAGTGTCTGTTCTGATTCCAAATGAATACTATTAGTGTATTTTCTAACATTTTGTCTTGGGAGAACTCTATTGACCAGGGAGTTGATTTTCTTCCTTGCTATCCCCTCCATGACCCTTCCAGCCTCTGCTACAGAGGCAGACCAGACATGAAGAAGCTGGAGAGACATTTAGTTGTGAGGCTGTGGGGGATCATCTTTTCTTTGTTAAGCCTTCCATCTTAGGCTAAATTCAGGAATAGTTGCCAGATTATGTTTGTGTCCCTGACTGTTAGACACATGATTTTTAAGCAATAGATTGGGACCTTGGAGAATCAGGGGGCTTAGTTTCATCCCAGCTCTGACTTTGTCCAGCTTTGTAGCCATGGCCAAAGCCCCTAATCTCTCTGAGTCTCAGTTTACTTTTTAACTGTAACATGAGTATATGAACATTTATCCTCCCTGCTTCTCAAGGCTGTTGATGACCAGCTCCAGGCAGCAGCTACCTAAATGGCTGCTTCTCCTTAAGTTGAGGTCATGATTCACCTGCCCCCGTATTATGAATACCCAGGTAGAGCTCAATCCAAAGGAAACTCAACATGGGATTGGTACAAACCAAATCTCATCTAAAATTCCATTTTACTTTGAATTTTCCTATTTCCTCAGCTGAAATCTACTTACTGAGGGTATAAATAAATGATAGTAGATGAATGAATCCCATGTAAATACAAAGTTTAATTGGACTTTGAATTAAGTACGATGGCTCTATTAAGACTATGATTTGGAATAAGTTTCATCTCCCCCAACGCATTTCTATTTTATGATGTGATTTTCATATGTATAAAATTCACCCTGCCTGCCTCTCCCCAGTTCCCTTGGGTAGATATTTGTTCGTGGGTGATGGTCTTGTGGGCTCCTCACTTTGGATTTGATTTTTAATTTAAGAGCAGCACTCCTTTGGAATATATTTAATTCACACTTGGTTCTTGTAAAAGACACCACCTATTATGATCATCCCTGAAGAATTCAGCAAATAATATACTAAGTGAAACGTCAAGGAAGGGAATGATGCCACTATGCCTCACACAGGAACAGCAAATAAAGAAATCTTCCAACCCACCAGTTTCTAATTCAATAGTCACATAGCACGTTTTTTCTTTCCAAAAAATCTGGATGTATGCATACAGACAGATCCACATGTAGACACATGGATATACATCTATACATATATCTATCAACATGCACATACATAAACACTCCACTGTGTTAGGCAAAAGATAAAATGAGAAAACAAAGATTTGATCCTTGGGTATATTGAGATTTACCCAACACACGTTCAGTTTCCCAACAAATCTGGACCAGATCTCTTCAGCTTAGGCCTGGTCCCCAAATACAAGTAATTAAAAGGCACCAATACAACATTTTGGTAATCTGATTTCTATTTGGATGTAAGATTAGGGACTTTCCAAGTTGAGAGGGGGAGAGTGAACCAGTGTAATTCCTTGAAATCAGAAAAAGAAGTGACCCACAGCCAAGAATCCATGAATGATCAAAGGAACATGGGAACAGCAACTGACTGATGAGCAGGGACCAGTTTTCAGAGAAAACATGAATTGCTTGAGATGGTCTCTAACCGAAGTCCTTGGTTAAGAGCCTCTAAGCAGTAAGTCGAGGTCGTCCAGTTTCCCAGCCACACATGGCTTGGTTTGAGCAATTGAATAAAGTTTTCTCACAAGACAGAAATTGGACAAAACCCATAATTGCATAGAAAGGGACCTGAGTTAGCTCCAGAACTGAGTCACAAGATGGAGGTGTGGTTCACTCAGTTACCACAATTAACTATTTGCTGTCCTAATTCCCTCCATATGCACACACACATTTATACATACATCCACATACATACATGTTTATATATACATATATATCTATTGGCCTATCATCTATCTATAGATGTACCTATCTATCATCTGTCTATCATCTATCTATCTATCTATCTATCTATCTATCTATCTATCTATCTATCTATCATCTATCTAGCCAATACTTCACCTTTCAATCTTCCATAGTCATTGAAGACATTTAAACAAGATCAAGATTACACTGCTAGTTTGTGGTCGAGGAGGAATACAAAACCATCCTGGGATCCCCTCAGCAGAGGACCAGAGAGACTTAAACTCAAAATATGCTGAGACTTTTAGGGAGCAAAGGATAACAATTACCACCAAAATCTAAGCATCACTAGGGACAAAGATGAAGATTGGTTGAGGAATAGGGCAAATGTCCTAATGGAAAATATGAAGAGATGGGGACTTGAAGATAATACATTTAAATGGGTTTAAAACTGATTGGATGACTGGCTTGATACAGATGCGATGGCATTGACAATGGAGGGAGAGCAGAACTATTCCCCATTTATTTTTGTCTGTTTGTTCTGTCAGAGAGAATAATATCTACATGGAAAAGAGAGAATTCATTCCCAAGAACAGTGAGAAGAAAATAAGAGTATCCAGGTTTTTTTTTTTTTTTTATAAATACAGTCTCCTTGCCTAGGTGACTTACGGCTTGGGTCTTTATTTTCTCCTTTTTTTGTGGGGGGTGGTGGCTGGTTCCCAAAAGTTTCTTGTGGAGTCTTCTTTCCTTTTCCCCCTCAGGAGGTTGCTGTTTTAAATAGTAGAGTTCTTCACTATAGTGAGTAGCTTGTAATTCAATATTTTCTGATATTCTTGTGGAATAGATGGTGAGATGTGGGCTATTTAGATATGGCCTCTAAAAGAATTATAGGGATCAGTGGCTGATCAGGGTGTCAGCCCCTTATTTAACAGATGAGGAAACTGAGACCTAGAGAGTGAAATGACTTGCCCAAGGTCACATGGGTAAAAAGTGGAAGAACTTGAATTCTCTATCTCCAGGTGCAAGGCCCTTCCTTTTGTAGCAAGTCACTGGTGACATGCCGAAACCAAAAACTCAATGCTTAAAGAGAGGACCAGCCCCCTGGATCACAGAGTTAGGATCTAAGTAAATTGTGATAGGCTAGAATGGTGAACTGAATCAAATGATAATAAGAGTAAAGGGAAAACCTAATGTACTTGAGTTAAAAATGACTTTTCCAGTATACTTTGATCCCTTTGTGGTTAAACAACAGTTTAGAAAGAATCTGAAGGTTTTAGAGGACCACAAGATCAATGGGTATCAATGATATGATCCATGGTAGGCCAAAAAGTGAATGTGATCTTGGGTTGCTTTAGGAGAGCCATAGCTTCCAGGAATAGATAGAGTTCTAGGGTCCACTGGTACTCTTTTGTTCAGTTCTGAACTCCACATTTTGAGAACAATGATAAACTGGAGATCACACCTAAGGAGCCAACTGAAATTGTGAATGGTCTTTTTTTTTTTTAGGTTTTTGGCAAGGCAAATGGGGCTAAGTGGCTTGCCCAAGGACACACAGCTAGGTAATTATTAAGTGTTTGAGACCAGATTTGAACCCAGGTACTCCTGACTCCAAGGCCAGTGCTTTATCCACTACGCCACCTAGCTGCCCCATGAATGGTCTTTTAACTCTGAAGTTCTGTGAGTCTGTGAAACTTGGCTCTTTCTGTCCCTCAGACTGGACCATTCCACCTTGCCTTGATGCTGCCACTTATAGGAGATCTGAATCGGGATTGTTCAATGAATGAAAAGACAGTGTAACTCAAGTGATAACTCCATGAATGCTTTCTGAGGCCCAGATACCAATTGGAAGCATTCATTGTGTTCTAGGTTTTAGTACTACTAAGAAGGGAGCAGGCTTAGGGAAACCCTAACTTCTATTTAAATTCTAAGGTATATACTTGCCTGTTCTTGGGTATCATGGTATCTCCCTGCTGGAAAGGATCTCAGCAATTGTCCACATTGCTCCCTACATTCCTGATACAGATGAGGAGACCGAGGCAAGAAAGCATAGAGTGACAAGCCCAGGGTCCAATGGATAGCAAGTCAATTTGAATCCATATCCACTTTGAATCCAGGGCCCTCCCTGCCTGCCAACTTAACCAGACAACCAATTCCTCATAGATAAACACCCAGTCCAGTGGGGAGCACCAGTCCTTCCCAGCCGGTCTCCCAGGATCTGAGCTCACCCTCCCCTTCCTGCAGGCCTCCTTTTCTCTTTTGGAAAACTCTTGTTGGAGGCACCTTGTCTTGTCTTGAAACCAAACTGACACCTCCCACCCTTGCCTCTTGGCACCCTCAAGTAAAACTCAATCAATTTCTCTTCCATATGGGGGCAAATACTTGATCAATCAATCAATCAGCCACTAAACATTCATTGAGAGCCTACTATGTGGCAGGCACCTGCCAGGTGCTCTTCAAATGTCATTTGACCCAAATGTAGGAGCTCCTTCAAGTTTGGATGGAGCGACCATGACTTTAAATCTGGTTCTTCTTTTGAGCAGGAACATACTCTCTAACCTTCTCTGCGATTCACCACCCCTGGCCAGGAAGGAGGGGTAAACTAAGAGGCTCCACCTGCTCTTCTCTGCTGCCCAAAGACAGGTGCCTTTTCTCTCTTAATGCACAACCATCTCAACAGGAAAATGAAAATACAAATGACCCTCCCCATATTTGAGAGGGGCCTCCCCAACCTCCTTGGTGCTGCCGCTGCTAACAAGCTGCATGTTGTCCCATGGCCAGCAGATGGTGCCCGAGCTCCACCCTTTTACGCTGAGGGGTTTAGCAGTGGTGATGGAACATATTAATTGGGCTGTTATGGGAAGAAGATGATAATTCAGGCGCTGTTTACAGAATAAAAATGATTTAACCTTCAGTCTTTCTGTGAACATTTTTGTAGAATGTAGTCTTCCAACTGAAATTGCCAAAAGAAAAGGGAGAGAAGATTTTTTTAAATTAAATGAGAATAAAATAAAAGTTTTCTGTGCAAAGAACTAAACATCTGGGAGAGAATTGATTCCCAGAGCTCTAAGCTGGGCCTGGCCGTGGCTGGTCTTCCTTCATCCCTGGGGAAGGTAGAAGCCGGCTCTGATGAGTGGAATCTGGAGTTCACAGAAACGCTGCCATTTATCCAGGAGGGGCTTGGTTGTTTGGTTTAGTTGGCAGGCAGGGAGGGCACTGGATTTGGAGTGGATATGGGTTCAAATGGATTTGCTATCCATTTGAACCCTAGTCACTCAATGCTTTTTGTGCCTTGGTATCCTTATCTGTAAAAAGATTGGATTGGACCCAGTGGTTTCCACATTCCTTCCAAATCTCTTGTCCCATGACCATGGATTAGATGATGTTAAATACCTATGGAAGTTCCAAAGAAGGTGCTTACCAGCAGTGGTGGAAGGAATTTCCTCATCCAGGAGTTCTACCAATAAAATTATAGATCCAATACTATCTTCCTTTCTTCCTTTGTTCATTCCTCCTTTCCTTTCTCTCTGCTTTCCCTTTCTCTCTTCCTTTTTTCCTTCTTTGCTTTTTGCCTCCCTTTATTCCTTTGTTCCTTCCTTCCTTCCTTTCTCACTCTTTCTCTCTTCCTCTCTCTTTCTTCCTTTCTTCTACTCTTCCTTCCTCCTTTTTCCTTCCTTTTTCCTTCCTCTTTCTTTCTTTCTTTCTTTCTTTCTTTCTTTCTTTCTTTCTTTCTTTCTTTCTTCTTTCTTTCTTTCTCTTTCTTTTCTTTGTTTTCTGCTTTTCTTCCTTTTTTCTTTCCTTTCTCTTCCAGAACGGACAATGGACCCCATTATATCTGCAACCTGTAGATAAGTCCCCCAGTTTCCTCTTGGCATTCATGCCTTTTCTTTGTGTCTATGCTTTATTTTAGTATGACATGTATTTTGAGTTCTTTCTTGCTTTGCTAAAATCCAGACAAATAAAAACTCAACTCTGCAGTCCCTGTCTTTAAAGCTCTCTGGCTTCAGCAGGGTTGGGTCCAGGCTGCCGGCATCCTTGACCATTACAAAGGACCACGTGGTCACATTTCCTTAAGCATTGTCATCCCCCACCAACCTTTCCATTGTTCCCCCAGATCTGTGGAAACACCTCCTTTTTCAATGACAGGAAAAGGGAAGTTGGGAGGATGTTGTCAGCTGGTTATTGTCACTATAGGCAGGAGAGCTGGGAAGTGAATTGTTGGGGGGTAATATTAATGAGACCAGTTTCCACCTGTGTACCAGGGGCTGACTCTAGAAGAACTCCTTGTCTTCCTGGATAATCAGGGGCCCTGTCGCCCTGGCAGGCTTTCCCAAGAGACAGCGGGTTCATTGGGGCGAGGGGCTGCTTCCTTGTCCCTCTAATGAGCGCCATGCCTGTGATCCTTGAGGAGATGCAGAGACAAGCCAGAGGCACAGTGGTAGAGGAGCATGCCAGCCTGGCAGGAAGGCTGGGATGTGACTTTGAACTCCGTGTCGTTGGGGGTAATTTGGGTTGTCTGCATGCCTGGCCCAGGGCAAGCAAAGAGATCACCTTTGAAGAGTGCTGGCTAATTGTCAGCCTGGATCACCCTGCCAAATTTGAGGGATGATTGACAGCTGGAGACAGGTACTCTTCCTGTCTGAAGGCCCCCAAGACCCTAGCAGGGCTGGCAGTCTGCTGAACTTAGAAAGCTTTCGGAGGTATGGGGGCAAATCCATCTCCAGATAGGCACATTTCTCATGGCATCCTCCATCACGCTGACCCAGAAAAAAAGCAGCCTCTCACCAGGCCCCTCGGTGACCTTGTTTGACTTCTTTTTGGGCAGTGAGAGGTTTCAGACTGGATGCCATCTGTTCCCTCCTGGCCAGTCATTCCATCATCCGGTGCTTCTGGATGTTGGTAAGATTCTCCGGACAGTTGAGTTTGTGAGCAGGTCACATCTGAGCCCAATGGCAGCTCACTGCAGTTTCCTTCTCTGCCTGGCCAGCTAAGCAGTTCCTTCCCACCCTGGACCATGCACTGGTGAGGGTGGGGAAGGTTGCAAGGTATTCCAGAATTTAGGAAGCACAACTCAGACTGGCAAGGGGCATTGGGGCACCTGCCCCTACTAAGTTCCCGTAGTGAGAATTCTGCCTTCTTAAAGACTGGGCCAGTGGAACAGACTCTGGAGGTTTATCAGGGAAAGAAAATGCCCTAATTACAGTCCTGTGGAGGGGCCAAGTGAGAAAGAATCACAGAAGAAGCAGAGATCTGGGGCAGGGGTTCCAACCTGGGTCTGGAAACTTGTTATTAAAAGAAGTTGGTAATGATTTGTTTTGATTGATTTCCTTTGTAGCCCTCTGTTTTCCATTTTACGCACTTAGCATTATTCTGAGAAGGAAGGGATTGCTCAAGGGTTCCAGGACATCCCCTGTTCTAGAGTTTAAGGGAGCCTTTAAGGCCATGGAATTCCATCTCCTCATTTCACATATATGCCTTGTCCAGCATCCTAAGGGGATAATAAAAGACAAAACTGGGACTTGAATTAGGTTCTTCTTTTGGCCGGTCACCCATTACCTTCTGAGTGATGGGATTTTTGACCACAAAAGGCATGTTTTTCAAAATCATTTTTATTGATAGCTTTTGTGTTCATGCCACCTACTTTACCCAGAGCATCCCTCCTCCTTTTCCCACCCAGAGCGCCAGGCATTATTACAAGAACAACAACAACAAAAAGAAAATGCAGCTTAGCAAATCTAACTGATAACTTGAAAAAGACTTCCATGATTTACAGTTTGCCAATCTGGTAGTCTACCACTTCTGCAAAGAGAGGAAGAAGGTACGTCCTCACCTTCTCCCTGGAATAATTTGGTAATTATAAAATCAAAGTGTTCAGTTTAGACGTTGCTATTGTTCTTTCCATTTATATTGTTGTGGTCATTGTACATATCGTCTTCCTGGTTCTGCTTACTTCACTTTGTATCAGTTTATGTGTTTCCATGATTTCCTGTTTCTCCTGTGTTTTATTTCTTATAATCCTATGATATTCTCTTACAATAGTGGACCAGAATTTGTTGAGTCATTTCCTAATTGATGGCCATCTCCTTGACTTCCAGTTCTTGGCTACCATGAACAGGTGCTACTGGACATATTTTATTGTATTTGAGGAGGGGGGAGAGGGTCTTTCTTTCACTGACTTTCTTGATGTATCCTCCTAGTGTGGGATCTCTGAATCAGAAATTAGGAATTTTTAGTTACTAAGCATAATATGACAAAGTTTGAAGGACAGTATCCTTGGCATTGATGGAGAGAGTAAAATACCGATGAAATCATGGATCTGTAATTTATTGCAGTCATTGTTAAAGTAATGTGACTGTCTTTCTTGGTTCCCCATTCTGGATGAAGTATACTTCAAATGCTCCAAAGCACATGGGACCTCTTGAGTTAGATGCTCCCTCCATTTCTTCAGACAGTGACCACTTCTCCTTGGCAGCTCTCCTCCGTGGTTTTCCCTTGAGTTTTGGTGTTGTGGGGGTAGTGGGGGAGAAGGCATTCACTCAATACACTAAGGTCATCCTTCACTCTTGTTTCTTAACCAGCCCCATCTTTTCTTCCTCTCATACATTTCCCTCATTACAGTGTTTGCTTCTGTTCTTTCACAGAGTTCTTCAGTGGTTGTATATTGTAGGTGGCTCACAACTATCTTCTATCTCATCATTAGCTTTTGTGCAAAACTCATTTTTATTTCTCTAGAGACATCTATGCTCTATGTTCCATCATCCTACAACACCAAGAGAATATATGGAGGGTAGGCCTTTGTTCTGGGAGAAGCATAGCAATTTCCTGAAGATAATCCACCATTCTTTACCCCTTCTCCTTAAATCTGAATCCATCTTGTTGGCTAGTTGCACTGACTGCCACAGATGTCCAATAGACACTTTTCATCCATTTGGTCTTTCCTGAATGAATAGTTGCATCAAGTCTTTTGAGTAGTTATAGTTCTTTTCCAGGAGAAGTGAACTAAAATACAAGGTCAAGACTAAGAAGGTAATAATCCTCTGAAATCTCCCCTAGGGTGTAGAATTTGATTTTGAGAACCCTGTTTTAGGAAGTCCTTCTTTTAAAAAAAATCAACCATTTGGACAGCATCCAAAAGAGGACAACCAAAATAGTGAAGGTCCCTGAAGCTTCCATAGGAGTATAGCATAACTTCATGACCAATTTCTTCCAGTAATGTCATGTTAAGGCTACCAAGACCTCTCCTCAGGTCTCTAGGGAAGTACCTGAAGGGTTTTGATGAGTCTCCACTAGTATGCTTTCAATGTTAAATTAACTTTTAGAAAAAGACATATGTAGGATCATAAAAATAGTTTCTACAGAAACATCCTACCACCCAAGGGTCAAACTGTCTACTTACTAAAGTTTTTGAGAGAGTGGGTTCTTGACCAGTGGTCAACTTATGATAACTGGTTAATGGGCATGTTTTTTCCTTTTGTTGAGTCATTATAAAGCAGCTCTGGGGTGAAGCTCTGTGCTAGACCCTGAGGGTCAGTGCTCTTATGGAGGATGTCTAGTTTGTCCCCAGCATGTACCCCACTTCCCAATATAGACACAGCAGTTGGCCAGTGTTGACAGGAGATGCTGCTGTCAGTGAAGAGGAGACCACCAGAATGCCAAGCTTTTGAAGGTCACAAATTTATCATTTGTTTAATAGGGTATGTAGGGTCCCCCTGGGGTTGATCCTGCTGTCCCACTTGTATTCTAGTACACGGGCCAGGGCCTGCAGGTGCTCCTGAGTTTGGAACTTCTTGACTCTGGCCTTTTTACTGTTGAACTTGTAGCTCTGAATGGGTGAGCTGCATTACCCACAGCCCACACAGGGAGTGGCTATTTCTCTCCAACCAATCCCAGAATATTTCCTAGGTGTTCTCATTTGTGTTTGCCCAATGATCCAAGCACAAAAGACATCCCAAATTGATTAAGAACTTGTTTGTTCCTAGTTATGCCTTTGATGGATTGATTCAATCAAGAATTTTGGGCCTTCAGTGTTTAATGAGGTGGATCCTCACCCCTAGATGAGGGTCAGTTGAAAGGAACTGGGATGTTTAGCCAAGAGAAGAGCCAGATGATGGGCACAATGAGCATTTCAGGGGGCTGCTGGGTGGAGAAGGGCATAGGCTTGGCTGACTTGGTAGTCCTTGGGACATATCTGAGAGCATTGGGTGGATGTCAGAGGGAAACAGATTTAGGTTTGGTGACTGAAACAAGTTATCACAAGTGAAAGCTGTCCCGAAGTGGAGGGGGGGGGCTCTCCCCACTGTTTCAAGGGTTCTCCCCACTCAAAGATTATAGCAAACCCTCCATGCCTCCATTTTAGAGGAAATTTTTGTTCAGATGTGGATTGGACTAGATCCTCTCCAAGACTCCTTCACAGAATCTGTGACTCTGATTCTTGATTCTTCTGGGGTATCATCATTTTATTATTCTTGTCACCAACACCAAATTTAATCAAACTTGCATCAAAACCCTATGGAAATCAAAACCCTATGGAAACACACAAAGGAAGGTACCACACCATTCTCCAAGGGCTTAGGAAAGAAGATCAAGCAGCAAAGAGACAAGTTTAGGAGGCAAGTTTAAGGCTTCCTCAAGGCCCATGCCACCATGGGTTCTGACCTTGAAGGTCTTGGCTCATAACCAGCCAGGACTTTGTCCGCCCGTCACTTTGTTGCTTTCCCAGATCTGCCTCTTCAGGCCCAACTTTGTGTTCCTTTCTGGCTTCATCATTCTTTTTGCAGGATATCGATCCAACATTTTGTCTATTGACTCTTCTTCTCCAAACCTGCTCCCCATTTCCTTTTTTCCTATTGCTCCTATTATTCCCCCAGAGACTTTGGGATCTAGACAATATAGCATCATCGATTTAGAGATGGAAAGAGCCTCAGACCTAATTTTCTAGAGGAGAAGCTAGGAAGGTTGTGATTTGCCCAAGGTTAACTAGCTAGTAAGGGAATTCAAGCCTCAGATCTTGGATTTCATACCCCTCTTTACCTCATCGTTCTCCCCCATTCAGTTGTCATGCCCTAATGTTTCCAACAGAATCTTTCCTGTGAGCTCTGACCTTGTTCCTCCCACTGAACCATCCAAATTTGGCCATCACAGGCTCCCGTCTTTACTTGGGGATCACCTCCTTGCTGGTCTCTTTTGACTCCATACTCTTTCCTCTCCAAGCTACACCATGCCACTATCATAGTGAGTATCCTGGGACATGAGGCTGATCATACTACTGCAATGTCCAGAGTCTTTGGGGATTCTCAAAAACTTGCAGGAGAGGTAAGTTATCCCTTGTCACCCTGCCAGGGAAGACCGTCCACAGTCTAAGATTGCCTCCCTGTCTCAAATAGACTTGACTTGTGCCAAGCTGGAGGACCAGATTCTCTACATGCAATTGCCCAGTCTTGTCCAGGAGATGTTAATCATCTGGTACAGGAGGGGCTGCTTAGATACCAGGGAGACACGGCTCAGGTGGGGCTATGGATCCTGCTCCAGGACCTTATGTTCTACATCCTGTGTCTGAGTGATTAAATAAGGATAATGATTAGAGAGGAGACATGGTGCAGGGAAGAGAGGACCAAGACGAGTGAGCCAACTAAGGCCAAGACCCACCTCTGGCATACCATGGCTGAGTGACCCTGAGCATCCCTAAGTCACTCTGAGCTGTGAGATTCAGAGAAGCACAAACCTGTACTGTGTAATTGCAATTGGAATAGATAGCGGTGGCTAGGAGGTGCCATGGTGGATAGAATGCCTGTTCTGGAGTCAGGAAGATTCATATCTCCCTGAGTTCAAATTTGACCTCAGGTACTTCCTAGCTGGACAAGTCACTTAACCCTGCTTACCTCAGTTTCCTCATCTGAAAAATGAACTGGAGGAGGAAATAGCAAACAACTCCAGGATATTTGTTGAGAATAACCCAACAAACATGACTGAAAAAAGACTGAATAACAACTGAGTGCAAAGGGGAGACCTACAGTATGCTAGGAAAATTTGCATAAGTAGGAGAAAATCCCCTTTCTCTGCAAAAGGAAGAAGAGAGCTTCCCTGATCCCCTCAGCTCTCTACTTTCATTTCAAATGAAGCAACTTCAGTTGGGGAACCATCTGCGTTGGCTTGACTGATACCTAGAGTATATGAGATGAGATGTTCCATTATGAACATACTGGAGAGGTTGGGTCGATGTCACTCTGGAGAGGTCCAATAGCTCCTCTTCACAAGCACTTGAATTCTTGAGGTTATTTTGTATATAACATTTCGTTTGATTCCCATCACAGTATTATAATGCAGGGGCTATATACAGTATTGCTATATTAGTATACAGATGAGGTCCCTGAGTGTGAGAGTGGCCTTTGGAGTGGTAGAACATTAGTGTGGGTGACTTTGGTTGCCCTGTGAGGAATGGACTGGGAAGGAGAGCAAATGGGGGCAAGGAGATCAACTTGTCGACAAGACCTAAGGAAAGAGCAACCCCAGTCTTTAATGGAAAGGTCACTAGACCATGAAGACCTTGTCGAGATAGGGCTGACAAGACCAGGCAGGTGATGGACAACAGGAGGTGAGGAAAGAGAAGGATCAAATATTCCTCCCAATGTCAATGGAGCAGTCAGTCAGCCAAGCAGCCAGCCTCGCTAAGTAGCAACTACGGACTCTGCCAGCTCCTGGGGAATCACAGGTTCCAGGGACCCAGCACCAGAAGGGAGCCCACCTTTGCCTTTAAGAAGCTTGCCTTACTCTCTTGGTTAGATGCCATCATATGCTCCTTTGCAGCCAGAGACATGTCCTGGGAGCATCATGAAGAGCTTCCTGTACCTGGAGAGCTCCTCTGCTGGCCTTCCTTCTGAAGGGCAGAAATGCCAGCGTCGGGGGGGGGGCAAGCTGCCCAGTTCTCCCTCTTGACTCCCCTAACCATCCCTAATAGTTTCTTCATGCTGGGTCAATGCCAACATCAACAGATCAACAATCTTCCCCTCTGACTTGTGACTTAGCAGGGAATGCACACCAAAGGCTCAGATGCAATACAGTTTGGAAGCCAACTGCCCCTGGGCATTGCTGTGTTTCTGGGAAGCTGGGCATTGCCTCCCCAACTCTCCTGGCAGACAATTGAGCTCAGGAATCAAAGCTGCAGCTCAGTGCACACCACCAGAGGAGCAGAAAACAAACTTTGGGGTCAGGATCCCTCCCCTTCATCCCCAAAGCTGAAAGGAATTGGCACGTATTCATGAGAGGGAACATCAGTAAAAGCATCAGAGAGAGGAGAGAAAACAAGCCGTGGTGGGGCAGGCGCCATGGCCACACCAAGTTTTCCTTGGCTCACTGGGTTCTAGAAGTGGACTTCCAAGGGAACAAGGCTTTGTTGTTTGATCAGTTGGCATAGTCCACACCTATCCATTTATTCTGCTTGCTCTGGGCTCCTTGGCCCCCAGCTACAAATCCAAGGATGTTTAGGGCAAGAAGGGCTTTTCTTACTAAGACTGTGACCCAACTTCCCTTGATTTTCTTGCCTCTGACCTGAGAGGGATATCTCAGATTATACTTCCTAGATTAGGAGTTTTCATCAACCTGGGGCAAGACATGGCAGGAAAAGTGGCCGAGCAGTCGGGGAGGGTCCAGGAGGGGGCAGTACTGGCACCAGGGGCCCGGTCCAGTGATTTCTACTGCCCCTAGGAGAAGCTCACCAGGGGAGGAGAGCAGACCTTGTGGATGGAGGCTTGTGTTGACTTGAGGTTGGCCACAGGGTAGATGGTTGCTCTGGGGTGGAGGAGGAAGTTTTAGGATAAGCTAGCGAAGAAGGCTGTTTGAAAGTCTAGAGGAAATCCTGTCCAGAATGAGCTGCTGACCCTCCCAGATAACATGCCACAGGGGGTTTACACCGCCCCCCACAATTATTCATACACATAAGAATATACATTCACAGACATTACAGACTGCAAAAGGCAGGTAGAGTTCACATCTTATTATGTGTAGGTATGCTTGTCTGTGTTTGTGGGTCTATGCACATATGTGAGAAGATAGTGGCAAAGTGAACATACAGAGATGGGTGGGTATGCACACACAGAAATATGAGCCTAGATTCCACTAAATTGTTCATGCACACATGTGTGTGTGTGTGTATGTGTTTTGAACATACTAGTGGAGACTCAGAAATCATCACTTTAGGAAAACATAAAGGATCTGAACTCTGAATTTTTTTAAAGTTATGTAATATCTTTTTGAAAAAAATTTATCTATTTTTGAATTTTGAAATCTTGCTTCCCTCCCCCACCCCCCACAGTCTGTTAGTCTTTACATTGTTTCCATTTTATGCATTTATCTAAGTTGAATGTGATGACAAGGACAAAAAAATAAAGTATAAGAGATAGCAAAATTACATAATAAGATAAAGGGTTTTTTTCCCCCCTAAATTAAAGGTAATAGTCCTTATTCCAACTGCACAGCAGTTCTTTCTCTGGATACAGATGGTATTCTCCATTACAGACAGCCCCCAAATTGTCCCTGATTGTTGCATTGATGGAATGAGCAAGTCCATCCAGGTTGATCGTCACCCCCATGTTGCTGTTAGGGTGGACAATGTTCTTCTGGTTCTGCTTCTCTCACTCAACATAAGTTCATGCAAATCCCTCCAGGCTTCCCTGAATTCCCATCCCTCTTGGTTTCTAATAGAACACTAGTGTTCCATGACATACATATACCACAGTTAGCTAAGCCATTCCCCAATTGAAGAACATTCACTTGATTTCCAATTCTTTGCCACCACAAACAGGGTTGGATGAATATTTTTGTACAAGTAATGTTTTTACCCTTTTTCATCATCTCTTCAGGGTATAGACCCAGTAGTAGTATTGCCGGATCAAAGGGTATGCACATTTTTGTTGCTCTTTAGGCGTAATTCCAAATTACTCTCCAGAAAAGTTGGATGAGTTCACAGCTCCATGCACAATGTATTAGTTAGAATCTGAATTATTTATCCTTCAGGGGAACCAACCTCTAAATGGGAGTTGGAGGGAGAGGGAGTCCAGTGCGAGAGCTATATACATACAGATGTGGGTGTGAGTGTGTGTATGTGTGTCCCATAGACTATAAACTGCTGGGAGGCAGGGAAGACTGATGCTTTTCATCTTGACTTTTCCCTTTTCTGGTATAGCACCTGCAACCTAGAAGGACCCCAATAAGTTTGTGTTAAATTAAATTTAATTGAATTGACTTTTCATCTGTCTTGCCAATTTCTTGGAGACAAGGCTTTCAGCTTATACTTCTGCTCTCCGCTGTAATTAAGAAGTCACAAATACTTGAATAAATAAAAGATCACCTGTCCCCCCACCCCATCATTCCAGCTTCCTGTATTTTTTTTAAGATTTATGGATACTTTTTTTTTAAAAGGGGAAGGTAAGAGGAAAGAGGGAGAGGAGAGTTTCTACAGTACAGTGTGTGTGTTTATGTGTGTGTGTGTGTGTGTGTGTGTGTGTGTGTGTGTGTGTGTGTGTAAAAATCCTAGTGACATCTTTCCCTAGGAAGGTCTTTCATTGTAAGATGGTCACTAAAACAATTGAGATTTTCCCCTAAAAAGAAAAAAATCCCAAACTTGCAATGAATCTATCTCTCTGTGTCTCTGTCTCTGTTTCTCTCATTCATCACAGTGAAATATAAGACAACCCAGACGCCGAGGAGAAGATTGTGTTCTTGGACTCCTTTGCCATTCTAAATGGAGGCTCATCTATAGGATTTTGTCTGTCTGTCTACCCTGGAGCTTGAGTGATTGCACAGGAACTGAGGCTCAGTGTTGGACCTCAGGGCTGGACGGATGATCATCTTGGCTGTAACCTACTGTGCCAACAAGAGACTTTGTACAGGAGCCAAAGCCAGTGAATGATCAATGGGGAGGAGCTCCAGCTCAAACTATCCACCTCGGCTGTTCCAAAGGAATCTGCTTTTGTCTCTTTAGCAGAACTGATGTGTCCACCTTCCCTACAACCCACGGACTGCCCTAAGTGACCTTGCTTACTCTCAAAGACTCCTGGGGTCTTTTGCTGCCTCCTAAGAGAAGGCCTTGATCATTCAAATGAGGGAACTTAGGAACTGTGAATGAATGAAGGAATGAATGAGAATTTATTGACCAGTCCATATGGGGATACAAATAGAAAACCTCCCCCAGCCTCCACTCTCAAAGAGCTCCCAGTCTCCTTGGAGGAGACCACCCATAAAAAAGGCTTCAGCATCAGGGGAAATGCCAACTCTATAAAGTCCTCATGGCTTCTGAGGTGGAGCAGATAAAGTCCTTGGACCAGGCTCAGGCTCCACCATCGGGCAGAATGGACCTCGTGGGGCCCATCGCTCTGAAATAACCATAGGCTCTTTTTCCCTGGTTCCTTTTTTTCCCCTGAAAAAATATGGTATCCTTCGTGCTCCTACTCAAGGGTGACAAAGGACTTCCCAGCTCTTCTCTTCAAAGGGACCAGTTGATCTCCTCCCCATCAACTCTGATCCCTATGGGGGGGGGCGGATTTCAGTCTCTGTTCCCGGGTCTTTCACAAACATTTACTGATTCTCTGTGACATGTGGCCTCCTACTTTAAGCTCTTTCAGTCACTTGGCCATTATTGCTCCCTAGCCCAGATGAGCTAGGTGAGCTAGGTGAGCCATTCTGAGAAAGTCTTAGGGAGTCAGCTGGGTAGACTGAGGCAACAGCATCAAAGGAGAGAGAGGACTAATCCTGGGGCCTTTTGGCTTTTGTTTCTCTATGACTTGGTTCATAGAAGGCACTGAATAGATACTTGTGGATTGATTGATTGGCTTAGGTTAGTTGATGGTCTAAGGGATCAGAAGGGGAAGGGGTAGATTCAACTAGGCTGCTTCTAGATCTTGATGCATCAGGGCAGCTCAAGCTGGTTGCACAGAAGGGGCTGCCCTGGGGGCAGCTAGGTGGAGGAGGGGGTAGAGCACTGGTCTTGGAGTCAGGAGGACCTGAGTTCAAATGCAGCCTCAGACACTTACTTACTTGGGCAAGTCATTTAACCCCATTTCCTTGCAAAAACCAAAAAAATAAAATAAAATAAAATGCAGAAGGGGCTGCCCTGCCCTCAAGCACCCCCCTATCTAAACACACATATACTTGGCACCAAAATATTTCACTCCTCCCTGGTTGCCCCCATACTTGATGGCTCACACACCTGCCACCAGGCTTGCAGTGGGGCAACAAGGAAATGGGCCAGGGAGAGGGGGCAGTTTTATAGGCAAGACAGATGTCTACCTCTGACACCAAATGGGGAGACCCAGTCAAAGAGGGATGGGGAGGCTGTGGACCACCGAGGGGAGAAGCTCCTGGTCAGAAGGCCTAGGTTCCAGGCCTGCCTCTGACCTTCATTAAGTGTTTGAACAAGAGTAAGATAGGCTCCTTCAGGGGCAAGGAGGAAGATGAAGCAGAGGCTGGAGGAAGGAGAGTCAGGAGAGAGAGGTCTGCCGAGAAGCCAAGGGAAGAGGGAACAGGAGTGCGACTCCTGGCGGGCCCAGCGGTGTTCAATGGGAAAGCAAGGTCAAGGAAGATGAGGCCATCTTGGCCTCCACGTACCCCAATCCTTCCTAACTCTTAGGGCCCCATCCCTCCAGTCACCCGGCTCTCACCCTCAAGCTGATCAGTCTTGTGGCCGCTGCCTCTGCCGCTGCCGCCCAGTAAGCGTGCCCTTCTCTCCTCTGCCTGATCAAGTTCAATGGCTTCTGGGGGGATGTCTGCCTCAGTTTCTCCCCTCCCCTCAAAGCTGTCAGCTTGATCTTCCTCAAGTTCAGGTGTGGCTACAAAGGCAATACCGGGCAGTGACTCCAGGAGCAAGTGCTGGGGTGCTTTTAGAGCCCTGGTCCCACCTTTCCTGCCTTCTGGCGCTCTCTTTGTCGCCCACGCCCGTGACTCTGGGATGCACTGACCTTGGCCTTGTGGCATCCCATGGACAAGCCCCTCCTACTCTTGGCTGAGGGCAGCCTCCCTGGCCGCCCCGGCCTGGCTGGGATGGCACCTTCTCAGAGCCTCTCAGTTCTGGGCACCCCCCCACTGTGCACCTCCAGCCCGCACCCGAAGGCGCTTCCTTCCAGCCTCCTGCCACAGCTTCGGGGTCACAGAAGACTAGGCCCCCCCGGCTGGGGATCCCCGGAACCCCGCGCTGCCCACCCGCCGTGGGCACTGCCGCAGCTCCGCGCAGGCGGGCGGGTGGCAGGGAGGCCGCCACGTCGGCGTGGGTCGGATCTGGGGGGGCCGATGACTGGGGGGGCAGGGGCTTGCTGCAGGGCCGAGCCGCGAGGCTGGGGGGTCTTGGAGGCCGCCTGGGGGCTCGGGCCGGGGGCGCGGGAGGGGGCCCCCACCAGCCCCGCGCCCCCCCTGCTGAAGGGGCCCCGGGAGCCGGCCTGGCCCGTGCGGGGGGCAGCGAGGCGCCCCCTGCCCCCCGCCGCGGCGGGGCCCGGCCCGGGCTGCAGGGCGCTGGGGAGCCCCGACTCCGGGGCCGGCCGGGCCGGTCACGTGAGCTCCGCCCCCCCGCCCTTAGCAACGCCAGGCTGTGGAGACGCGGGGCGCGGGGCGCCGAGATGAGCCGGGCCCGGCCCAGGGGGTGAGTGCGCGGCCCCCCGGGGCAGGGGAGGGAGGGAGGGGGCTGCGCGGGCCGCGGGCCCCGGCCCCAGGACCCAGGACCCCCGGGCTCCCCCGGCCCCCCGGGCTCCCCCAGCCCCCAGGGCCCCCGGACCCAGGACCCAGGACCCCCGGGCTCCCCCGGCCCCCCGGGCCCCCGGGCCCAGGACCCCCGGGCTCCCCCGGCCCCCAGGGCCCCCGGACCCCGGACCCAGGACCCCCGGGCTCCCCCGGGTTCCCCGGGCTCCCCCGGCCCCCGGGCTCCCCCGGCCCCCCGGGCCCCCGGACCCAGGACCCAGGACCCAGGCCCCCCGGCCCCCCGGCCCCCGGCCCCCCGGCCCCCCGGCCCCCCCGGCCCCCCGGCCCCCCGGCCCCGACCGCTAAGGGGGCGTCACGTGTCCCGGCGGGCTGGGGAGGGGCCCCAGGGAGGCCCGAGCCGGGGCGCCCACCGGCAGGCACTGCCTCCACAAGTCGGGGGGCGCAGTCATGGGGGGCTGGCGCGGGGGGGCGGGAGCTGACTGACCGCGGCTTCCAGAAGGCCTGCGCTGGGCCTGGGGCGACGTCACCGGGAGAGGGGCGACGTCACCGGGAGCGGGGCGACGTCACCGGGAGAGGGGCGACGTCACCGGGAGCGGGGCGACGTCACCGGGAGTGGGGCGACGTCACCGGGAGTGGGGGTGACGTCACCGGGAGCGGGGCGACGTCACCGGGAGTGGGGTGACGTCACCGGGAGCGGGGCGACGTCACTCGGGCCTCCGCCGGAGGGGGGCCGGGTGGGGAGGGCCCGGCCCCCAGGTGACCGTGCCCACCCAGGCCCCCTTGCCCTCAGGTGACACGGCGCCCCCAGCGCCCCCGCGGGCCCCGGCTCTGGCTCTCCCGACCCCCCCCCAGTGGAGGCCTCTCTCTCCTGGCCCGGACTCGGGGTTCAGCGGCCTCCCCCCCCAGCCCTGCCCTCCCACCCTCACAGGCCGGGTCCGCTTTGGGTTTAGGGTCACTCCCGAGCCCCCGCCGGTGGGCGACCCCCTGAGCGTCGCACCTGTTACCGGCGGGGTGATGGCAGAAGCCAGAGCCAGCCCCCCACCATGGCACAGGGCTAGGCCCCCGGCAGACACGGGGCCACGGCAGCCCCCCATCCCGGCCCCTCCCCGCGGCTGGGCGGCCCCCGCTGTCTGTCCACTCAGACCCCCCCCCGACCTCTGCTGGATGTATGTGCCTGACCGCTTGGGCGGCCTGAGCCCCCTCCTGCCGAGGCCTCCGCCTTCCCCGGCCTGGGTTTTTCTGGGGTGACCCTGGCGGGGGGCCCCTGCCCGTCCCACCCTCCTCTCAGGGACCATTTCCACTTGCCCAAGTCCCCATCTGCGGCCCAGAGTGGTCAGGAATTTAAATCTGCTGTCTTCATGGCCGGTGATGACGCCAACCACGACTTCATTTCTTTCTCTTCTTCGGTCCCTGTTCCCACGCAGGTAAGGTGGGGGAACGGGCCCAAATCTGGACCCAGGTACGTGGGCCTTCCACCTGTCCGTACTTTATTTTACCCATAAACTGGATCCAGCCAGTGTGCATGCAAGAACTCTAACCTCCAGTGACTGGTGCTCAACCACCGGCCTCCGCAGATAGGGTGAATGGAGGCCGTGGGGGACAGTCCATCCTGTTTCCTATCCAAGTGTCTTTTGGGACACAGAACGTTCTAGATCTTTTTTTGATCTACTTTCAAAGAAAAGAAAAACAGCCGACTGAAACTTAGCAACACCAACACGGAGCACTGACAAATCTATTTGAAGGCCAGAGTTTCCAAACTACTCAAGTTTCCTTCTTCTGAATAAAAGGCATGAATTTTTGTGCACATCCCCATTTGGAAATAATAAAAATTTCAGTAGCAAATAAAGGGTTTCTTTAAAGCTGAGAAAGCTTTTCCATCATTACTAACGCAGTTAGTTGTTATTACTTTATTTTCAAGGAGAGCATGGTAATGAAGTACAATTGTACAATAAAGCAGACATTTTAATTCCTCAGAACTTCACCAATCAATGAGGGATGCCCGGATGGATCCCTTATTCCATTTCTTTTGGATTCTATTACTTACTTAATTACTGCATGAACAATTTACATAAAAATTGTTCATGGCCGATGCTGACTCAATTGGGCTCTATTTTGGAGTAAATAAAAATGGTCATAAAGACCTCTGGCAAGGATAGGCCCTTTTTAAAGTCAGGATTCAAGCTTCAGTGCTTGAAAGAGAGCTCAGGTCACCTTGAGATATAGAAGGATGGGTGGATTTGCCTAAAGTCACACAAGTAGAAAGCAACGGTTCTAGCAACCAGGAATGACCAGGATGGGCAGGGACCCTCATTTCTGTCTTATGCTTTCTTGTGACAAAGGACAAAAACAACCAGAGAAGTCCACTGCAGGCACACTATGTCTGAGGGGCGAGCAACGCTCCCCATCATCTCCTAGTCTCTTCTTAGAGGAGAAAGCAGGCATTGCTCCACATTCTCTGAGTTGACTATTATAATCAAGTTGGTGGGGGGACTGGAACTTTTTTTTTTGGATTCTGGAAGGCAGTTGGATTAAATAACTTGCCCAAGGCCACACAGCTAGGTAATCCAGTGTCTGAGTCCAGATTTGAACTCAGGTCCTCCAGACTCCAGGGCCAGTGCTCTCTATCTACTTTCACTCCTATGACCTTTTAAGGTTGTTTATGTTTCCATTCTTTTACTCTTTTGTCCTTCTGGTTCTATTAGCTCATTAATTTAATGACTATCCATTGATAGTGATGGATGGAACCTTTGGGGCTATCATCCTTAAGACCTGGTCCCTGTGTACAGATCCTTTGGGTAGCTCAGGTCACATAGGCCCATGGTGCTCTTTGAGGGTGCAGTGTATTGATCTTACACTTCTCAGCTATTCATGGGGTTAAGTAAGACACATTTTAGCTTTGATTTGGAGCCTCTCTTCCTACCCCCCTCACCTCCCTCCAGAATTCAAATACTAAACCGTCTACTGAACAGCTATGAACAAGTGGCTGACTGTGGAATAGACTGTTCCCTATACATTCTCAGAGTTAGCCCTGGCCCCTTAAAATCACTCCAAAGGGTGTGGAAAGAAGGGGCAAGGTTTTAGGTGACCAAAACATGAAGAAAAACAGAAGCAGATACAATCCTGATGACATTATCTTAGGTTTTGGGGGGGGGAACTTATTTATTACTTAGATTTATTTATATCTATTGCTGACTCTGAAGGGTGGGATAAAATGATGATCAGGGTCTTGGTTCTGCCTGAAAATAAACATAAGGAGGAGGTGTTGGGATTGACACCCCCCCTCCCCAAGCTCAGTGCCCTCCATAGGAGCTGTGTGAGGTTAGGGAGAAGAGCAGAAGACAGGAGACAAAGGCTTCTTAACCTGGGCCTGTGAACATGGTTTTAAAAAATAGAAAGCCATAGTTTCTTATAATCAGTTTCCTTTACAATCCTCACTTTATTTTATGTGTTTATAGACACAATACTGAGAAGGAGAACTTGGACTTTACCGGACTGCTAAAAAGGGGGCTAAGACAAAAAAGGGGCCTAGGAACCTCTGACAAAATGACCTGAGTGCTGGGGCGTGGGTGGGGGGGTCTGTTCCTGGAGGCATTGCTGAGACTTAGGGGGAAAGGCCCAGCCTGTATTAGCCCCATTTAAGGAGGAAGAGAGAGTCGAATGGACTTGCTCAAAGCCTCAAGGGAGGGCTCCCAGAGGGTGAGTCTGAAGCCACTTCTTCCGATTCTGGGTTCCATCCACCAAGTCCCTCTCCCTTTTCTCAGCATGCTTGGCTTCAGAGCCCCCAAGTGGAGGTAGCTCGCCTTGACAGGATTTTCTATTTTAGTACTTATGATGAGAAAAGGGAGGAAGAAGAGGGGGCAAAGCATGGGTCTGTTGCATTTCTAACACTGAGAGGCAGAACACTGTCTGTACAATGATGTCTGGAATCCTCGACTTTCTTTTTGAGACCGAACAGGCACTAACGCGTTTTGTTGAACACGTCAGTCTGAGGACACAATTGAGACCGTCTCCTTTCTGTTTCCAGGCCTGGCGGCCTATCTGTGGCCCAGAAGAGCTGCAGAGGCTGCCCCCTACCCCCACCTTTCTGTCTCTTTTTTAAGGCACTCTAATGGAGAATGGTAAGGAAAGGGTGAACTATAGACAGATCTTTTTTCAAGATATCTGGAAAAAGTTGTTGGAATGGCAGCTGAACAGCCAGGATTCTTCTCAGTGGGGGCCTTTTGACTTTTTCATAAAGATGGGAAAAGTCAGTCACTGAACTGAGGGTTTTCAGGTAGTTTCTATTGTTCTCTTACCCTTCAGAAAGCCAGCGTGTTCTTAGTAACTTGGCTTGTGAGGAATGCTGAGGGCCCTTTTGGCTCCTCTTCCATGATGCTCTTCCCTCCAGCCATGAATAGGGGGTGGGATGACAGTAGCCCCTGGACCGGACTCTGTCTCCTCTTCTTGTTGGAGAGTGGCTGGAGAACGGCCTCTAGAGCTCACTTTGGTTTGAAATGTTCTAGATTTCATTTGGAAGGCAGATGCTTTCCTGTCTCTGCCACTTACGGGATGTAGGACCTCCATGCAAACCTTTTAGTCTTTTGGAAAACACTGTCCATCTCTGCTACAAGAAGATGAGCCCAATAGTCTCTGAGATCCCTTCCCAAAACCCCACACCGATGATGTTGTGGTACATCCAGTAAAACTTTGCTTTTGTCTAATTTTGTATTGGCATGTGTCTGTTTGTTGTCCTCTCTGCCCCTCCCCCACAGTACCCTCCAGGAGGGCAGAGAGAGTTTTGCAGTTTTGTCTTTTTGGCCTGGCAGAATGTTCTCACTACTCGAGCTTTCCAAAGTACCCAGCCCATGATCCCTGATTGAGAAGGCTAAGCCATTGGCCTGGAGTCCTGAGCTGTAGGCCTAATGTCATTGGGGTTCCACAAGAAGTTTGGCCCTAGGATGTGAGCTCTTAGACAGGCTTCTCCTTCCCTGGCCCCCTTGGCTGTTAAGGAGAAGCCAAAGGGCTCAAGTTGGAAACAAATCAGGTCTGGGGCCCTGAGCTTATCAGCAGCAGACTGACTCTGCCAGCCTGGGCAAGCCTGGGTAAGCCAGTCTCAATAAATTAAATTAAGAAAAAAGTCCCCAAGTGCTTTAGCACCATTGTGATTTAGGCTTCCAAACATCCTATGAAGGGGAACCATAGTCATTATTACCTCTCCCATTTTAGGGATGGACAAACCAAAGCTCAGAGAATGTGACTTGCCCACAGACACCAGGTAGCATGCAGATCCAGGTCTTGCCTCCTTGCTCTGTTCTTACCCAACTCTGCCCTGCTTCTCCTCCATCAGAGATTCCACAGATGCCTTCAGACATTTAAGGTCCTGAATTACCTTTTCTGTGAAATTATCCTGACCAAGCTTCGGGAGGACTTCCCTGCTAAGTGTTCCAGATTCTGGTATTGTTGGAACCTCACTTGGCCCATTGTAAGGCACACATTTGTCCTTGTGTTCAGGGTAGAGGAGGGAGCAAAATGAGTGATCTGAAAGGGCTCCTGTCTCAGGATTGTTGCCTTCCAGAAGCCTGGTGCACAAATCTCAGATTCTGTCCAGGTTGGTTTTAACTTTGGGCTGGGGCTGATGGAGCTTAGCACTTGAAAGGGCTTCTAGGGTCCTGTCCATCTCTCATCCCACGACTGCACTCCCATGAGGGGTGGGGTGAGGAGCAAGGACATTCAAGGGTGGGTTGTGGCCACCTCTAGTCAGGTCACATCTCGGGAAGAGCGAGCCATCCAGTCCGATGGGACTGAAGAAGGCCTTGGGTGAACCCTTCATTCTCTTCATCTTGATAAATTAGGAAGGAGGTGTCTTCAACATCAAAGGGTTTTAAGGACAGGTTAATATGTCCACCTGCTATTTCCCTATATACTTCATTTTCTTTTTGTCTCTGGACTTTTGGGCAAAATATCAGCAATGGAGTTTTAGGCAGGAATTGTCTGCTGATGTAGCCAACATCTCTGCCCATCTGTTCCCTTGGGCATCTGATCCTTTAATCAGCATCAAGTTGGACAGAGCTGGTTTTCATTGGTTGTAGTACCCAAGACCAGCTGACCTGATATGGCTGGTCTGTTCCAGGTTAAGGTCTGCAGGAGAGGGAGCATTCTCCTCCTGGAGACCAGTAGTGCCAAGGAGTGTGACTGGCATCTTAAGCATGGCTAGCACCTATTCATTTAGCAAAGGGAAGCTGCTTTGTTTGGTGGCATGGACTTGGTTCCTTTTGGACAGCAGGAGCCACCCTGCTCTGGGCCATCTTAGTCTTGGAATGGAGCTCCAGGTCAGGACACTCTATATGGTCTCTGCCTGGAGAGGGGTTCCCCACCATAGGGCCCCAACATGCCAGAGAACTTGCAGAGCTTGCAGGCCTTCTGCAACCCAGGAGTGCTCACCACCGGGTACCACCCTTGTTGGTCTCCTTGCTTCATCTCCCGCAGTGCCCTGCCCATTCCCCACCAAGCTATCTGACTGAACTTCCTAAATTCCAGGGACACCATGATCTCCATGGTCCCACAGGCAAGCCTTTGTTTACCTTCTTACTGCTCCATCTTTAGATTCCTGCCTAGTGCACTTTAATTCAGGTCAGAGGCCTCTTTGCTGGCTACCTTCTGGCTAACCCCCAAGACTTGGAGTCATCCCCTTCTTCGTACCATCACCTTCGAGGCTTAGCTGGCATTTATGCTGGGTTACTTCCCTTTCACACTGGCAGCATCTTGGACAACTAGGTGGTTCCCTTTAGAACACATGTTTGTCTTTCACTATGTCCTCATCAATGGGCCCAAGGCCCAACACGGTCAGTGCTCGTTACTTGTGGATTGAGTAGGAAGCCACACCTGAGGCTTGGCTGGGCTGCTCTACCTGCTTTTGATCCTGAGGGAGCAGGATACATCACATGGGGAGATGGGATGATGCTGGTAGAGAGTCTCAGGTGTGCTCTGCCCTCAGCCATCTCCTTGCCATCTTGGCTTGGCTTGCCTGCCCACACACTCCCAGAGGCATTATTAGAGCTCTCAGCAGATAAAAACTGTTATGTTTGCCCTACTTTGGGGGGTAGGACAAAGCCTCATTTGTTAAATTTTATTTCATCTAATGGTTAATTGACAGTTTGATTGGGTGGAGAGATTTTCATTCCTGGTGTTTCCTTCCACTGATCCAATCATAAATCCAGCATAAAACACAAACTTCATCTTTGAGACAATCCTTACTTTGATTATATTTTTATTGTGCTTTTGGTCAACTATAGCAATAATGTTTGTATTACATGAATCTAGTTTTCCTTTTACAATCTTACATGTTTTGAAAACAAATACTAGTAGCTTAGAAAATAGATTTCAGTACAATCAATACAAAATGGTTAAAACAACTTGTAATAAGTTTTCCACAAACTAATTATTTTTAAAATTTATTTATTAATCTTGAATTTTACAATGTTCCCCTCAATCTTGTTTCCCTCTCTGCACCCTCCCCCCACAGAAGACAATCTGTTAGTCTTTACGTTGTTTCCATGGTGTACACTGGTCTAAGTTGAATGTGATGAGAGAGAAAACATCCTTAAGGACAAAAACTAAAGTATAAGAGATAGCAAAATTACATAAGAAGATAACTTTTTTAAAATTAAAGGTAGTAGTCTTTGGTCTCTGTTCGAACTCCACAATTCTTTTTCTGGATACAGATGGCATTCTCCATTGCAAATATCCCAAAATTTTATCTGATTGTTGCACTGATGGAATGAACAAGTCCATCAAGGTTGACCATCAACCCCATGTTGCTGTTAGGGTTTACAGTGTCCTTCTGGTTCTGCTCATCTCACTCAGCATCAGTTCATGCAAATCTTTCCAGGTTCCCCTGAATTCCCATCCTTCCTGGTTTCTAATGGAAGAATAGTGTTCCATAACATACATGTGCCACAATTTATTAAGCCATTCCCCAATTGATGGACATTCACTCAGTTTTGAAATCTTTGCCTCCACAAACAGGGCTACTATGAATATTTTTGTACAAGTGATGTTTTTACCCTTTTCTATCATCTCTTCAGGGTATAGACCCAGTAGTGGTATTGCTGGATCAAAGGGTATGCACATTTTTGTTGCCCTTTGGGTGTAATTCCAAATTGCTCTCCAGTTCACAGCTCCACCAATAATGTATTGGTGTCCCAGATTTCTCACATCCCTTTCAACATGGATCATTGTCCTTTCTGGTCATATTAGCCAATCTGAGAGGTGTGAGGTGGTATCTCAGAGATGCTTTAATTTGTATTTCTCTAATAAGTAGTGATTTAGAGCAATTTTTCATGACTATGGCTTGATTACTTTGATTTCCTCATCTGTAAGTTGCCTTTGCATATCCTCTGACCATTTGTCAATTGGAGAATGGCTTGTTTTTTTTTTTAAATTGACTCAGTTCTCTATATATTTTAGAAATGAGTCCTTTGTCAAAAATACTAGATGTAAAAATTGTTTCCCAATTTACTACATTTATTTTCATCTTGGTTACAGTGGTTTTGTCTGTGTAAAAGCTTTTGAATTTAATATAATGAAAATTATCTAGCTTGTTTTGAATGATGTTCTCCATCTCTTCCTTGGTCATAAACTGTTTCCCTTTCCATAGATCTGACAGGTAAACTATTCATTGTTCTCCTAGTTTGCTTGTAATATTGTCTTTTATGTCTAAATCCTGTATCCATCTTATCTTGGTATAGGGTGTGAGGTGTTGGTCTAATCCAAGTTTCTTCCATACTAACTTCCAATTTTCCCAGCAGTTTTTATCAAAGAGATAGTTTTTATCCCAATAGCTGAACTTTTTGGGTTTACCAAACAGCAGATTACTATAATTGTTTACTGCTATTGCACCTAGTCTATTCCACTAATCTGCCACTCTATTTCTTAGCCAATACCTGATTGTTTTGATGACTGATGCTTTATAGTATAATTTTAGATCTGGTAGTTCTAAGAAACCTCTTTTGTACTTTTTCCCGATTAAATCCCTGGAAATTCTTGACTTTTTATTTCTCCACATGAATTTACTTACAATTTTTTGTAACTCATTAAACTAATTTTTTGGAATTTTGATTGGTAGGGCACTAAATTAGTAGTTTAATTTAGGTTGAATTGTCATTTTTATGATAATAGCTCAGCCTATCCATGAGCAGTTGATATTTGCCCAGTTGTTTAAATCTGATTTTATTTGTGTGAGAAGTGTTTTGTAATTGTTTTCAAAAGATTTCTGAGTCTGCCTTGGCAGGTAGACTCCCAAGTATTTTATGTTGTCTGAAGTTACTTTGGGATTTCTCTTTCTAGCTCTTTCTGCTACATCATGCTAGTCATATATAGAAATGTTGAGGATTTATGAGGGTTTATTTTATATCCTGTGACTTTGCTAAAGTTGCTAATCATTTCTAGTATTTTTTTAGATGATTTCTTGGGATTCTCTAGGTATACCATCATGCAAAGAGTGAGAGTTTTTTCTCTTCTTTCCCAATTCTAATTACTTCAATTTCTTTTTCTTTTTTATTGCTGAAGCTAACATTTGCAACACAATATTGTATAGTAGTGGTGATAATGGGCATACTTATTTCACCCCTAATCTTACTGGGAATGCCTCTAGCCTATCTCCATTGCATGTAATGCTTGTTGAGGATTTCAGATAGATACTGCTTATTATTCTAAGGAATAGTCCATTTATTTGTACACTCTCTAGTGTTTTTAGTAGGAATGGGTACTGTATTTTATCAAAGGCTTTTTCAGCATCTATTGATATAATCATATGATTTTTGATAGGTTTGTTATCAATATAATTTATTGTGCTAACAGTTTTCCTAATATTGAACCAACCTGCATTCCTGGGATAAATCCTACTTGGTCATAATGTATTATTCTAGTGATAACTTGTTGTAATCGTTTTGCTAAGATTTTATTTAAGATTTTTGCAACTATATTCATCAGGGAGATAGGTCTATAAGTTTCTTTCTCTGCTTTAACTCTTCCTGGTTTAGGTATCAGCACCATATTGGTGTCATAGAAAGAGTTAGGCAGAGTTCTGTCTTCACCTATTTTTTCCAAAGAGTTTATATAAAATTGGAAACAATTATTCCTTAAATGTTTGATAGAATTCACTTGTGAATCCATCTGATCCTGGCGATTTTTTTTCTTAGGCAGTTCAATGATGGCTTGATGAATTTTTCTTTTCTGAGACAGGGTTATTTAGGAATTTAATTTCATCTTCATTTAACTTGGGCAACTTATATTTTTAATTATTCATCCATTTCACTTAGATTATCAAATTTATTGGCATAGAGTTGGGCAAAATAATTGCAAATTGTTACTTTAATTTCCCCTTCATTGGTGGTGAGTTCACCTTTTTCATTTATGGTACTAGCAATTTGTTTTTCTTCTTCTTTCTTTTTTTTTTAATCAAATTGACCAGAGATTTATCAATTTTATTGGTTTTTTGCTTAAAACCTACTCTTGGTTTTATTTATTAGTTCAATAGTTTTCTTGCTTTTGATTTTATTAATTTTTCCTTTAATTTTTAGAATTTCTAATTTGATATTTAATTGGGGGTTTTAAATTTGTTCTTTTTCTAATTTTTTAGTTGCATATTTAGTTCATTGATTTCCTCTTTCTCTAATTTATTCATGTAAGCATTTAAAGATATAATGTATCCCCTGACAGCTGCCTTGGCTGTACCCCATAAGTTTTGGTATTTTTTTTTAGGTTTGTTTGTTTGTTGGTTGTATTGTTTTTTTGCAGGGCAATGGGGTTAAGTGGCTTGCCCAAGGCCACACAGCTAGGGAATTATTAAGTGTCTGAGGCCACATGTAAACTCAAGTACTCCTGACTCCAGGGCTGGTGCTCTATCCACTGCACCACCTAGCCGCCCCGGTATGTTGTTTTTTTTATTGTCATTATCTAGGATGAAATAATTAATCCTTTTTATAATTTGTTGTTTGATCCAATCATTCTTTAAAATGAGGTTATTCAGTTTCCAATTGGTTCTGGGTCTATATCTCCCTGGCCCAGTATTGCATATGATTTTCATTGCATTATGATCTGAGAAAGATGTATTCACTATTTCTGCCTTCCTGCAATTTATTATTAGGTTTTTATGGCCTAGTATATTGTTAAATTTTGTGTAAGTGCCATGTACTACAGAAAAAAAGTATATTCCTTTCTCGCCCTATTCAATTTCCTCCATAGATCTATCATGCCTAGGTTTTCTAACATTCTATTTACCTCCTTAACTTCCTTCTTGTTTATTTTATGGTTAGATTTATCTAAATCTTAGAGCAGGAAGTTGAGGTCTCCCACCAGTAGAATTTTGCTGACTATGTCTTCCTGTAACTCCTTCAACTTCTCCTCTAAGAATCTGAATGCTATAGGACTGAATGCATATATATTTAGTATTGAAATTGCTTCATTGTCTATGGTACCTTTTAGGAGGATATAATTTCCTTATTTCTTCTAATGCTCTCTATTTTTGCAGCTGCTTTGTCTGAGATAAGGATTGCTACCCCTGCTTTTTTTCACTTCAACTGAAGCAAAAATATATTTTGCTCCAACCTTTTACCTTTTCTCTATGTGTATCTCTCTGCTTCAAATGAATTTCTTGTAAGCAACATATTGTAGGATTCTGGTTTTTAATCTACTCTGCTGTTCACTTACCTTTTAAGGGAGAGTTCATCCCACTCACATTCAAAATTATAATTACTAACTTTTTATTGCCCTCCATGCTATCTTACCCCCCTTTTATAACTTTATCCATATTTCCCTGTATTTTGTTTCCAAATACCACCACCTTCAGTGTGTTTCCCTCCTATATCCAACCCCCTCCCCTTTCTTTCCCCTTTCCCTTTTCCCCTTCTTCCTTCCCTTCCTTCTGTTAGTTCCCCTTTTCCTCCCCCCTCCCCTTTTCACCCTTTAATACTTGGAAGATAAGACAAGTTTCTTAATTTAACTGAGTGTATATATTAACTTTAAGCCAAGTCTAATGAAAGGAAGATTCAGATGTTTTTTACCTCTGCCCTTCTTCCCCGCAATTACAGTAGGTCTTTTGAACCTCTTAATGTAATGAGATTTGCCCCATTCAATCTCCTCCATCCTCCTGTCTCCTTACTGTCCCCCCTTTTAAGGAGGTAGTGTTTTTAAATCATTCTATCTGAGTCACAGAAAAGCATTAAGTGTCCATCACTTCTGACTATATATATTCTCTTTGATTGAGTTACAATTCTCAAGAGTTCTGAGACTCTTTCTCCCAAGTGGGTATATAGCCAGTTTCATCTTATTGGAGAGCAGTTTTTTTACCCTTCTTTTTAATCTTTTCATGTGTCTCTTGGGTCTTCTGTTTGAATTCCAAATTTTCTGTTTAGCTCTGGTCTTTCATCTGAACAAGGTGAAAGTCCCTTATTTCTTAAATGTCCATGTTTTCCCCTGGAAGAGAGGGCTCAGATTTGATGGATAGTGAATCCGTGGCTATATTCCAAGCTCTTGCTTTTTGGAATACCTCATTCCAGGCCCTTTGATTCCTTAATGTTGATGCAGCCAGGTCCTGTGTGAACCTTACCATACTCCCTGGTATCAAAATTGTTTTTTACTGGCTCCTTGCATGGTTGACTCTTTTATTTTATAGTTCTGGAATTTGGCCACAACATTACTTGGTGTTTTCATTTGGGCCTCCCTTTCTGGAGGGGATCAGTGTATTCTTTCAATATTATTTTGCCCTTTGGCTCCATGATGTCAGGGCAGTTTTCCATCACTAAATCCTGTAATACTGAGTCCATATTTTTAGTCTCTTCAATATTTTCAGGAAGACCGATGATTCTTAACTTGACTCTTCTGGTTCTATTCTTGAGGTCAGTGGTTTTGCTGATAGGTATTTTACATTTTCTTTTATTTTTTTTTTCATTTATTGGTTTTGTTTAACAGACTCTTGCTGTCTCATGAAGTCATTAGTTTCCACAGACTCCATTCTTTTTTTTAGAGAAGAATTTTCTTCATTTACCTTTTGCAGCTCCTTTTCCAATTGGTCAATTCTATTTTGACCAATTGAGGTTTTGAGAGAATTATTTTCCTTTTGTATTTGTCCAATTGTAGTTTCCCAGGATTTTTTTTTTGGTGCAAGTTATTAATCTTCTCTCCCAAATTTTCCAATTGATTTTTAAACTCCTTCCTGATTTCTTCAAAGAAGTCTTTCTGTGCTGGAGATCAGATCATATTCTCCTCAGAGGTTCTAGATCTCTCTGAGTTATGGTCTTTATCTTCTAGGCATTTTTCTATGGACCTCTCCCTTTTCACTGGCCTTTCTTCATTTTCCCGAGATCTTGTGTTGGGGAGGGGCTGGTTCACAGAGGTTTGATGTTGGGATCCTTAGAGGATTTGCTCACTGGGTTTAATAACTCCACGTGGCCCAGCCAGTAGGGGGCACTGGCTGCTTTCTCTGGAGTGTCTAAGATCTTGGTTTGAGGCCCTTTCCCTTGGCCTGGAGGGGGTAGGGGGCAGTGCTAGATACTGTTACACTTGCACAATGTGGGCTGGGTCCTGGGGCAAGGTCATTGCTCTCCCTATTCACAGCTGAGGGAACTCTGCTGCCCGTGCTTGGTGGGGTGGGGGGCTGTGACTATGTTTGTTCTGGTTAGAGGACTCCACTGAAGTGAGTGTATGAAGTCCGGGGTCCTCCAGACCAGAGGAGCCCAGTGGAGCCATGTTTACAATTCTCCATGCTCCAGTCCTGCGGAGTGCCCCGCACTACGGCCCCCACAGCCAACACCTCCACAGCTGATCCTGGGCTAGTCTGGCTCTCCCCACCTCCCCTGCTGGCTACCCGCTCCCAGCACCCTGCTCACCCACACTCTTTGGAGTCAGACATTGAAGTTGATGTTGTTCTCCTTGCTTCTTTTCCTGGGTTTTGTTCATGGATTCTCTGTTCATAGGTTTGTTTCACATTATATATGAGGGAAGAGCAGGAGACCTTAGTTCAGGGCTTGTCTTCTTCTCTCCACCACCTTGGCTGCAAGTCCCCACAAACTAATATTTTGAAGAAATTTTTTAATTTGAAATTTTTAGAAAAATTTCAAACTATGAAAGAAAAAAACACTTAAAGATTTGATCCCTAAAGATCTCAGAGAGCTTGAGTCACCACTGAAGAAGATGGACAGTAATAAAAGATGCAGGGTCCCCGTCAGCTTTAGAAATGCTGCCCAAACACAGAAGCCACTGCTTACTCTCTCTATTCTTTTGTTAAAAGGCTCCTGATCTGTAATTACCCTTTGAAGTTTTGTTGCTTTCTTACTCTTTGACATAATAAGATGATCTATCACTTCTAGTGTCCCTGGATCCTCTCTCTTCAGAAGGTCAAGTCTCTTTTATGAAATGAGATTCAACCCTTTGCAATACCTTGTCAGACATTTGTTTCAAGATCCTGAAAACTGCTCTCTGAGAAGGGAGTTCCTTCTTGGAAAACACATGTAAACAAGTGAGGTAACTTGTTTTTGGGGTCCATACATGACCAGATGGATAAGTTCCCAGGGAGGTTATAAACCTAAACTACAGTAAAATGACATCTCATCCATTCAATTTTTTTTACAAGACAGTGGGTTAAGTGATTTGCCCAAGGTCACCCAGGTAGGTAATTATTAAGTGTCTGAGGCTGGATTTGAACTCAGGTCCTCCTGACCCCAGGGCTGGTACTCTATCCACTGGGTCACTTAGCTGCCCCCATCCCTTCACATTTTGAGCCAAACAGTCCTACTGCTCCCTTCCCTTTTCCTCTTCTGCTCTTTCTGAGTGAATACCAGAAGGGGAGGGAAGGGAAGTATGTCTTATCTTGGCTTCAATGGCCATTTTGATTGTCCATTGTTCTTGATCCCACCCTTTGAAAAACAGAAATAAAAAACTGAATTTCATTTCTGCTCCATTCCAAATGAAGGGTACTGTGAAAGGGGGAGG
This sequence comes from Macrotis lagotis, assembly GCF_037893015.1. Classification (NCBI taxonomy): domain Eukaryota; kingdom Metazoa; phylum Chordata; class Mammalia; order Peramelemorphia; family Peramelidae; genus Macrotis; species Macrotis lagotis. Next base: position 3,399,204 of record NC_133659.1, read on the forward strand.
GCCACAATAGAAGCCACATGAATACATATTCAAGGTCTACAGAGATATTTGAGATACAGAGGAGTCATGAGAACAAACTGAGTCACATCTCAGAGACAATAGTGGAAGAATGCAATGATGCGGATGGGTGAATTTTGACTGGTTAAAAAGTGAATTAATGTCTTTCTAGTAATTTGAAAGTGGGTAGGGCTAAAAAAGGAAAATTTGTAATTGAGTGAGACCTGGTTTTATGACCTAATTATTCTTTTTTCTCTAGTAACTATAAAGGAATTGATTGTGGATTGAGTGTGTAAAGGAATACACATATCTTTTTGTAGACAAAGGTATAGCAGCATAGGACCTGGCATGGCATGCTGGAAGAGCTTCTTCTAACAAACTCCCTCCTCCGAAGTAAATGAGCATCTCTCAATTTAGAGTTTTAAGCACTGGCTGATTTACCCAGGGTCAGAAAGTCAGCATATGTCAGAAATGGGACTTGAACCCAGGTCTTTCCAACTCTTAAGACAGGTGCTCTCTATGTATTAGGCCACCTTATCTCAGAATTTATTAGGAATTATTTAAATGATTTGCAATTTTGTCATTTACGCAAAGGACAAAAATTCTCTATAACTTCATAGGTATTCTTTAGGACTCACTATAGCTAGAAGATTTATATCTCAGTGGCAGATGCAGTCTCTCCCCATCCATCTCTTCTGGTCTTTAGATAATAGACATGCAAGTATCCCTGGGTCCATCCTGGAATATCCTCCACCTTAGCAGGGTTAATGGCTATCAGCAAACCTGTCAAATCTTTGAGCATCCTAAGTCTCAAGGGGTAGGGGAAAGATTAAAGTAAAAGAAAGATATGGCCAAGTACTGTAGGTCCTATAAATAGCACATTCCAGTTATGAAATAGCATTGTAAAAATGTGAAGATTCCAAGCAGAATTGAATCATAATATTTTATGGTCACCATTACTTTGGCCATCTTTTTCTTTCTCTAGGCTGTGGCCAGTAATATTTCATATTTGTGAACTTCATGTGGCATTCATATTAAGAAGTTTCTTGTGCCTTATGGTCCACTGCAAGATCTTGACAATAGCTTTATTCCTACTCAGAAAAAGCTTAGCTCATTCTTTAAAAAATATCATTTTACTCATGTCTTTTGTTTTTACATCAAAGTAAAGTCAGGTACTAGGGGCTGTTGGACTTGGAATCAGGAAGACCTGAGTTCAAAACTCACCACAGATACTTGCTAGCTGGGTGACCTTTGGCTAGTCACTTAACTGTCACCTTCCTCAGTTTCCTCATATGTAAAGTAGATATAAGAAGAACTTATATGGGACAGGATTGACCCATAGCCCTTCCGCTATTACTGTGATGGTGGCAAAGGGATGGAAAATGGGTAAAGAATCACATGATTCTTAATCCATAATCAATCCATCATCATTAACTTAGTGGTTGCAGCTCCAAATGCAAGACCCTCATCCAATGGCCCACGAGGGGACCCAGTCTTGGAGGACTGAGCCATATTGCTCTGGATGTTCTCCACCTCAGAAAAATTAATCAAAAAGTCAATCAATGCACAAGGCTTTATTACATGCTTACTATGGGCTAATACTGAGCTAGGAGCTGGCAATACAAGTACAAAGGATAAAATGATCTTTACTCCCAATTAGTTTATATTCTAATGTGGGAGAAAAATGCTTATAGAATAAATAACATAGATAACAGTTTAATAAGTATATAAACATAGACAAAAGTTGTGAAATAAAAGGTCTTTTGGGAAGGAAGGATCTAGAAGATGTGGAGGAAAAAAGAAAAAAGAAACATATGACAGAAGGAAGTGGCAGGAAAATGGAAGATTGGGACAGATTTCCTTTGGAGAAAGCAGATAAAAAAACCAACAGAACTGACTTCATCACAGATCTAAAGGCAGAAAGAAATGGCATTTTATGGGATATTTGATCCCATGTTTCAGCACTCATGTTCACTGTTTTTACGAAGGTCACCACAAAAATAATGGTCTCCTATGTCAACATCTTGTACAAAGAATAAAGACATAAATTCTAGGAAGAATTTACTAAGGCAATAAGTGAGGGTGAAAAGAAAAAAGAAAAGTTAGAAAATCTGGTTCAAGAGTAAGGATGGGGGCAGCTAGGTGGCGCAGTGGATAGAGCACCGGCCCTGGAGTCAGGAGTCCCTGAGTTCAAATCCAGCCTCAGACACTTCATAATGACCTAGCTGTGTGGCCCTGGGCAAGTCACTTAACCCCATTTGCCTTGCAAAAAAAACTAAAAAAAAGAGTAAAGATGAAAAGATGCGAAGATTTGCAACTGCATTGAAACTCCATGCCAATAGATTACAAATGGGGTGGGGGGGGGGAGATACCAGATGTGAAAAACATGAAATAATAGCTTTGAAAATAAAATTGATTTTACTTAATCAGATGAGAAACAACTCATTTGTGTTGTGGGAATGATTCCTAAGTCAATGGTCTATATATAGTAAGGCATTGACTTTATTTTTAAGGTTTTTGCTAGGCAGTGGGGTTAAGTGGCTTGCCCAAGGCCACACAGCTAGGTCATTATGAAGTGTCTGAGGCTGGATTTGAACTCAGGGACTCCTGACTCCAGGGCCGGTGCTCTTATCCACTGCGCCACCTAGCTGCCCCAGGCACTGACTTTTTAACAGGAAGATTAATATTAGACTAGAAGAAAGAATACAAATGGGGGGAAAAGTGATCTATTGCACAATGACAACAACTCCCATTAAACTTAATTAAATAAATTATTCAGGAAGTAAGTAGGACAAAGGACAGCAATAGTAACTATATCAATTTAATAATGAAATTTAATATAATTTCCATAGTAAGAAAATGCTTGACTTTTTTGCAAAGTTAAGAGACTCGTATGTAAGGGTATGCCAGGGTATAATATAAACATTTGTAAAACAGAAGTACATTGGAAGATTATGCACAGTGGTACCTCATAAAACATCGAACAGCAGTAAAGGATAAGACAGTTTAAAGAAAGCTTGGTGAGAGACAAGGCCAGTGTCTTATTGAAACCACTCAAGGATATGCTGTAAGGGGAAAAACAAATAGACAAAAGATGGAAGAGATCTTTTCGCTGTTAAGGACAGTAAGCCACCATATTTGGACCATGAAATTAGTCTCAAATGGCCATAGGTAAGAATAAAAATGGACTAAGTAACTTAACTCTGCCAAGGTAACCAACAAGGAGATATGCTGGAAAGGACAACTTTTTGAGGATGCTGAGAAATAAATTATCAGGGCATCTGAAGGAGAATTTATGATATGTATGGAAAAGGTGTTGGTTTTTATTATTACAAAGAGAATGTCAATAACTAATTTTTTCCTCTTTGAGGATTTCTAGGAAAAACATATTAGAAGGGAATTAGAGGATCTCAGAAGGATAAAGGAGACTAGCAGAAATGAAGACATTTTTGCTATATGCTACTGAATGAAAATTTTAGAGAATACAAATCTCATTATGTTCATTGTTTGCTTATTATAACCAAAAACATTCATTAAAGCAAAGGCTACACCATTTTAAAAGTTATTTTCCCACCAAACATCTGAGTATATGTTAAAATTATACAAGATTCTTTGAAGACTGCAACATCAAAGATGAATTTTGTCAGTGGTCCATTCAGCTGTTGAAGGGATCTTCCTGAACTGTAGGTCCAACCATATCAGTCCCATATTCAATAAACCCCAGTGGCTATCTATTACCTCCAAGATCAAATATAAAAATCCCTCTTTGGTATTTAAAGTGCTTCATCCACTGATCCCTTCCTACCTTCCCAGACTTTTTGCACCAGACTCCCTGCCATTTCATTACTTTTATAATTCCAATTTTTTTTCCAGAATGGTCAGAAAAATTGAATGACTCCACAAATTTAGACCTGTTCCTGTATTCTTCTAGTTCCACCCACTCTATTTCTGTTTTTCATCTTTGCCAATTAGGTGGATGTGAGGTAGGTCTTAGCAATTGTTTCAATTTTAATTTTACTTATTATTAGTGTTTTGGACCATTTTTGTATGACTGTTCTTTTATTATTCATGTAGAACTCTCCTTCTGGGCTCATTCCCCTAACTTGCACTTGTGATTTGGAGTCCTAGAGGGACAATTCCTGTTCTTTGGGGTACCTGAGAGGCTATATTTTCTCTAACAAACCCCCACTGATGTGATTCCCCACTAACAATTCATCCGCTAGTTTTAGGTTTTTTTTTTTTTAGACAAGGTATTTACTGAGATAACAAGTACAGTCAATGGAAAACATTTCTTTGGGGAGAACTATTACAAAAATATCCACAGCATACATGAGGAGAGTGAGCATATATTGAAAGGATAATACTGTGAGTAGGAATGTGTGTAGAAAGCATGTGTCTAATGAAGGAGCAACAGTTTCTGCATTGGAAGTCTCGAGTTCATCGCTGACATTCCTCTCTTGAGGGGTGAAAAATTGTTCTAAAATTGTCTTTTTTTTCAGAGCAAACTCAGTCCCATCCAAATAGAGAATTCTGAACGCTTTTTAGAGATTGCAGAGGTTTGCTCAAAATTCTACACTGGGCTGGTTAAATCAACTGTGGGCTCCACCCACATGTTGCTCATGAAATGAATGTTTGCAAGCTAGCTTGCCAAAAGTCCACACAGATGGAGATCAGTGTTGTTTTGTTTTTTACTAGTTTCACCCAGACATATTAAGGATGTAAATAAAATAATATTATAGTTCTCCACAGGCTATATATCATTAGAATTTGCTGAGTGATTCTATAAGTCAATATTTAGCATAATCGCTGCAATCTGCCAGTTCCAAATGAAAATAAAAAAAAGAATTAAGGAAATAATATAAAATAATTTAAACTTTATCAGTTCAATCACCTCATGCAAGATGTAGGGCACATAGTTTGTCTATGGTTTAATTTAGTTGGTAAGGAGACTCCTTACTCAGGGATGGAAAATGAATGACCCCTAGGTCAGTTACCTGTCTTCAGCCTTTCCGTGGAAGTACAAACTTTTGTTTTTCGTGTTTTTGATTCTCCCAGAGTTTTACATCCAAAGCAATACTATAGCACAGTGAAAACTCACCCAAGTGACAGTGGTTTTTATGTAAAGACCCAACTTTGGTGTGTTTTGTAAATTCCTTATGTCTCTGTGTCTACAAATATGTAGATACAAGAGAAAGATGGAAATTTATCTCGATGAATAGATATAGAAAACTAATTTAATGTTGCTTCTAGATGTCTTGTTATGAGGATCAGTGAGACACAGTCCTCTCCTTTGATAACTATAAGATACATCCCCAATGAATGGTTCAATGATATTATCAATACCACTAGGAGATCAACAGAAGAATGAGCTTTGCATTCCAAGGTCCAGAAAACTATGAAGCTGGACACAAACTACTTTAAATGATTTACGATTAAGCTTCCTTTTTAAGTCTAAGAGCATGGATTCAGAGCCAGAATAGATCCCCTTAGAAGTCCTCTGGTTTAGCATGGGTTAGCCTCTCATTTTACATATGAAGATTTAAATAATCACTTAGAGGGATCAGATTGCCCTATCAGCTGAGTTTAGGTAGATCTAGGATTCTGACCCAAGATCTGGGTTTCCAGATCCAGGATGCTTTCTTCCATATGCATAAGGGATGCTTTTATTGATTAATAATAACCTGAAGCAGTCTCCAATAATAACAGCACAAAAGTCCTAGCTTTTATTTCCTTTAATATGGGGTCAAGGAATGGAAAGATTTCTTGAGAGCCAGAGAGTATGGAGACCCAAAAGATCAGAAGTCATAGCAAAAGGTAATCTCTCTGGTGGCTTCTAGTCCTGGGATACTGTCCTTCTGGAGTCAGCATGTCTGGCTTTTCCAGACATCTCCTGGGAGTCACCCCAGCTTTCCTGGGCACACTGCTTTTGTCTAGATCGATAATGGCACATTTGGTACGTGATAGAGATGAATTAACTTGGTCTGTGATCATTCCTCTCACTGAAAAGACCCTGTAGTCTTATAATAATAAAGTAATGGGTGCTCAGCTTCCAGCTGAGCCTTCTTTTAATGTTCTCAGATAAGAAACACTGGTGTTTAAGAACAATTCCACGAATGAAGTTCCATTTTCTCTTTAATCTACTAAATTGTGTGAGTAGGAAATTCACTTCAAGCCCACCAGCATTTATTAAGCATCTACTTTTTGTACAGTTATGTACACCGGGCTTGTCCAAAGAAGTCCAAGTTGGTGGCAGAACAGAGACTTCCAGTAGGATTCCATGATTCCTAATCCAGGCCATTGATTCCTGTTGGAATTGGTGTCTGGCCAGATCTAGGGTTCTGGGACTTAATCTTACACCACTACACTGAGGATCTTTCCTACAGGAGAAAGATGAACCTTCAGTGAAATAGAGAACTTCCAAGCATTCCTGAAAACATGAAACAAAAATGAAAACAAGCGACCACCTCCACCATCAAGAAAATAAATAAGCAAACAAAAACCCCAGAGTTGAGTAGAAACTGAATATGAAAATGGAAGGGGAAAAAACTGTATAACCATTTGAAAGGAACTGTGGGGGAGTAAGTGTTTACTTTCAAATAGAGGGATATGATATAAGTGTTCCTTCAAAACTCGCATTAGTCCTCTGGCTTCATAGAGGTGGTTAAAGAAGACAGAACCTGAGACAGGGGTTCATTATATTTTAATTTAATGATTTTGTTTTTCCATCTACAACTAGTTTTTTTAATGTTAGCCTCTTCTAACTTCTATCCCAAACTGGATTTTCCTTTTCCCTAAACCTTTTCCCCCTCCTGAGTGCCACTGTTGTGAATAATGTCATCATTCTAACAATGACCTAAATGCTTTGGTCATATGGAATGAAATCATCAAAATAGTAAACATTATGCACCCAATTCTGTGTCTGAAATACTGTGCTGTAGAGGAAGAAGAAAGGACACAGGGCAAAATCACACAGTGATCATAATTTACAGAAGAATCAATAAAAAATCATTTATCCAGCAAGTCAGTGGACATACTAGGATAAAAATGAAATCTGCTAGACCCTGAAGAACCTTCCATTCTATGAATATGGAAAGTTATGAGAGAGACCCCCACAAGTTCCATGAGAGTTCTGAATAATGAGAAGTCACTGTGTATCACGGAAGACTTCCTGGAGGAAATGGCATCTGTCATGGATCATGACAGAAAACAGAGCCTAGAGAGTTTTGTATTTGTACACAGTGTTAAGGTGGTCCTTTCTGGTGCTTTGCACATGGTAGGCACTTGATAAATGATTGTTAGCTGCTGACTTTGAGAAATAGGGTGAATCAGCAGAGCATTGAAAAGCTCTCAAGATATGGTGGAAAAATCTGTGAGAACTATAAATTCCCATTGAAAATGTGTAGATTTAAATATTTCTTAATTTAACTCTTGTTTTTTTATATCTCCAGTGCTTAGCACAATGACTTGCATTCCCATATGTACATCTGTACAACATACATGTATGCATGTACACATGTAAATCATATAAATAATGTACACATCACATGTAGAGATAGACTTTATACACATATACCAATCTAAATCTATATTTAACTGTTGTCTAGTGTCTAGTACAATATGATCATCCTAAAAATTCCTGTCTTCTCTCATTTCCCATTATTTCTGGTATTGAAATAGAATTATCTTAGCTACATTTGAATGTTTTATAGAGGGCAAGGAAAGACAAAGTATAAAATGTATGTGTATGTATATATCTCTTTTTGTCCATCCATCTATTCATCCTGTCTATCCCTCTATTCTATTCATTTATTCTTTCTATCCACCCAGCTCTCCTATCACTCCTTATCCTGTCTATCCATTCATCCATCCACCCATCCATTCTATCTATTCAGCTATCTATTGTATCCATCTCTCCTGTCTTAACACTCCATCCATCCATCCATCCATCCATCCATCCATCCATCCATCCATCCATCTATCCATCCATCCATTTTTTTCTATTCCTCTATCTATCCATACACTTCTTCTATCTTATCCTGTCTGTCCATCCATCCATCCATCCATTCATCCATCCATCCATCTCTCTGTCTCATAACTCAGGGTACTCTAAAGGTGACTAGCTATAGATTGCATCTAGCACCATCTATGTGAAGTCTGAAAACCCAAATCCAACCTTGGAATCACATCTTTTAGTTTTAGGCCAGTGCCTGCTGCAAGCATAATTGGGATCAGAACTACTCTTCCCTTGTGCATATAATGATGTTTTACATTCTTGAATGTTCAGGACAATTCCTCTTTGTCTGGTCCTCTTTTCAACTAAGCCAGTCAACTGGTCAGAATCCACAATGCCACTCCCTCCCCCACCCCTCCCCCTATCTCTGGTGCAGTGCTAAGTGCTTGGAGGATATATAGACAGAAAATCCAATATCACCTTCTCCCAAGGAGGTTCTAGGCTGTTAGAAAATGCAGAGGCAGAGAAACAGTGCCTTTAGACATTCCTTCTCTATCATAACAGAACCTGAAACCCCACTGCTAGGAGACATCTTTAACATGGTCTTTTCTTCCCATGGAATAGCCATCAGCTTTATTTAGCCATTTATTCCTCTATGTGAATGAACTGGTCAAACTGATTCCCTTTGAAGAACTTGAATAGTCTGAGTGAAACTCTCCAGAATTTCATCACCCTCCCTCCTCCCAGAAGGTGGGGACCAAAAGGTGGGGAAAGAAGTCCTAAAGGTTTGAACAACATTCCGCCCAAGCAGGGCTGACCTACTTCTGAGAATGTGCTCTTGAGGAATGACTATTTGCATGGAGCTTGAGATGGTTCTGGAAACAATAAGTATGGAATCAGTTATAAGGGAGGTCTTTCCTCATAGGAGGTCTCTGTGCCCACCCCACCTCTTTTTACAAAAGAAGAAAAAGCCCAGAAAAGACAGTCACTTGTCCACTTTCATGTATCTTGGTGGTGGTGAGATGGACCTAGGTGAGTAGTCTCTTAATTAAAAGGAGAATGAAATAGATTGGGGGGAAAAGTGTAACGACTTCCATTCTTCAGCTCTAAAAAAAATCATTAATAATAAAGAAACCATGTGGTTGGATCAGATGACTGTCATTGTATATACTTGCCATCTCATGAAATGGGTTGAAGTCCTTTGAAAACAGCAACTCACTGTCTCCTGCTTCTGTTTGTTTAGGCCCTAGCACCTTACCTTGGATACAGTATGCGCTCAATAAATGTCTATTGGTGATGGTGATGATTATGAGACCTTTCCTTTTGGTTGGGTTTCCATGGAAATTTATTTTAGGGCTCAGATTAAAGCATGGGCTGAAGGGGGGGGAGGGGGTAAGCCTTGGGGAAGAGATATCTTGATTTATTGCTGTAGATTTTTAACAATTATGACCCCTTAGCCCATTGATAAAAAGAGTGAGAAAAGAACTAAAGTACAGGGGAGCAGATTTGAAAGGGGGCAGTACTGGGCAAGTGGGTTTTGGGGGAACTCTTTTGTGAAAACTCCTTTCAAGACCATATGACAAGAAGAGAAATTATCTAATCAGCTGGGCTTTGGACAAGATCAGTTCTGCATTCAGGGAATGTCATAACTTCTTGGGCCCAGTTTCTTTAATCAACATTTGAGCATTCCTGTTTACATGACAAAGATTGATATAAAGACAATTGAGTTGGAAAAACAAGAGACAACCTGTGGACCGTGGAATCGGGATTATTAGGAGTGAAAGGTGCCTCCTCACTGTTCTGCAGATGAACAACTAGAAGGATATTCTGAGAAATAAAAAAGGGTAAGGAGTGGAAAGAGGGCACCTTTCAGTGGTAGGAAATCACTGAGTATGTGCCTAGGCAGCTAACAGAGTATCTCACTCTTGTCTCCTGCTGGCTTTGGGGGGGGGTATATCACCACAAGCCCCACAAGACTGGCTGCTAATGTAAGCACCCAGGGTTACTTAATCCTGCTGCTTGAGCATCCTTAGCCTGACAGTGACATCTTAGCTCCTGGGCTAGGTGAAGGCGGGTGGTTTGTCCCTAGAGGACAAAACAAAGTTTTGTTGCATTCAAGAAAATAAGGTCCCTTTGTGAGCCCCCTTACTGGCTATAGGTCATCCCCCTTAGGTTTCCCCCATCTGTCAATGATCATGAGAGAAGTCTTTTCTTCAAGGGTTCATTATAAGGCTTCCAATAAAGTGTGTTAAAGCTCTTTGCAAACTTTGATATAAACGGGAGCTATTGTGATGGCAGTGATGACAATGGTGATGATCATAATGACATGGTGGTGATGGTGATAATGACCAAGGGAATCTCAGCAGTATCTATTTCTATCTTAAATCAGTCTGATCAGGGTTTTATTCCTGTTACACCTGAAATCTCCCACCTCAGACCCATTTCTATCTCTGTACAAGATGAGTCCATTACTGTCAGTCTTCTTTGAAATGTGGATCTTTGGCATTTTGAAAAAAATACAAGAACAGCTCTGCTCTCCCAAGCTCCATGAAACCATAAGCATCTTCTCTAGAAATACAAATTTGGAAAGAGGTTAATCCCCTTAGAGAGTAAGAGAAAATTTAGCCAGAAAGAGCAGAGTGCACTGCACTGTACCAGCAAGAAGGAGAGCCCTAGGCCCAAATCATGGCCCTTCTTTTCTCTGGCTCAGTAACTTTACATTGAGTCTTGGCATTGGTTTTCCCACCTGTAAAATGGGAATGATGGTATATACCTCCTTGACTTGTTAATGAGGCCCACTGGAGTTAACGATGTCTTCAAAAAGATAACTGGCACTGTCAGTTATTATGATTAGGGATCTAGACCAGGTGAGCTTTGTACTATCTCGAGGCAGCTCATTCAGCCAGATTCTATCCTTGCTTCTTCAACCAAGGCTGTATAGGAGATCCAATGTGGATCCAAGTTCTGCCAGATCAAAGGGAATCTACCATTGCATGGAGAGGGCAGGACTGAACAAAAGAGCATTTCTTGTTGTAGAATCAACAAGGAAGGCCTGTCTTGCCAAGTCAGGCAGTGTGGAGTTTCTCAGATGGAGTCCAGTTCCCTTCTCTGACTACTTTGTGTCTGTGAATTATCTTACCCTATTAAGATGTAAGCTCTTTGAGGGCACAGATTAGATTTATTGATTTATTTTAAAAAAAATTTGTATTCCTAGTCCTTGGCACAGAATAAGTACTTAAAATAGAGAAAGGGACTGGGCTTTTAATTTTATTGGAATGGAGAACTGCCCATGAGAACACTGCTGCAGTGTCAGAGGAGAGAAGGGGGCATAGAGAAGGAGAACCAGCAGGTCTTGGTGCCATATTGGATCTGGAGGGTAAGAGAGAGAGAGAGGTGTCTAGGACATTTCCTAGGTTGGGATCCTGAGGGCTGGGAGCATGCTGAGGCAGCATGGTCTAGGGAAGAGAGAGGTGGCCTAAATAAAGGTATCCACTGCCTTCCAGATCTTTGGCCATGACCTCTTTACAGACAGTATTCTACCTCTTACCCATCCATGTTCTCAGCAAAATGATGGCAATACAGGTCATTCTTCTGGTCACTTATACTTTTGAATGGGCTTTCCATATCTAATGTCTTTCCTTTGTTGTCATTTTCACAGAAAGCAGGAAGTTTCACTTTTGCTGTTATCTAGTAGATAATGGTTATTGATTGAGATTCTGAGCTCCCTTCAGGAAACCTTCCTCCTCCCTTAGATTTCTTTGTCCCTGTCTCCAGTAGAATGTAAACTCTTTAAGGGAGGAGGGAGCAGGGGGAGGAGTAGTGGTTCTCATGGGGTCATGTGTGATCTTGGAGGAGTTGTCTAATAATTGGATTGTTTCTTCTTTCAACTGAAGGGATCGGACTCTGAAGATCTCCCCCACCCCAGATCAATGTTCATTGATCATCTCATATATGTATCTGTCTCTATACCTATCTATCTGTATCTGTATCTGTATCTGTATCTGTATCTGTATCTCTATCTATCTCTATCTCTATCTCTATCTCTATCTCATCTCTATCTCTGTCTCTGACTCTGTCTCTGTCTCTATCTCTATCTCTATCAATCTCTTTATTTCTCTCTCTGTATATATATATATGTTGGTCTTGGTTGATATCCTTAGTGCACAGTGTAGACACCTGGCAATGAGTAAGTGCTTGGCTAATACTTGTCATAGTGAATGGCATAATGAGGAAGACCTGAGCCAGAGGGCAGGAGGCAAGAATTTGAGTCCCTTCAGATTTGTACTTAGCTGTGTGACCTCTTTCTGCTGATCTGCAGTTCCCTGGCATCTCAGATTGGAAGGATGAATCACATTCATCCCATTTCTCTCCCAGGGGTGCTGTGGGGGAAGACTTGAAGACCTCCATAAACCTGAGCATTAAGGAAAGGCTACTTGCTGCTATTTTAGATCAAGGATTGTGGAGAGATAAGCACAGTTATTGCTTGTGGGGATGAAGGGAATAGAGAAGGGAGAGGCTGAAGGTTTAAGAGAGAGATAGTGACCAATCAAATAAACAGGATCAACTCCAGACAGAATCATGGATAATAGATGGAAGGATTAGCCTACAGAAAGGAAGTTCAGCTCTTAGCATACAAAGAGATGGGTTCAAATCTCAGCTCTGCTACTTGCTAGGCTGAGTGACTGGGGAAAATCCCTGAGCTTCTGTAGATCTCAGTTTTCTGAACTGCAAAATGAGGGGAAGCTAGCTGAGCTCACATGTTCTTCTCTGTTACTCAGTTTTTAATAGGTTGGATGTTATGGATGGGTAAACTTGATCAGGCAACACTATCTACTAAATACCTCTAATGTGCTGGGAACAACTCTAGATTCTTGAGATACAAAGACAGAAGTGAAACAATCCCTACTCTCTAGGACCTTATGTTCTATCGGAGCAGATAACCTATACATTTATAAGGAAACAAATATAGATAATACACATAGAAGAGTGTTTGGTGGGGCAAGGTGCTAACAGATGAAAGAAGGAACCAGGAAAGTTGTAGTATGGAAGGTCACAAGTCTTATAAGACTTGCCAAGTCTTGTAAGAAGTTTGAAGAGAACAGTATAATGAGAAAGAGCATTCCAGTAATGGGGCTCACCCATGAGAAAGGGACCACCATGTCTGAGAAGCAGGAAGAAGGCCAGTTTCACTTGTGTGAAGAGGAGTAATGTGTAGTAAAAATGGAATAAAAGGAGGGTGGAACATGATTGGGCAGAAATTTAGATACTTAAAAGGGTAGTTTATATTTGACTCAAAGGAACTGAGAATTCTTGAGAAGAAGAGTGCATGGTCAAGAGGCATACTTTGAGGATCATGTTAGCTTCTGTGCCAGGGAGTTAATGGAGATTTGAGTCAGAGACGTCAATTTGAAAACTTAAAGAAATTTAGGTGAGAGGACCTGAATATGGGGGTAAATATGTGGATATGGTAGAAGTGGGGGACATAGGTAAGAATTTTGGTAGAGGAAGAGGTCATAAGATATGGAAACTAATGAGATAAGTGGAGTGAGTGAAAGAATCTGAGACTGGGATCATTGGAAGGATATTGTGACCTGGAGTGGCCCTGGAACCCTGGGAAGGCAGAGGCAGCAGCAGTGGTGGTTGAGGATGATGCAGAAGATGACAGTGAAGAGGATGAGGAGGATGGCTTCATTCTGGAGGAGGTGATGCGACTCTGAGGCTTATTATCTTATGCTGGCAACTTTGGTTTTTTTTGGTTTTTTTTTGGCAAGGCAATGGGGTTAAGTGACTTGCCCAAGGTCATACAGCTAGGTAATTATTAAGTATCTGAGGCTAGATTTGAACTCAGGTATTCCTGACTCCAGGGCTGGTACTCTATCCACTGCACTACCTAGCTGCCCCATTATGCTGGCAACTTTGGATGAGAATGAGGAACTTTTGGATGGAGGCAAAAAAAAAGAAATGATTGATGACCTTCAGCAGGGTGAACTTGAACCATTTCTCAAAAAGCTAGGTGTATCCAATAATTCAAAGAGTTTCCTTTTGGAAGAAAATAATGAGCCAGCAGGAAGCATAGCCAATGATAAAGAAACTAAAATATCCAAAATAGAAAAGAAAAAAGAGACTCCAGCAGAAAATAAAGCACTAGTTAATAAGGACAAAAAGGGTTTGAAGAAGCAAACACAAGTCATTGATGAAGATAGCAATACCAAACAATCGGTAAAGAAAGATATACAACAAGAAATCTTTGAATTTTTTGCTAGACCAACATTGGTGATCAAACCTGGGGGTGGGGAGAGTGGTATGATCTGGAGTTTATAAATGAATATTTTTCAGAACCTCAGTTGCAAGTTGTTGTCTCCCAGTACAAAGCTTTGGCTCAGAAACTACCAACACAACATCGTCTTATTCAAGAGTAAGTCAAGTAATCAGAAAAGTGGTGCCTCTTCTACATGAATGAAAGCTATTGTATCATCTGGGATCCTGGGAGATAGACTATGAACCTCCTTATTCAAGATGCCATCCATATACATCAGTTTGTGGAGACCCTGGTGAACCTTATCCAAAAGAAGGGTAGCAAGGGGCAAAGTCTAATGACTTTAGATACTTTTTTACTTTTTTTGATACTTTTAAAGAACTGCTCATTACAAACCTTTTGCCAGACAATTATAAACTATGATATTTTACCAGCATCCTTTCCGCAAACTAGAAAAATTATCAAGTGGCAATAGGACACAAGGGATAGATGATTCGTTTTGTGGTATTTTGAACATCAGCCCAAACACTTAGAGGCTGAATCTGTACAAGTTTTAGAAACTAGATCATGACTCACTAGTTGCAAATAAAACTCAAGCACTTAAGAGTTACTCATGAGATTCTCTCTAAGAAACCAGAGGAGGAAAAAGCCTTTCTTATATAGCTGGTAAATAAACTTGGGAGATTCTCAGAAGAGAATAGCCAACAAAACCTCCCATCTGCTAGAGACTTTACTTCATAAACATCCTAACATGTGTGGGGAAACCGAGAAACTAATCAATCAAATCTTAGTTCCAAAACCCAGTACTATGCCATTTCTTTCAAATAGTACTTTCACATGATGAAAGTGTATTGGCTAACAAACTAATAACTTTACTTTTTTTGGACTTGTATCAAGAAAAAATGTATGGAGTCTTAAATGCTTAGTAGTGCCCTTTTAATGGGAGCAAATAGAGTTTACCCATCTGCTGAAATCAGTGGTGAAAAAGTGAAAGAACAGCTGGATACACTATTCAAAGTGTTACATCTTGTTAATTTGAAGACCATATTCAGGCCCTGATGTTGCTTTTGCAAGTAATGGATTCTCATCAGATGATATAAAATCGATATTATACATTCTTATATGAGAAGTTGTTAGACCCAGGTTTGCTATCATTTCCCAAGCAAATCAATGTTTCTTAATCTTATCTAGAAGTCTCTGAAAAGTGATAGTTTTATGTTGAGTGAAGGCATTTGTGAAAGTCAAACAGATGCTGACATTTGTTTGTGGAATGCTATACCTGAGATCCTTAAAGCAAAACCAGCATTGCCAGCTCAACTGCATGAGCATTTGGAATCTGATGAAGAAGAAAATTTTTCTGAATTAAGATGAGGATGATGGTACTGAAAAATTTCTAGATGCTGATAAAGAATTGGAAACAAATGTAGATGAAGAAATAGACATGGATGAGAACACAACTAAAAGTTTTGCAGAGGAAGAAAAATCAGGTTCTGCCTCATGGGTTCATCTTCAGAATTTGGAGGGTGGAAAAAACTTAAATACTCAGTATCCATTGAATGGAAACTGTTCTGTGGAGTGGATAATAGGATTCTTTGGGAACTCAGAAAACTTTCTGAACATTTTCATCCATCTGTGGCCCTTCCTGCACAAACTATTTTACAGGGGGATTATATTCAATGTTCAGGAGATCCATTACCCGATTTTACACTAATGCGATTTTTGGATTGATTTGTATATAGAAATTCAAAGCAACACAAAAGGGAAAGAGAACCTAGGCAGTATTATGCTACAGCCAAAGAGGAAGCATTTCATAAATGATTTGCAGAATCTTTCTGTGAAGAGTAAAGAATTTCTTGCAAAAGAAGAAAGTCAAATACAAGTGGATGAATTTTTTTTTCACTTGGTACTACAAGAAGGCCAACAAAGAAAAATGTAAATGTCAATTATTTTCAGGTGATGAAAGTGTAGAAGATGAAGAATTTGACACGTTTTAAGATGATAATTACTTTAGTGCTGTTTGAAAGGATGAAAATTTTGCTGGTAATGTTTTAAAGGAAACCAAATGGACTTCAAAGATCCAAGTTGATGAGGAATCAGACTTGGAAGGTAATGACGATGACTTCCATGATTTGGATGATAGAGAAATCTTCTTGGGTAGCATGGATGAAGAATTTGAGGGATGTGATGAATATGGAGGTGTGTTCATGGATGTGCTTGTTGAAGAAAGTGAAAGCATTCCAGAACTAGAAGATGAGGTCAGCAGTAAAAATGGAAATGGAAAAAAGGCAGATGATAATGACTTTGCTGCATCACTTCAAGGTCCAAAGCAGAAAAACCAGTGATCCTTCAATGACTCTAATTTACTTGTATCTGCTGAAGAGTTTGGCCAGCTGATGATTGAAAATGTTAGCTCCAGGTTTAATAACATTGGCATGAATGCCATGGTCAACAGAGATAATGCAAGTATCAAGCAACTTCAATGGGAGGCCAAACAAGATGACTGGCTTCATGACAGAGATGCAAAAAATCTTATCAGGACGAAGAAAAATTTCAAATATAGAGGTTCAAAAAACATATACAAAAAGAAAAGGCTGAGGAAATGATTTTTTTAAAGAGCCAATTATTTATAATTTTGGAATTCAATTTGTTCACTCTTATTCTGTACCTTTCAGGTAATTGAATTTTTAATAAACTATGCATTAGATAAAAAAGGATGGTGGTGCCTTCACATATAGAGAAGCTTCAGAATGGAATGGGTTTAGATGGGAAGATAATGAGTTCATTTTTGAGATGCAACCTAGTTTGAGGTACTGTGGGACATCCAGTTTGAAATGTCTACTAGGTATTTGATGATCATGATTATAGCTCAGAAGAAAGTATGCGACAGGATTTATAGATTTGGGATTTATCTGCATAGAAATGATGATGAAAAAATACATGAAAACTTATGAGGTCACCAAATGAAAGTGTATAGAGAGAAAAGAAAAAGAAGGTCCAGGAGAGAGCTTCAAAATACACTCATATTTAGAAGGGTTAATGTGAATGATGATATACTACAGGTAAAAGTGTGGTCTGGTAGGAAGGAGGAGAGGAAAGAGCCTTTGTCACAGACTCCCAGAACAAAATGTTTATGGGGGAGGGAGATGGTTAACTATGTCAGATGAGGCAGGGAGATTAGGAAAGATGAGGAGTAAGAAAAGACCATTGAATTTGATAATTAAAAACTCAGTGAAAGCTTTGGAGAAATAACTTCATTTGAATGAGAAATGAATGAGAACAGAGGAAGAGAAAAATTACATTTTTTAAGGAATTTGACTGAGAAAGTAAGAAGAGGTATAGAATCCCCTCAAGTTGATGGTATGATCTGGTGTGGGTTTTGTTTTTCAGAAGAAGGAAGCCTGGGACTTCTTTGTAGATCATAGAATAGAACCTAGTAGACAGAGGAAGACCAAAGATTATCAAGAAGCAGGATGATTATGGGCGTAACTAGGTGAGGAGGGAGGTCAAGGCCACCCATAAAGGAACTGGTCTTTATGAAAAGAAATGTTAGCTCATAGAGCCCGGACATATCTAGAAGAGGAAAATATGGAGTCCATGGCAGATGACCTCTATTTCCTCACTAAAATATAAGACTAAGGCTTCAGGATGTGGGAGGAGTGGAAGTATCATGGCAGGCTTGAGGAAAGAAAAGGTTTAGGAAGATAATTACAGGGAATGGAATAGTGAATTCATTGGTAAGGATTAAAAAGATTGCTCAGTTTTAAAGAAAACCCAATTGAGACTTTATATATTATCAACTTGTAGTGGACCCAGAAAGTTTGCTTGCTTGAATGCCTCCATTTGCATTGGGAGCATGTGAGGAAAAAGATCAAGTAAGGAGAAAAGAGGAAATTATCCAGGGTTGGGGTTTGGCAAAGGTGAAGGGAATCAGATTCAAGCCTGGAGGGAGAACAGGAGGGAGAACAGGAAAGAGAACAACCAGCCTGTGGAACAGGCTAGGCCAAGAAGATGGCAGCCTTGAGGCAACCTCAGTTAGCTTACCTGGAGAATCTGTAGAGGACTGAATGTTCGTTGAGAACAAAGACTAATTTTTGTCTTTGAATACTCAGGATGCAGCACAATGCCTGCACAGAAGAGTAATTGCTTAATAAATGCTTAATGAATGTGTCAGTAGTTTTGAAGGCTGGTAGACATCTATCTAGTTAGTTAAAAGCCTCCTGCACTAGAACACACTGAGCAAGTAGCACAAGCCACAGTGTAGACAATTTAAATAGTGGAATTCTTTGACCTTTAGGAGCAGGTACATCTCAAAATGGGAAAGGAAGGGAAAACATGGCTGGAAAACACTTAATGTGTCCTAATGATGGGAGATAAGACCCTCTTGGCCCTTGTAGGTAGTCCCTCATAGGAGCAGGTGAAGGACCTATTCCTATTAGGAAATGTGGCAGTGAAGGACTACTTAGCTGAATTTGTTCTATACAAATCAGACTCTTGAAATCTCTTTGTGCAGATTTAAAAAATACTGTCTTTTATCTACCCAAATTTCATGATACTGTTTTTTTTAACTCTTTCAGACCACTTGCAACATATAACAGTCTTACGGACAAACATCTAGTTGGTTACTTCAGCAACACAAGAATAAGAAGACATCTCCAGAGAGCAGGACTGGTAAGCCTTCTCACTTGTCCAGTTTCTGGGAGACCATTTCATTAAGTGTTTTCCACTTTTCATGTTGGAATGGCACTCATTTTATCAGCTGAGATCTTCAGTCTTATAGGCCTGTTTGAGGTGAGGTCTATTTAAAAAGAGAGGAGAGGTGGTGATAGGCAGAGATGGGCAAAAGGGAAGGATGGACCAAGGATGACTTGTTTCCTAGGGTAGAAGGCAAGTTTTAATGGTGGAAAATATGGGCTAGGTTGGTGAAAGAAATATACAGGGAGCCAGCAAGATAAGCCTGGATCATTCCCACACTGTTCTCTGTGACCAGCAGTTTGCTTGTGCATAGTTTCTGGCTGCTTCTGGTCATCTTCTAAATACTGTTAAGGAGATCTAAGCACATTTAGATTATCTTCTCTGCCGCAGGTGATAAATCTTATAAAGAAGTTCACACCACTAGACTCTGTAAATAAGCAAAGAAAAACCACTTGATGCCAGGGAAGTGTTTTTCAAAATACTAGGGAAAGTAGGCACTACTAGGCCCAGTTACTGAAACAACCATTAGCCAAAGCCATCTGTTGCCAAGGCTCTCCTTGTAAACTGCTCCTATTTTCCCACAAATAGTTGTAACTAGGATTAGACTGTGGGGTATTGGGGTTAGAAAGCATTCATCATGTGAAAGAACGGACAGAGCATAGGAACTGTGGTCAGAGGACTGGGGCCCATTTCTCACACTGAGTGACCCCAGGTAACCTTTTCTCATTAGTAAAATAAGGAGATGGTACTATAGAACTTCCACTGATCCTTCTGAATTTTCTTACTTTATGGTATGATCCCATGACAATAGTCTATTTAGCATGGCTAAGGTCTTAAAATGGGGAGCTATCAGACAATTGTTTCCTCTTCCTCCTGGCACCCATATTCCAGGTAAACTCCTTCACACAGTCCTACAATAGTCTCCATTATTCTACAGAAAAATGGTGTCCCAGAGTTTCTTCTCCCATGGTTCCTCATGTTCCAGGTTACCATCCAAACTCAACTGAATTTGTTTTGAACATTGTTTTAAGGGACTTTTTATGTTGCTTTTTTTAAGTGTAAAAAATGTCATAGGACAAAATGCTGAAATGTGTATGAGTGTTCCCTTCCATATGAGGCCAGCATTTTGCCCAAGTTGTGTGACTCCTGTTTATATCCTCTGGAAAGTCAGTCACACAACAGTTCATCCAAAGTGCCAGACTTGCTTTTGACATCATGAAGCACCAGCAGATGCTCTATTCCTTGTCATGCCGAATCCTTGTCATGTGATCGACCCTTGTCTTTTCTGATCACATTTCTTTGCTGACATCAATTATTCCTATCCTTAGAAGCTCTTCACTGATTCTTTAAGATGGTCCAAAGTTGTCATCTCTTGTATGGATTCTGTGGGGCTTTCCTAAGATTTTGCCCCATTTATTTTTTCTGTATTCTTTACTTTTTTTGAACATAATTAGATTATGTGGTGCCTTTTCCACTTGCCCCTTCTAGAGGATGGCTTTGTTCCAGAAGTTTCCTATGTCTACAAAATGTGCTGGCTTCTTGTGGACTTCAATGTACTTATGGTGCTGATGGATCATGAAGTCCATCTTGGTGCACATCCTTGACTGTCCCTAATTTTCAGGTCACTAGATTGTTCCTTTTTCAGCTAGGAGGAACCTTTGAGCTTGCTTAGTACAACCCTTTCATTTTGCAGATGAGGAAGCACAGACTCAGAGGAAGAAAGCTAAAAGCAACTTCAGAAGCCATCTTGTTCTAGGAAATGACTTGTCTAAGGTCACATAGCTAATAAGTGACAGAGGAGGAATTTGAATCCAAGACCTCTGACTTCAGAACCATTTCTCTTTATTGTACTACAGTGCATCCTTGGATATTTCTAGGAGCCTACATTTCATGTCCCAATAGATATAACCATGAAGTATACACATTAAAAGTCTTGAAAAAGTAATCTCATTAATTAATTCATTTTAATTTAATTTGCTAATGCCATACTTACATTTACATAATACTTGCATACATTATCTTTTTTGAGTCTCACAACAACCCTGAGGTAGTTTCCAGAGGTATTATCTTCCTTTTACAGAAGAAGAAAGTGAGGCTCCAAGAGTTTAAGTAAATTTAATACTTCGAGAAGTTCAATGTCTCTAGTAGATAGATCAATCTGAATTCAAATATGACCTGAGACACTGAGTAGCAGTGTGACCCTGTGTTGAAGTATTGAAGCTCAGAATGGGATTAGGTTACTGGGGTTGGTTCAAGACCAAAAAAGGACATTTTTGCTCCTGCTGAGGGGAAAAAAGGGAAGTTTCAATATGGCTCAGGCTAGGGGGTATGCCTAGAGAAGAGGTGGTGCCATTCTTATTTCACTTCCATTTTCTCTGTCAAGGGGGAGGACTAGTGGACTGGAACAAATTGAACACAAATGGCTAAGGGGAGGTGACAGTGAAGAACCCTCCAAGTTGCCTTTGAATGAATCACATATGCTAGACATCTGGAGGTGACATGGGTTAGTTCATAGTCCTCTGATAGTTAGAGCCATGTGCCTCAGTTTCCTCAACTGAGGAATGAGGAAGTTGGATTAGATGGCTTCTCTACCTCTAGATCTGTGAGCCTATGAGCCCAAGATGGATTCTGAAAGATGTGGCAAATATGACTGGTGCGCCCCAAGAGTGTAGAGAATGAGACAGGGGAAATGTCTTAATTTTGGGGGGGAAAGTAAAGGAATAGAATCTGAAAATAATTGACTAAATGAGCTTGGCTTCAACTCCATCCAAAGTTCTAGAATGTACAAGGAGCAGGGCTAGTGAACATCTAGGGATAGAAGGAGCAACCAAGAGTCACCATGGTTTTCTCAAGAGCAGGTCATGTTAGACTCATTTCATTTCCTTCTGTTGGCAGCACGACTAGTTTTAGCCCCAGGGAATGCCATAGAGTTTACCTAGATTTGATGATGATAGCATTGGCTGACATCTTTCAAACTGAAAGAAAGAAGGAGACGTAAACTCAAATACTGTGTAACTTGATGGATTCTAGTCTGGTTCAGTGACCAGACTCTTGAATTGTCAATCGTTCATACATAATGTCACCTTGGGAGGAGATCTCCCAGGAACTGTGCTGGGCTCTGGTCTGTTTAACATTGATCAGTGACTTGGGCAAAGACAGTGAGGGTATGTGGTTCAGATCTGAAGATGACAAAGAGGTGGGAGGGAGCCAAATCCCTGGATGAGAAAGCCAGTATCCAAAAAAGAACTTTGCTGGGTAAAAATATTTAGCTTAATCTAATAAGGCAAAATGTAATAGAAATAAATGTTAAGTCTTATACTCTCTCCTGCACCAAGTGGGCTTGGAATTGATTAGACAAGAGGTACACAGGGTCAATGACATGATGTGATGTCTAATATTAGCTGATATAAACTTGGACTGGTGAAGAAAGGCTGGATCATACAAGGAGAAGGAGGTGACAGCCCCCAGCTATTGTCCTGGAGATGCCCTGCATGGAGTACTGTGTCAGGTCTGGGTGACACAAGGAAGGATATATATATATATATTTTTTAGTTTTTTCAAGGCAATGGGGTTAGGTGGCTTGCCCAAGGCCACACAGCTAGGTAATTATTATGTATCTGAGGCCGGATTTGAACTCAGGTACTCCTGACTCCAGGGCCGGTGCTCTATCCACTGCACAACCTAGCCGTCCCATGACACAGGAAGGATATTGATAAACTGAAGTGCATCCTAAACAGGTTAAGCACAATGATAGAAAGGCCTTAGATCATACTATATTAGAAGCAGTGGAAGGCACTGCAGCTATTTGGAAAGGAGGGGATGTGGGATGTGAAAGAAGAAGTGCAGGTGAGGTAAAACTCTGGATCTCTGCTCCTTTCTCTTCATCCAGACCCTTAGTAACTTCATTCTGGCTTCAATCCCCAATGTTCTACCTAAGCTTAGTCTTCAGCCCCCCTTGAACTTTCTGGGGCACCTGATACTCCTGAAGATCTTTCCTCCTTTGGCTCCTAAGACCCTGCTTTTCTCTCTTCTCCCTATCGATGCATCTGTTCCCTCTCAATCTCATGGGCTGGTTCATTTTCTTCCTCCTAACATATAAGCAGGTGTTTAATAAATGCTTAATGACTGACTGATGAGTGTGACCATCCCATAATGGGAACTTTCAACCTGATTTTCTTTTCTTCCTACATTATTTTCTAGCAATCGCATCTAGAAATAGGATGTGAATTTAGATTAGAAGAGACATTAGGGGCATCTGGGTCAACCCTCATACTTTATAGATGAGGAAACCCTCATACTTTATAGATGAGGAAACCTGGAGAGTTTAAGTAACTTGATCAAATCAAATCAGTGATTAGTATAAGAAATAAAATTCAAATGGGGTCCTGTGTTCTCCAAAGCACTCCTCCCAATTCTGGGTCTTCACTCATCACTTGTACTTAGATGAGCCCCAAATCTATTGATCCACTCCCAGCCTTGTCCCACATCTCCATGCTAATTACCTGACTGACATACATGATATATCAGAGCACAATCTAGGCTCATTATCTTCTCTTTCAAACTGGACATTCCCCAGTTCCTTCATTTCATGGACAGTGCCACCATCTTCCCAGGCATTCAGGCTTAAGGCTTCAGACTTGTCACCGTTTTGCCCATTTCATAGTCACAGAATTACAGAATTGCAAGATGTCCCAGTAGCAATCCACTCAAATCTAGACCTGCGAAAGAATCTAAGTCTACATATTTTGTGACAAAAGATAAAGGAACTCTCTGGATGCATGCCAATTTCTTAGACTTGTTCTATCTATACCACCATCAAAGGAGACTTCAAAATCTTGCAAATACCAATATAGGGGAAATTTTCTAACCATTGGAGCTGTCCAAAAGTAGAATGAGCTGGGAAGTCTCCAAAAATTATCTGGATGTTGGAAATGTTGGAGAAGAGAGTCTTCTCTAGGCATCGAGGTGGACTAGGTGGTTACTGAGGTCTCTGCCAGCTCTGGACTCAGTTGAGTCTATGATTCTGTGAATGTGGACCCTCTTGGACAGCATTCTTCAGTGGATTTGTGACATCATCATTGTAGGTAGTCCTCATCATCCAAGCCCCCTCATCTTATGAGATTCTTGGACAGAGTCTTCCAAGATTATTTCAGTTAAGTTGTATTTACCGAGGCATAACCATAACTAATACGTAGCAGGATAATATAATAGCCAAAAGCTATTTTAAAAATTAAACCATTTTAACTAACCCACAATTTATCTCTTTCCCACCCCAATGGCAAATAAGCTTCCTAAGGGCAAGAACTGGTTTTTAGTTTATCTTGAGAACATCAGCATTACACAGAGAGCTAATGTCCTCTGGGGGCAGCATTTCCTCAAGGGGGGGATCTTCCCTACCAGTGCTTACTTAAGAGCAAACAATTTAAAAGTTGAAAGGAATCCCAGCATCTAGCCAAATCACTCTCTCTGCATTTATGTAGCCCCTACTGTATGCTATATGCTGAGCTAAGAGCCTCACAAACTTAAAGTGCTCTCTAAAAACTTCAAACATTTTATCCACTTTGAGTCTCATTCTCAAGACTTAGTTAAGCTAAGAGTATCTGGCAAAATTAATATATACATGATATGATCATGAAAGGTGTGTGGTGAATGCACACATGTGCATATGCATTTTCCATATGCAATACATACATGTGTGGATACATGTGCATGAGTAGAACCATACATAGACAAATGCATATATATATATATATATATTAATATAAAACACACTGACTCTGCCATTTATAGTCTTAGAGAGTTGTCTCTGAGGTGACTTGTCCAAGGTGTCACTGCCAGGGTGGGTCAGAGCTTGACCTGGAACCTGATTCAGAGGGCTGCCCTCTCAGTGCTGCACCATGATCTTTAGCTTTGCACATAAAATTATTTAATAAATGCTAGGTGGAACTTAGAACTTTTGCAAGGCTGTGCACATATTATATTGCAAGGTGCTTTCTGTGGTTCAGGATATTGGCCAGCGTTATTTATTTTCCAATGGGCTCTTTTAAAGTAATCTTTTCTTATGGGGAAAGTAACAGAAAGGGTGGTTCAGAGAACACCCAGGCTCCATCAAGAGAGCATGTTGAGTAAATGAATGGTAATGAGTGGTAAATTTCAAATATACCAACCGTCCTCCCTCAGAACGATGGGGAAATGAGAAGACACCAGCTTTGATCTTCCTTTTGGGTTGATGAAACACTCACTGCAAGTTGATCATTGTCCTCTTTGCACTTTGAAACCACCCATCTCCCCTGCCATAGTGTGTAAGCTCTGTGTATGTGAGTGTTGGTGTATTTGTGTTTTCTGTATTTGTATCTTGTTTCTTTATTGCAGATCACAAGAAGTGGACGGATACTCTCTGAGAAGGAATACAGGCAGAATATTATGCGGAGGGACCATCAAAAATTTTCTAAAGAGTACTTAGCTAATGCGATATTCAAAAAGATACTTGAAATAGAGGTAAAAACATGTATATTTCCTTATTCATAGTTACACATTTAGTGTTTTGTTTTTAACATCTATAGCTATAAGTAAAAGAACTCCTGTATTGAAAGTTTATGGGGGTGGTTAGGTGGTGCAGTGGATAGAGCCCTGGCCCTGGAGTCAGGAGGACCTGGGTTCAAATCTGGCCTCAGACACTTAATAATTACCTAGCTGTGTGGCCTTGGGCAAGCCATTTAACCCCATTGTCTTGTTAAAAAAAAAAACCTTAAAAAAAGTTTATGAAGCAGCTAGCCAATGTGGTCTTATCTGAGCTTCATTAAAGAACCAGGATGAAGGAGATAGCAGAGGAATCATTATCCTTGTTTACACAGGAGGAAACTGAGGCACAGAGCCCCAGTGGTTTCTTACCAGTGATTACTCAGGTACTCAGGGTCTGAGACGTGAAACCAGGCTTCGGCTCCATTTCCTATCATTCTCTTGACCTGCCATGCAGGACATTGGCTTGGACACATCCTCTCTTGTGCCCTTCTCCTTTAGGGCAGAGTGGTCAATATACATTCACCATTGAACACATGTGTCCTTTATCTGTCGTGACAGTTTTAGTGGTGTGACCAACTAATTTGATAAAGTGATTCGGTCTTGCCCCAAGCATCTTGTAGTTTCAAGCATCGACAACATTTTAATCTCTCTGAAAAAGCATATGACTTCTTGGCTTGACCGCAGAGCAGTAAATCAGAAAAGTTGGCTCATAAAACTATTGACCTGGGGAATTCAGTCAACATTTATGAACGACTCTAGAATTGCCTATAAAAGAATCCTAAATATATATAACTGCTGCTCTGAATTATTGTCACAGTGCCATTGCATTGAAGAAACCTTAAATTTTGTTCTCTACCGACTCTTCTATTAATATATGGCATCCCTGTTGATGTCCCATGTCCTGAATATGAGTTGTAATCTTTCCTGCTATAGAGTTTTTCCGGTTTAAAATAAGGCTTTTGTTTGAATTTGATAAAAGCAACCACTGAAACTTAGTTATTTTCATATTAGCTATTCAAGGAAAGGAAAAATTCCAGACAGAAGCAGCCCATTGCAGTCTTGGTGTAGGGTCCTGTGAATTGGAGCAAATAGTGGCATTGCGTATCATGGAGACCATTCTGTACTTTGAACGCTAAGATGACCAGTCATCTTCATTTCCCCCTCCCAATGAAGTTATAAAAGAAATTCAGATCATAGAATCATTGCTGTAGAGATGGAAGAGGCCTTTGCATTCATTTAATCTGCCTCCCTCACTTTACAGATTGAGGCCCAAAGGGATTAAGTGGTCCCCGGACAGACTCACACCCAGGGCTAGAGAAAAATATTTCAATATAACAACTTATAGGAAAAGTTCTTTAACTATATCATCTATGAAAGGCTGTAGAAAAGTACATAGAAGATTGCAAATGAAAGGACTTAAAAAGTCTAACCCTATAGAAAGGCTGTGGGAAAGGACTTAAATCTAACACAAGAGCCAAAGTAAAACCAGCCATGTAATGGCAATAGAAGAGCATTTAAATAGAACATAACAATGGGTGGCTAGGTGGCGCAGTGGGTAGAGCACTGACCCTGGAATCAGGAGGACCTGAGTTCAAATCCGACCTTAGACACTTAATAATTATGTAGCTGTGTGGCCTTGGGCAAGTCACTTTAACCCCACTGCCTTGCCAAAACCTCAAAAAAAAAAAAACCATAACAGAAAGGTTCCAGCTTATAGGAAGCCTCGAGAAAAGAACTTAAAATGAATAAAATGACATGCCAAGTTAAAAGAGTATCCAGTAGATGGCCTATAGAAGAGCTATAGAAAAGTGATCCCACATAGCATAACAAGTGAAACAAAAATATTTAGATATAACATAGCATAATAACTCTTATACCTCACCATATTTATTACACATCACCTCCACACTCCTATAGTCTTTACTGCCCACTTTTTACCATTTCTTGGTTTCTTGTTAATGATCTTCCAGCTGTTTCTTGGCCTCACCCTCTCCATCCCCTATGCCTGGAGGTCACCCCACACTTTTTCCTAGAACACACCTCTAGACTCTGACATGAAATCTTTCACTGTCCCCCCCCCCCCAACTCTAGAATTTCTGACTTGTTCCCTTTTGGGTATACCTGAGGGTGTCTATGTTGTCCACTCTGCTTGAGAGGAGAAGGCATAGGCTCATCTTGGTCTGGCACCTTGGTCTGGACATAGCAGGTCGGAGAATGTGTCTGCCTGGCACAAGGAGGCATTTGGGAAATGTGCAGACCTACAGCCATGTAGCATCTCTTTTAATCTATCTGCCTATCCCTATATCTACATCTGTCTGTCTTTTTATGAGAAGCAACAACTGGAGGAAAAGAACAGTCTTTGAAGCCAGTCCAACCTCTGACACATTCTGATGGGGGACCTTGGGCAAATGATTGAAACTTTCAGTGCTTTCAACAAAAAAGAGCTCTCTCTCTCTTTCTCTCTCTCTCTCTCTCTCTCTCTCTCTCTCTCTCTCTCTCTCTCTCTCTCTCTGTTTCTGTGTCTCTCTCTTCTCTCCTGTCCCTCCCTTTCTCTATACACACACACACACACATACACACACACACACACTCATGTGCACACATACATGCACGTTTGTATTTTATCAATAGGAAAGTGGTTTAAAGAGTAAAAATATTCCTATCATTTAATCAGAAGGATGTCATGGGTTCCACTTGGATAAACATGCTTCCCCTCATCCTGAGAACACTGGGAGTCCTTGGAGAGGCCAGTTCCTGCTCCTGTCTTGTCTATGGGATTTTCTCATGACCATTTCTTGACTAATGGAGATTTCTCTCCTTCCTCCCTTCCCTGTTTAGCACAACTATCAAATGGAACTCAAGAGACGCTTGGAAACCACCGCACCCAAGGATCGAATGCAGAGAATTAAGGTAATGAATGACAGATTAGGAATTACCCTCTGCTTCTAGTGTCTCCTGGTTCTGGAGAGGGCCCAAAGCACTTTGGCCAAAGCTGATGGGGTTTTACTCTCAGAGAGGGTCTGGCTGATGTGCACTGGTATCCAGAGCTCCTGTTGGCTTGATGTTAGGTGAACCCTGCCCAGCTGCCCAGGCCCCCTCATCTCAGTCCTAACCAGTACAATCTAGGAGGTATTGGGATAAATCACTTAATTTGGGATTTCAATGACCTTCTCCCATGGCAAATCTGCATCTTCTTGTAGATGTTCAGAGAGCCACCTATGCCACCGAGAATCTGGTGCTTGCCCAGAGAGAGGATTTGAGTCCAGGCTCCTTCTCTTCCATGTCACCCTGATTCTTAGGGAGTGGTGACAAGCTAAAAATGTCTTGCTGTAAATGTTTCATTGACCATTTGGTAAAACGTTGAGATCTCTCAAGGATTTGTAAATCATCAGAAATTTTTAGAAGTTATGATCTTGACATTTTGCTGGAATATGATAAAATCCTCAAAAATATCATTGGAAATAATTTGTTGATGTGTCTAGAATCATTTGCAGTAGATTCTTTACTTAACAAAAACCCTTCAATACTCAAGAAGGCATGATATAAAAGATAGGAAGGAGCAGAGACAACAAGGGGAAGAGAACAGGTCTGCAGTTATAGGACTGTGATTTTGAATGGGCACTAGGAGGTACAGCTGGTGAAAACAGAAGAGGAAACAGTGCTCAGTAAGGGTAAGGGTGACTTCCCTGAGAACTGGTCATGTCGCCCCCACCTCCTTTTCCGTTATGACAGGTTATTAGGTGGTAGATCAGGGGAGTGTGACATGGAAGAGTTTCTGGGAAAGTCTTTCATGTTATCCTCGGAGTCAAGGTAGCTGACAATAAAAGTTAGCTAGACTAAGTTGAGTGACTGGACTCAGTGACGAGTCTTCAAAGAGGCCAGATCAGCAGGCTTTGGGGTAAGCTGATGAGGTTTCCTGGCCATAATTCTGGCAGGAACAGCAGGCTGCTAACTCAGTCCCCTGGCTCCATATTGGAAACAGATTCAAGGCCTCTGTAGGGGGAGGAGGAAAGGAGGAATGAGCTTCCTTGTGTAACAGAGAAAGGTCTGACACCTGAAACACCCAGGAGCAGCCAATTCACAACTGACAAGTTGGCTTGCCTTCTCTTATAGAAATCACTCCATTGTATGCAGAAAAGCATTTCCAATATTTCTCCTTCCTCATTTGTGAAATGAAAGTGGGCTTGTATGAGTGGGAAGGCACCCCATTGAGCCCACCTAAGCCTCTGTCTACGGAAGTTCCTCATAGATAGAATTTCATCTCCCTCCTCTCTGGTTTTACCCAAGGCTGTCTCTGGTGGCTGCAATGTCCTCCCTCCTCCCTGCCTTGCTTCCAGGAGCCTGTCCCATTGCCCTTGCTGGCTCCACAACTCAATCTCAATTATTTGAATAGTGACCAGAAAAGTCAATCTTACCTTCCTCTATGCTCAGGTTTTGGCATCCCATTTTAGGAAGGAGATTTCGATTAGCCAGAGATGATACATAGGGGTTGACCAGGAGGTGAAGGTAGATCCTACTGTAGGAGAATGACTTGAGGAAGTAGGGGAGATTTAGAATGAAGAAGAGAATACCAAGAAAGGGGGATTATGATTAAACAGCTTGTCAAATATTGAAAGGGCTCTTCAGTGGAAGAGGGATTGGACTTACTCTACTAGACATCTGAGGAGGGAAGCAACAGAAAGGCTGTGTTAGACTCAGTATTTCAAGACTAGAAAATGCTCCACCAATTAGAATTGCCTCAAAGTAGCAAAATCTAATTGGGTTTCCCTTTGCTTTTCTACTTGTTTAAGCCTGGAGAACCCCTTTGCCCATTAGGGGTTGGAGAGATGACTTTTGAGATTTCTTTTGATTGGAATTCTCTGCTTTTTTTGAGATACTATTTCTTAAATGTCATCATTTCTTTCTCTTTTTTCTTCTTTCCCTCTTCTTCCTCCTTTGCCCTCTTATTCTTCTTCCTTTTCCTCCTTTTCTTCTTTATATCTCTTCTTTCTTTTTTTGAGACAGGAATAAGAATAGCCTCTCTCGTAGGGTGATTATGAACATGAAATGATATTGCACATGCAAAGTGTGATCGGCAAACAGAGTGTTCTATAAATGGTAGCTGTTATGACTTGTTATTGTGCTTCAGTGAATCATGTAAAGGACCAGTTGTGTAGTATTCCACAAACATGCTCATGACAGTGATCTTCTCTGAGTTTTATAATCAGTGTCACAGTCTGGAATAATCAGTTCTTAAATATGGAAAGAAGCTTGGTGATCATCTTCATGTCCCTATCCTGTAGCATGAGTCCCTTTGGCATTCATACCCTTGAAAATGGCTGTCTCCCATTGTAGGTCACTAGTGACATTGAACTTGCTACCTCTAAGGTAGTCCATTTCATTATTAGGCAGATCTCATTTTGAAGGTGGTCTTCCTTAATGTGAGCTGGTTGGCCTCCCAATCATTTCCACACAACAGACCTAGTAAGCATCCAGCAGAATCATCCAGCCACCCATACATCCAAGGCATGGACTGTGAACAGGCCCCTTTCCTCACGGTGCTCATGTTAAAGAACACTCAGCTGGTTGATAGCAGTGCTCAGTATTCTAAGTCTGCTACAAAATGAGGTGTGGACAACCTCACTCCAGAAGACAAACCTTAAATGATCTGAATATCACTGTCATCTCTTCCCCTGATCTTGTAGAACCTGATTTTGAAGAGTTTCTGTTACATGTTGCAGAGCACTAGATTTGGAATCTGAGGTCTTGGGTTCAAATCCTGATCCTGACTCTCATGACCTGAGTACAAGTCTACAGAGATCAATTTTTGTAGGCTGGTTTGCCCATGGTCTGATAAATTCTTCCAAGGGCAAATGACATGCTAGAGTCTGTGCTAAAGCACTGGGCATGCCAAGAAAGGTCAAAATGGTGCCTGCTGTCAAGGAGCCCATCTTGGAAGGGTGCACCTCAAGTAACCACATTACAAACAAGATGGGGACAAGAGAGACCGGAGATAATTCACCCTAAGGAAAGGCATGGATTCTTATTCAGGAAGATTGGGAAAGGTTTTTTGGAGGATGTGGCAAGGCTACAAGTATGGTCACAAGGATATGTTGTACACTCTTTATTTTTTTTTTTTTGGCAATGCAGTGGGGTTAAGTGCTCAAGGTCTCACAGCTAATTATCAAATGTCTGAGGTTGGATTTGAACTGAAGTCCTCCTGACTCCAGGGCTGGTGCTCTATCCACTGCGCTACCCAGTTGCCCCTGTTGTACACTCTTGAAGGCTGAGATCAGCTAGGTGCAGGGAAGCTCACTACCAGTCATTTAGCCATTAAACAGATACTTTGGGGGCTTAGACAATCAACGAAACATAAAAACACCAAGTGGCTACCCTTCATGCTCTCTTTCTACAGGGAAAAATCACAGAGGGATGAGAAAAAAGATTATTTGATGAATAATTAAAAGTTAATTTTCTACAAGGGTACTTTCAATGTAAGATCTTTATTCAGTGACCAAGGCATTTTAGTCCTGCAGGAATTCAACAATGTTCATATTGATTTTATCAATAAAATTATCAATAAAAACATAAAAATGCTTTAGACAGATTGAAGGATGACTTAGAGGTTATTTTTGTAGAGACAAAGAAAGAAGTACAAAGAGTTTATTTCAAAATATCCCTAAAGTCGTCATTATTTTATGGAGTGCTAGGTCATTTCCCTTTGTATTACTACAGATCACGAGCAATAGGATACTATGAAAGGGCCTTGTAGCTGATGTGCCAATACTTATTGTGTATTAAGAAGTAGAGTCATTCCATAAAAGGACTTGAGTCAAAATATGCCTTGGTACTTGGTTGACTACAGTGAAAAATTAGTTCTATTAGAGGGAGAAATTTAATGTTTAAACATATTGAAAAAATGACTTAGGATTCAAGAAATTAGAAGTTAAAAGGCTGGCAAGTCACTCATAGTTTCATGCCTATGTATCTTGAGTGTGTTCTACAAGAAGGCTTCAAGAATTAAAGCACATTGCAAACAAAAGATGATTATTCTAAAAAGGCAGAGAATAAACATTTTCTCATGTCATTGTATTTTCTGATTGCATTACTGTGCAGATGCATTCTGACTGCCAGCTATTAAAGCAAAGAGAAAAATCACTGACACATGAAATGATCAATGTAATTTAAGGACATTGCATGAGATTACAGGGACTCATACTAGATCTCTCGGAATAATCTACCGACATGAGAAAGGGCTATGTAGAGAAAAGTATAGATATTTACAGTTCATCTCTTGGAGGAGCCTAATACTTACAAACCTAGTAGTCACAATGAGGAAAGAAATCTATGTATTGAAAACATCTGGTCAGTCTCCACTTGATCTTGTACCAAGTGGTTTGACAAGGCAGCCAAGGGCAACCCCGGATTAGAGCATAAACTCATTTGCAAAACATCACAAAGCAGCAGAAGATTCCAAGCAGTGTTGCCTCACAAAACAGTCAAAAGCAGCTGCAGCCGAAGAGAAAACAAGATTGCCAGAGCCTTGGCAATAGACTCAGCTAAGCCAGATAATTCTGATAGTATTTTGGATTAAATTGGAAAGAAAACAGGAAATAGATGTGAAATATAATAGAGATACTGGCATTTCTTAGGGTTTTTTGTTCTTTTCAGGGAACAATAGTGGAACTACACATTTGTACCTGTTATTTCGGTAGCTGATGTTCTGAGACATAACAGGAACCTGTTGGGAAAAGCATGGTGGAGAGCGTTTGGGTGAGGATCAATGATGTTAGAAATGGAAATGATGCTCTTGGAGGAGGAAGGGACAGAAAACTCAACAGAGTCATTTGGCAAACGTCCTCAACTTAGTTTAGAAGGATGATATGGTAGTGATGGAGGATTTCAATTAACTGGACACCAGCTGGTACCCTGACTCAACCGAACCCAGAACAGTTAGCCAATAGTCCACTTGCTCAGATGATCCTTCCAAAGAAAGGAATGGATAAATGCTTTTCTGCATGCAGATCTGAACAAGGAGAAATTGTTTGCTGAGATCAAAGTGACAGGGAAGGGAATAATCAGCTCATAATTGTGTTTGTGACGTAGATGAGAGAAAGCATGATTTGACAGAGAACCCATGATTTGGGGAGAGT